>NC_050574.1:200402437-200717651 GCF_011100635.1 Trichosurus vulpecula | reverse complement strand
CCAAGAATTCTTACGCAAAAGGTCTTTACGAGAAGGACAATCCATGCAATTAATCAGATGAAATTTATAAATTAAAAACCAACATCTATAATCTATACATAATATACAAATGGTTATGCACTTAACTGTATTGGTTATGTCCCAGAGAAACAAATTCCCATGGGAAAATACTGCTACATTTTCATTTGCCGCGCAAATGAAAAGAGCTCAGGAAATCTGTTTAACATGACAATGCCAAGATGATTTTTTTTGGTTAGCATTTCACTTTTCATGGGACTTGTCCATAAAATCATGCAAAAGCATGTTAACGTCACTGTGGAGAAGAGAAAAACAACAACCAAAAAAACCCCTTGATTCTGCTCCGGAGATGCCTCATCAAAAAAAGACTTCCTTAGCTCTCAGGCCCAACAAATCCAGGCAGGAAATGGGAGTACCAAACACTAGTAATAGCTCTGCAAGTAATCTGGCTTTCAAATAAAACATTTTCAATTTCACTTACTTAAAATGTCATTTTACATAAAGTTTTGAAGGAGTAAAAATGTTTTAATTTAGGAACATCTGATTTCAGTCTTTCCTCATGTTTTAGTAAAAATCTCACTTGAAATACTTCAAAAATGATGCATAGCAGCAAATGAACAAATACTTCACATGGAAAAAAAGGGATCCCACAAAATTTTAAAAATTCAATGTACATCATGATATACTGCTCATAGTTAAAAAGATCTACTCTGCAAATAATTCAGTTTCTAAATTCTAAACCTGTGTTTATGGAATGTTTCAGAGTGGCCATCGTCAGTTAACAAAAACTGTGATATTAAAGAACTTCTATGTTATCCTAAGGAAATCCTAAGTAGAGCTTTCATGGGGTGGTGACCTCCATCGAGACTGAAGATTTTTCATTATGCAGTTAGTCATGCTACCCAGTTTCTCTTGCATTTCAAAAAGCTGGCTTCCCGAATAATTATGCAGATCTTCTGAATTTAGCTGAAGAGCAAGAGCACTGATCTGGGCCACGAGATTTCTGGCCTGCTGACCATCTGAAGCAACTGGCTCAATTAAATCTGTAAGAGAAAATAAAATGGAACAATTCATTTGGCACCTCAAATAAGGAAGTATTGTATCATCTACTGAGTACTTAATGACCCTTAAAACCTTAAGAACTAGTTTTCTATGACCATTGTAAGCCCTACCAAAGGAAAACACTCAAAAATTTACAAATACCATATTAGTTATATAAAACAGAATCTTAGGACAGCAACAAATTAATCAAGAGTATCAAACTTTAAAAGTCCACAATTTTTTGCTATCTCCAAACATAGTTTACATTTGTACTTTGAAAAGGCATTTTACACATCATTTTGCCAACTGATCCTGAGAATAATCAAGTGATGTAGACAAAAAATGAGAAACCAAAGCTCAAAGTCACACAAGTTAGATTTATTTGAAAGTACTGTTCATATTACTTCAGTTTTGCTCTATTTCATGATTTACCTCCAACAAGAATCAAGACATAACAGTATTGTCTTTGATGACTTAACATCAGTCTCTGTTACTTGTGTGGAGATGGGGCAGTGACAATTAAAAAAAAAAGCCAAGCTTGAGGGTTTATTTTTAATTACAACAATAGAAACAACACTTATAAATGAGGAGGAATATACCTGAAGCAAATGTTTCTTCATCAGGAGAAATGGGTTTATTTTCCATTCCATTTAATGACTTCTCTGAGACATCAATAAGGGTAATTTCTTCTAGTCCTCGAGATTTCATCTTGATAGATGCATATAGGAATTTTAAAAATCATATTTAACTTTTTAAAAAAATGTGAAATAATAAAACACGAAAGATTATTTTTCAACCTAACTTTCTTAGCTAAAAAAGGAACTGGTGTAGCAGCAGTTAAAGCACAAGTGCAAAAGCACTCAAAGAAAGCAGGCACATATAAGTAAAGCATGGGCTGTGAAGCAGAAACTGTAATGACTGACAACCCTGAAAAACTTAAGAACTCTCAACGCAATGTTCCACTGCAAATTAAAAAAAAAAAAATAACCCAATGAAAGAATACTACCTACTTCCAAACAGAGAGATGTGCTCAAGATATACAATGAGACACATTTATGGACATGGGCAATGTGGAAATTTATTCTGCTTGGCTATGCATGTTTCCTACAAGAATTTTTTTTTAATGGGGGGGGAGGGGGTAGAAGGCTAGGATGGGACAGTTTAGATGTGGGAGAAAAAAAAATTGATTAGACATCTTAAACAATATCAGCTTTGAAAGAATGATGACTGTAATGACCAGAGCACAGATGATAAGACTACCTCCAGACAGAGGTGATGGTATCAAAGTCCAGAATGAGAAAAACCTTTCGGGACATGGCAAATACATAGACTGATTTTGTCTGATTATGCTTACTTGTAATAAGGATTTTGTTTTTCTTTTTTTCAATGGTGGGGAAACAAGCAAAAATGTGGCTCACCTCAAAAGTCATCAAAGCATTCTAAAAATGCAAAAAGAAAAGTAGGAAACACAGACAAGCAGTACAGCTTGTACTGTACAGCAGTACAGTAGCATGCTAAATTTATTATATACTTAGGAAAAAAAAGATCTCTATGCCTTTACATGTAATCTCCCTTTTCTGTTCTATTGTGTGGAAATGTTCATTTTGCATGGTGTTAAATCTGGAATAAAGATTTAGTTTGATAAGAAAAAATGTTCTAACAAAGTAATGGAAAAAAAAATGGGGTTAAGGACCTGGGGATATTATAGGCAAAATAAATACAGGCTACATGGGAATGAGAAGGAACAATCAGAAAAATGGTCAAAAGTCAGGCTGAGATCAAATATTCAAACCTTCAAAGTGTATATACATCATATGTGATGGGGAAAAAATTGTCCCCAAAACCCTTATTAAAGTAACACAAATGTAACCTGACAAAATTATTCCATGTAGACAAGACTCCCTCTATAGGGAAAAAAAAAAGGGTGGTCACTCATAAGATATGTAAGTGTTAAAAGCTCCCTAAGAAATATGACATTTGCATTGCCCTCAGAATCTTGCAATGCTGGAATGAATTTAGTCCCCCCTCCCACCCTGCCCCCAAAGAAAGAAAAATTCTCGTAATTACTAGGGAAAACATTACCAATATGTAAACATCATTCTCAGACAGAAGTACTACAAATATACTTTTGAATTAAGTATTATTTAAATCCGAAGTCTCTAATGACTTCCATAGGCACTTTATCATACAATGATTGATAGTTTTTTTTAAAACTTATTTTTACCTGCTGCTCATGATATACTCTGAGAGCCTTCTTAACATTGGACACTTTTGGAGAACGGATAGGAAGAGTTTTTATTTCAGTTGCTGTAAGAGTGCTTAGATCACCAATTGTCTTAATATTCTTTGCTCTAATGAGCTGTCCCAAGCCTCTTGCCCTGAACAGCAGAAAATCAGGAGAAATAGTCACCTTATGAAATGCAGTTCTACATGACATTTTTACTTTCCATCCCAATATTCTCCAAATTGCTTTTCCCACTTTAGTTCAATCATATCTCCAAATCAGTTTCTCTTCATATAACTATTGCATATTTTAATCTACTGACATGAAACAATTTTTCCCTATGCAAACAGAAAGGTGTGTCATATTTTTTTCACCTTCCAAATCACTATCCATTATCCCTTGCATCTATCAAATAATGCCCCTGGTCTCTCATTCAGGCATCCTTTTTGTTTGTTTGTTTTTTTTTGGGGGGGGGGGGAGGAGGAAGATGGACAATCTGGAGAACAGTACCATGAGGAAGAATAAGATACTAACTACAAAACCTGATTTCCTAACAGGTGTCCTAGGGCACAAAAGTGTGTCATAAAAACCTAAAAGTAAAATGTCACAGAAGACAAAGCTCTCTGTGCAGCTCTGGCTCTTGCCTATTTGCCCTCTATCTTTCCGTACCATCATGATTAAAAACCACAAACTCCATGATGAACACAAGATAAGATGCCACAGGTGTGAGTTCAAGCACAGACTCAAAGGAGCAACTACTTTTCTTCTTAAGTCTTCATTGTAGTCAAATGTTTCAAATGTGCAAGACACCCTAAACTAATGGACAGTTCTTTATACCTAGCCGTATTTCCCCTAGTGTGTAATTGTCTGGTTTTTATTTTGAATCTATGTTAACTTTTACTACTGGTGATTTTCATTCTACAGCTGAGACCACTTACCACATGTTTGAAGTAATCTGAGGTAAAATAATGTCAACAGGTGCTCCGCAGCTCACCAAGGCAGGATATATACTTTCGTTAGAACATTGAGGGGATTCTTTGGTCATTTCAGCAATCTGAACAATTAGACAAATTGTTAAATAAGGATTACATTACTGAAAACAAACATATAAAGTTACATGAAAACTAAAGAAGTCTTACTAAGCACTTCTTTGAGCTCTTAAATTTAGGGCTACGTGATCCTGGGGACAGAAATCCTTTGGTTGGAGTGGTATTATGCTAGACAGAAAAAAAGGAGAAAAGACTCAGAACCCTAAATAACTACAGAATTCAATTTGTAAAGTTTAAAATAGGTATTTTACAAAATATTCAATGCCCTTATGAAAAATCAGATAACATGGTTTAATCTAATTTAGAACAGTTCAATGGCCGCTGAATTTTAGCTTACCATATTTCAAAAAACCCTGCAAGTCAAAAGATAGTTCATTTTTCATAGGTAGGTACATTTATATTAAATCCAAAGAAAGAATACTTTGATATATATTTTAGATACTGGTGGCCTACCTTGGACTGTGAAGTAGGGGAACTTTTAAGATTTTTAGCAGTTGAAGAATTATTTGAAGAATGAGAAGAATGTGCTCTAACAATTGGACTTCTCCTATCAATATCATCTGCCAAACCTTCTTGGTAAATTGGATCTGCAAATGAAACCCGTCGAACCTAAAAGAAATAATCACCTGATAAAATTCATTCTAATTAACCCCATAATGTTAATTTTTGAAATCCGCCCCCCTCCCCCCAGCTGCCAAAGGTCAATGAATGACTAGTTTATTTCACCAATACCAAACTGGCAATTGCTTCCATAACTAGTACTGATAATTATCAGTGGTTAAGAAATTGTGTAATATTGGTGCTAATGGAGAAGCATACTGAATCCAAAAGATCATTTCACATTTAAGCTACTGGGTCTGTGGCTGGCTATTTTCCAGAGACCTATGAAATTAAACAATTTGCTGATGATAAAATTAGAAACTACATAGGTCAAATCATAAAAAGAGCTCCCTATAACCATTTATTTAATCCTTTCTTTTAGAAATGACTGCTTCATTATTAAGTGTAGAATTCCACACAAGGAGGCTTTACTTACTCAAGTTTTTAGTTGAATAAAGTACAAAAACAGTAGTAATGAGATTTATCTGCATTTAGAAATTTGGGGGCTTAGCTACCCAAATGAAATTGTTTCCTTTTTCATATTAGAGTCTAATTCATATCAATATTCCTGATCTAAATAAGTTACTTTGACTTATTAATCACTGTGAGATATCCCCTGATGAAGCTGAGTCATGACCTGGGTCATCAAATCTCTATGGGCCTTAGGAGGTTAGATAGTTTAATTTTAAGGTCCCTTCCAACTACAAATCTATGATTTCTTTCAGGGTCCTCCTCCATTCCCCTTATAGCTGATTATCTATACTGTTTCCAGCCTCAGGGAAAGATTGTAGGCACAAGGATGGCAATAACAAAATCTGAAATGTTATTTCCTCTAGTAAGATTATAGACTCTGGAGCGTGCCTGACATCTAGTCATACCTATTTCTACTTTGTGATCATGTGCCTTTAGTAAATGTCTGACAATACTACTTATGCTAATTTTCTTCACCTAAATGCTTTCTGCCATGGTTTTAAGGTTTCTTCAGAAGTTTATCTTAATACATAAATCAAGTCTACAACCTCCTCCCAACTGCTCCATTTGTGTCCTATTTCTCATCTCCCAAGCCATATCAACTTTTCCCTTTTGTGTTAACTCTTGTTCACCTTACTCTGTAACTTTGTGCATTTGTATAGACATCAGAGGTAACAGTGGGTTTTATTTTTGGTTGCTTTTTTGAATTTTGTCTTGTATCTTCTGCTATCCTGTATCATAACTTTTTCTGTGTTCTTAGTTTGGTGATTATAAGTAGGCCGTTTTGATTAGCTTTACAAGACTCAAGGCAAACAGACCCAATTCTCACATTTTCATTTTTCTAGCATCATTTACACACTCAGAAGGCAAAGTGCTTCACAATAAATGACTTAGAAAAGTAGCTAGTCAGACAGACAGCTAACTTACTTCCTACACTAGTGCCAGGCTAATCTCTCATTGCAGGATTCTAGTAGTATAATTGGCTATATAATTTGGGGAGCAGGGAATTTAGACTTGGAAAGAACCTTAAGAGACCATCTAAAAACAACTCCTTCATTTTATAGAAGAAAAAATCCCCAATAATTATTTAGTACCGAATATGTAGAGAGCACTTTTCTAATTACTATCATTTAATAAGTGCCCACTATATACCAGGTACTATGATAAGACTCTCCCTCTTGGGAAAACATGCACAAAAAAGTTTGTCTTTGCCCTCTTTTTGGGGGGGTGGGAGGAAGGGCATTAATAACTTGGAGAGGGGAAGAAAATCAAGAAATGTTACATGTAAAATGTGGCACTAGCAATAAGCTTTGAATGAAATGAGGGATTTTAAGAGAGAAGTTAGGAAGGAGTGCATCTTCTAGGCAAGAAAAACACCAGTAAAAAAGCACAGAGTAATGAAGGTGAGTAATAAATAATATGCTCTGAAAAACAGCCACTGAGCAATGAAATGACGTGATCTGACTTGTAAGCATAAATTTAGGTAGGGCATAACTTTTGCTATTGAGGTAATTACAAGCGAAAGATGATAATAAAAATACCCAAACAGATAACTATAATACACAATGAACACACTGAGTGTGTTACAAATTCAACTGTTACATGGGATCAGTTGTGTTAAAGGGATCCCCTGAACTTCACTCCTCCCCACCCCGAGTAAACATAATCAAGTCCAGCTAAACCAAGCTGGACTCCCTGTGTGTCCATGGGAGTTAAGAGAAGCACTAGACTGGGAAATTGCTTGTGTACTTGGAATCTTTGTACATAAGCAGATCATCCTGGCTTCAAAGCCTAGTAGTTCCCAAGGGAAAGGAATGCAGCTTTTGCCCTCTTACTTATTCATGATTTCTCCTCCTCTGGCACTCCTACTTAGATGGAGATTTGTTTCTCCTCTCTTAGTGGCAATTTCATAAATATGCAAATTTCTGTTTGGATTGTAAACTGTTTGCTCTTAGGAGTTCCAAGTGCATGTTCATTTCTCTTGTTGCAATGCAATAGCAATGTCTCATTAACTTACAATATTGTTTTTGGTGGACAGAGGGCAGGTGGTTGCCACCACAAGGGAGGGAATTTAATTCACAAAAGTTGCTCAGTGGAACAGACCAGATAAGACCATGAACAAAGCGCAAAATAATCTAAGTAGCAGAAGAAATGCAACTAAGCTCTCTTCTACAAATAATCCACAAAGATCTAGAAAAATGTACCAAACCAAATCTTGACTAGAAGAATCAAGTTTTAAAAAAAATCAGAATGAGTCATTTTTCCAGCCTGGTCTAGGGAAGCAGAGGTCTGAGGATACTAGGGCTGGTTCTAGCCAGAAGCAGTTACAATGCCTGTCAGAGATGTGCACCAGGGCAAGAAGTCTGAGATCCTGCACAAACAGATATGACCTTGCACAGGAAGCAGAAATAGGCACCAACAGCTCTGTTGCTCACTATCTGCACTAAAAAGGTATAGCTTGAAGGAATGAGGTGATGGTTCTATGGTACTTTGCATTCAGACTTCAGTACTAGGTTTAGCTCTGGGCACTATGTTTTTAGAAAAATATCGATAAGCTAGAGAATGTTTACCATCACACAGGTTGAACTAGGTAACTGAAATTCCTTATAGGTAAAAATCCTACAATTGTACGTATATTGGAAGTATGGAGATGTATTCCAGCAATATATGTATATCGACACACATATGCACCCAATAAAAGTCAGTTTTTACTGCCTACCTTATTAAGAGGTGATGGGACCTCATCTTCTTGTTGTCTTTTTATTCCTCTCTTCAAAATGCTGGTGGAGGGAGAAGCCAACGGAGACCATATACAGCGTGTCTGTACTCCACTTGGGCTATCATTTTCAGATTGAGTGTCTATTCCCCTTAACTTCTGAGGAGAAACATTACTTTCTTCTGTTATCACCTCAGAAACATTTGCAAGTATTTTTGATGGTTCTTCCACTTTCTCTGAAGTATCCTGAATTTTCTCTAAAACTTTATCATTGATTTCTTCTGCTTCAACATGACCTTGATCTATCTTAGTTTCTTCAGTGTCATCAATGTCTGCTTTTACTTTTTCTGGTGTGCCAGATTCTGCTTTTGCTTCTACAGTATTCATTTTCTCAGGGGACTGTAACACATCAGTTTCAGCACTTGCCTCAAGTGCTTTGCCCTGGGCACTGCCCATCCCAGCATTGGTATCGGTAAGTGTTTTGTCTTGGGCAGTATCTGCTCCAGCCTCAGGCTCAGTGGTTCCCCTGTCTGCCATGGCACTTTGCTCAGATGGGTCAACCTCCATCCTTACCTCAGGGACATCCACATCAGCACTTGACTTAAACTTGTCTATCTCAGTCATAACAATAGTTTCATGCTTTATTTCTGCTTCAGGATCAGATTCTGTCTTTACTTCAAGTGTATTATTTCCATCCTCAGTATTCTTTCTTTCTACATTCTGACTTATTTCCTTTTTTAATGAAGTTACTGGTTGTTCTCGGCTCACCTCTACAACAGGTTTCTGTTCAAAAGAATCTTGAGAATTATTAATTGGTACACCAGAATCAATCATTTTATTAGCCTGATGAGAAGGTTCTTGCACTAAAATGTCTGTTTCATTATTAACGATGACACAAGTTTCGTTTTCAAAGTTTATTCTTTCCAGGGGAGGATGATCCTCAAAATCTGAATTTTCTTTCAATTCATTTTCTGATACAGTCATTGAATCATTCAAAGCCTCAATCTCTTTCTTGTAAAGTAATGGTACAATAGCAGCACAAGATTCCTTTAAAGGTTTTACTTCTAAGTTTGTGCCCACGTAAGAAGTTTCCAAAGGACACTCAGTGGACTGCAAAGCTAACTTTTGTGGTTCATCCATTTTTACATCATAACTGTCTGTGTTTTTTAATGAAGTTAAGAATTTTTCCTGAAGTTTTGACTTTTCTCCACAACACTCACAGCTCTTTGATCTTCTTACCCTCCTACTTCTTTTGTGAAGACATTCAATTGACTGTAGGGGGTTTTCAGAAAGCAAAGAGGTATCTGATATATCTGATCCATCTCCCCCTGGAGAAATAGCACTAGTGTCTGAAGAATCTTGTTTGTGAAGTTTTTTATTTACATTTCTAGTCCTTAAAGTTAACTCTGGCACAGAACAGTGTGTACCGGAATCTTGTGAAAATGTGCTAGTTTTACTTTTCTCCTCATTTGTGTTCTCTGTATCACTAGAAACTCCTGATAGGTCTGCAGATACTATAGAAACATCAATAATTGAAGAGTTCTGTTCACTGTTCATATTAAAAGTTTGAGATGACAATCTTATCTCTGTGTTCAATTCAGAACTTGTTTCACCTTCATTTTTTCCTTCACTTTTAGTTTCAGAGCGTAGACAGTCCTTACTTCCTACTTTTCCCTTAGTGTTTTCATTTTCAAGACTACTACCTTTGTTTTTCCATTTTCCAGATTTTTTCTTATTAGAAATTTCTTCTTTAGTCTCTGAACTATCAGATTCAGAATTTTCAATACTAGAAAGTAAACCTTGGGATGCTCTCCTTGTCTGATACCTTGTTCGTCCTCTTAATGGTTTTTGTGAGGATTTATCTGAACTACAGTCCTGCAAATCATCAGTATTTGACTTAATGCTCTCAAATTCAGGTTTTAATTTGTTAATTTCAATGTTAGTTTGTTCTGAAGTCTTCTCAAGTAAATTGTTTGCTTTCTTACTTAAATGTTCTTGTTCGCCTACATTTTTTTCAGAAATTGGTTTCTGCTTTTGTGATACATCCTCTTTCATTTGTGATAGCTTCTTCTGAACAGACCTCTCCTCTTCCTTTCTCCTTTCCTTTTTTTCTTGACTATTTTCTTTATCTTGTTTATCTGGAGTACATTCTATATCTGAGCGTCGTCTTGAAGACCTTCTAAGAGTTTTTTGATTAGAGGATACCTGCATATGACTATCATCAGTAGATATTTGGTCTGTTGTGGGTAGTATCTCTGGAGGTGTATTTTCTTTCGATTCCAAATTATTTCCTAAATCATTTCCTTCTGCAATGTTTTCTACAACTGCAGGACTTTCTACTGGATGTTGAAACTTTACTTCTTCACATTCCAATACTTTAGCTTGAGGAAGAGCATCCTGGGTATCCTCTGTATGATCCAGTGAATCAGCCAACTTATTTTCTACAGGCATTATAGAACCACCAGATTCTTGAGCATTTTTTTCTTGTTCTGATCTTAACAGCTTAGGTCTTTTATTTCCTGTGTGTTCTGTTTTATTTGGCCTTCGAACTGCTTTTTTGGATCCACTCATGTTTTTTTCTTTATCAGATTTTGAAATATTTACTTCTTTGGTCTTTATTTTCACTGAGGTACTTGCTATATCCATGTTTTCTTGGTTCTCTGACACTGAAACAGTTCCTGATACAGTATTCAAGATAGAAGGACTAAAGGGTCTGTTTTCTGAAGTATCAAATTTTTCCAAAGTAATAAAAGACTGTCTTCGACTTACAGGTCCACTAGAAACTGAGCTATTATTGGTATTCAAAGTATTTTCACTGATGCATGCATTTTCTCCTGAAGGCTCCCTTGAAACAATTTTAGAAGAATTTTTTTCAATGTGCTTTTTAATATTTAATAATAAATTGTTCTTTTCATGGCAACTCTGCAACTTATATTTTGGGATAGAGGGTTTTTCAGGATGCTTCTCAATACTACTATCTACTATGATATCTCCAGTATTGTTCTTTGCATCAATATTCTCTTCTTCCTGTACAGAAAGTAAAATTTAAATTATCTTATCATGAAAATTATGGTCTTGCCCAAAATTTAATTTACACAGAAAACACTTAACATTACAAGTGTTCTAGCTATCACTTATTAACTCAAATGTTGCTAAGTCTTCTATCTACCTAAATTTCCTTATTTGGAAAATGATGCAAATGTTTGCCTAACTGGTTTCATAAGGATATAAGAAGTGTTCCAGAACTATTAAGTCATGCGACTATTGCTAATACATGGCAACAATATGTTATTCTTATACATACTATTTTATCTTACTTCTACCTAGGAATTATAGAAAATAATCCACTAAGTGGCAGGTGGTTTTAGATCTAATGAATACTTGGGATCATGGCTATGAGTCCTTTAATAGCATTAAACAAAGACTATACTGTCTATCTTGGAATAAAGGAAATACTAAGACACAAATACTAAGACACAAATTAGTTATACCTTCGTGATAATCTTTGAGTCTTCCTTTAGTTCTTCATTTAAACTTGGATTTTCCCTATAGTAAATAAATATGCAAGTTATATTTTTGTTGTTTTTTAAAAAATATTTGAGAAATCAGAAAAGGTTTTATGGAAGGCTTATCAGAGCTTTGACTACTTACATAGTTTCTTCTTGAGTATGGTAAGAAAAACTATCTTGTGATACATCCAGATTATTATACAGAGTAGGAATATCACTTCTGTAAAGCAAAACATTTTATAATTAGATGAAGAATGTTCCAATTAATATTACATACTAAACTTAACAAAGAAATGTCAACACAAAAGTACAGATTTTCTTTCCCTCTACAGGCAAGCTAACAAGTCAAAAATCTGTCACATTATTATGTGCCATATTGCCAACTACAGTATAGTCTTTGGTTAGTTTTAGTATAAAAAGCTTTTAACAACAAGAAATAAGCTTCAAATTTACTACCTAAAATCAAGAGAGAATTCATTTTATGTTGCCAATAATGTTAATTAAGCTTACAAACCTCTTTGTTCTAAGTACTTCTTTCTGATGTTCAGTTAGAATTCTTTCCTTTGTTTCTTTCTCATTGGGAGGGATAAACACAAAATCAACAGATGAACAATCTTCCAAATTGACATCTTTTTTTAATTTAGGAGACAAAAATTCAAGTTTCATCTACCAAAAACAAATTGAAGAGTATAATATTTAATTTTCAGATTTTAAAAAATTTTTCTATTTCAAGATCATTCACTTATTCTACTAGAAATATAATGCAATTTAGAAATCAAATGTTTTCCACATGTATCTCACTCTTTTGCCGCTTCTGTAGAAAATTTATTTTAGACCATAACAAGATAATGTTTGAAATTTATGTTTATCTATACCATATGGCTAAAGATATTTCTCAAGTCTACCAAAAAAAAAAAACAACCCAAAATTGTTCAAAAAGAGTAATATATATTTATTAAATTAGCCAAGAATTTCAGTACCAACTAAGAAAACTGGTAAGAAAAATCAAAGTTGCTACAGCTGCTGCTTGGCAACTTTTATGTATAACAATGAGATTTTCTGTGGAAGAGACATTTTCACTCTGCTTCAACAGAAGCAACAGAGAGTATTCGGGCCAAAAGTTCAGGGATGTCATCACTGTAACCAAAATATGAGATAAGAAACAATACAAGTTCTTTAGTTACAAACAGCTTAGGCCTGGAGCCCCAGGGATAGACTCAAGTTCTACTCTTATTCTTAGATTGTTCTACTTTTATTATTGTCCTATTTTAACCCTCCATTTTGGGTTTTTAAAAATAAAGATGCTTTAACCTGGATTAAGCATTCTTTAGCCTATAAATCTCTAAATGTTATGTAAAAAGAAGAGAAACAGCCTCTTAAAGACAATCAAATAGAAGCCTTTCTAAGGCAAACATATTTGCAAATCTGGGTATCATAAATGGGTCTTGCTGATAATTTACCTGCCTCTCAACTTTTCATGTTTTAATTTTTTTCAAATGTGCTCCCTGTTATGACTAAAATTTAATTCTCCTCAAAACGTATAATGAGAAAATGTCAGTTCCAAATATTTTCCATCATGGTTCACATTACATATAATGAAAATAATTACTGAACCACCTCTGAGGTAGTTAAACAGCACAGTGGAAAATAAGGAGCCTGGAGTCAGGAAGACCTGAGTTCAAATTTGGCCTCAGACATTTAGTAACTATGTGATTCTGGGCAAATCACTTAACCCTGTTTTTTTTCAATTTCCTCATCTGTTAAATGAACTGGAAAAGGAAATGGCAAACCACTCCAGTATCTTTGCCAAGAAAACCAAATGGGGTCACAAAGAGTCAGACATGACTGAAAACAACTGAACAACAATAACTGATACATCTTTGACACTATCTGGAGAACAATTGCTAAGTTAACAATGGAGAACTCTTCCACCTTTTATTGTTTTTCCCCAACAGTTTTTCTTTGTCATAACTTGTGTAGTCTTCCCTGACCCATCTCTAATCTGCCACTACAACTGTTGCCTTCAAGCCTGTGCAACTCCTAAGATTTACTTCCCAACAACAAAAAAATCTGACCAACTTTTAAAGGGGTCTATTGAATCTACTTTAAAGTACCTTACCTTAGATGGTGATTTTAGATCTTTTCCTTTCAGATTCTTTGAACATGATGATAAAAAATCTTGCTTTCCACGAGACTGTATTTCTATACCACTTATCTTTGTGTCTAATTGTGAATTTTCTGTCTGTTTTTTAAAAAAAGATCCACATTTCAAAAAATTGTAAAATGTTAAGTTTTGCTTAATAATACTATTTTCACTATTCCATATTATAGTTTCAAATATTTCTATACCATATCCTAAGCCAGTGACATAGCTGAATTACACCCATGGTAGCAAACTAAAACAAGTCAACCTGATTTACTATTAAATCCTCTTAGAGTAGTGGTTTCTTAATTTTTTTTGTGTCATGGATCGCCTAAAGAATTTAGTAAAATCTATATATTTCTCAGAATGTTTTAAAACACATGCAAAATATATAGTATTACAAAAAGAAGTCAATTATTTTCAAACAATTTTTTTTCCTCACTCAAATTCACAGACTCCTCTCCAGGATAGGAATGCATTCTTTATAATACTAAAATTCTAAATATAAAGACAAAAGATTCATCCCTCTTCACCAAATAAAATGCTAAAACACCATATGATATCAATATCTGATCCATAAGAAATATGCTTTTTAGTCTTTATTATTTTCCCCCTGTAACTCACTATCTTAGTGAAGCTCAAGCACTATGTTGGCTGGAGCAATATTTCATTATCAACCAGAAAGAGCTATTCAAAGACAAAGCTCGAAACAAACAAAAAAAGATAAAGGGATATTATTTATATATTCATTCCTATAATGCCTAAATTCCTTTGGTACAAGAAGTTTTAGTCACCAAATAACAATGTTTTTAAATGCACAAAATTAAGTACATAGGAATAAAGGGACATCAATTACACTGAAATAGTTAACACACATACAGACACACACACTTTTAAAGGAAAAACTACCTACAGGTAGGTAAAGAACTCTCATCTTAAAAGAAACAAAGCTTTGTCTACTTTATAAAACAAAGCAAATATGTTTTATTTCCACTTATTATTTTGAATAAATATTAGTTAATTCTAAACTTGACTCAGGAAATAGATCTTTTATTCATCACTACAAATTTCACAGAAAATAATGTAATAGATAATAATGTAACAGAACTGGAGGTTAATATTACTAGGAATTAAATTTTTAGCCTGTAGCCTATTGAGAGAAATAGATCTAAGTTTCTTGTTCCTTTAATGTGAAAATAATCACAATTCTGGTGGGTGGTTAGGAAGCCAGAAGTATTTTTCTTCCTCTGCTGGAAGATGATTAAGTTGATACTTATTTAAAGCTATACTGATTCACCTGTAACTCTATTGTCCTCTACTTTTACACCAACATAAAAAACGAAGAGCTCTCCTACACCAGTGGTGACATACTCAAATAGTAACAATTTCTGCAACCATATTGACTTGGAAAAACACAAATTAACATTATCTATGTTGTACTGTATTTTTGTTTTAACATTGTAATTCATTCTAATCTGGTGAAGGCTTGACTTTGGGGTGTTCTTTTAGGGGGGTGGGGAAGGGAGGCACTCAGCCAACTCAGTTCTTCAAAAAATATAGTAATTAGAAAATTATTAAGAAACAGTACTTACTCCCTCTGAATAGAGGCCACCAGATTCTTCTACTGGTTCAACCTCAAAACCAGGTAACAAAAGCAAACATTTCTGTTTGGCTTGTTTCAATACAGTCCTTCAAAAAGAAAGGAAGGGGAAGGAGGAAAGGGTGGAGTTAATTAATAAGCATTGTTAAGTCTTAAGTAAAAACAAGCGCATTTAGATTAAGAAATTTAAGATAAATACATATCTTGTCCCCCTGCCCACCTCCCACCCCCAATCAAGGACTCTACTAAATTATAGGTATATAAATACAATTCGCTAAGTAGAGAGAACTTAATTGTCTGTGAATATAGTTTCCCCTATTATTCAGTGGCTAATGCTAAAGTAAACAAAAATTAACTTTTATGCAGTTTACTATACCAGCTGCCAAGTACAATCAAAATATTTTCACTTGGGTGGGAACAAATGGAACTAGAAGAGAAGTACAGATAATGTCTTGGCAAAATTGTTTAATCCCAAACTCAGTTTCCCCTTTCTAAATCTTTTAGCTAAGGAATCCCCTGTCCCAGTTATTTAATAACCTAAGCCTCTTCACTATTTTCCCTATTAAAATCAAGTTATAAAGACTTATCATTAGTAACTTTCACTTAAACTGTATGATTGATACCAGGACAAAAGAGGCTGACAAGTGTTAGCCTCCAGAAAGCATAAAAATAGGAGCTCTCTTTTATTGGAATTTCAGACTTAGAATGGAAAGGTCCCTTCACCTTTGATCCTTTCTTCCTCTTTTGTGTGAGGATAGGCTGAGTTGCCTCTGAACCATAAAAAGTCCAACCTCAGGTCTGTGACTCCAATACTTCTAGGTATTTGTATTTACTACTACTGTCTTCATTTTGGTTTATATTTCCTTTTTTTTTAAACTGTTAACTATCATGCCCATTTGCTACCTTGGCTAATTAAGTCTCTAGGAAACTTGAGGTGAGGAAACTCCCTTCGATACAGGTCACATCTTCTGTGCAACTACTAAGTTTTTAAAGTTACCTAGAGCTGTGATATTGGACCCAAATTGAAACTGGGCCACTAATCCATGTAAAAGGACCCCTGCAGACCCCTGACTTAGTTTTAAAAATGTAATGTCATGTTTTGTTAATTATTTCCCTACATTTTAATCAGTCACATGCTGGAGTTTTGCTGACCGCTCTAATTTGGGTGAACTGACTTACGAAGGTTTGTTTTCTAGGATTCTCTATCCAGGGTTCCTGGGCAGCTTCTTTTTCCTATATTGACATTCTCTTATTTTAAGCTCAACTACTTGAAACAGGTCACTAAGATGAGAAATCTCAAATCAGAAGCAGGGGGAAAGAAGGTTGCTGCCAACCAAGCAGGCAAGACCAGACAAAACTATAAAACAAATATAATGATTTATTAAGTTTAACACCCTAATAGTCAACTGCATGTACCCTTCAACAGGCTGTTGGGAGTATCTCTATGGCAGGGGTGAATTCCTAAGGACCCTGGATAATGACAGTAAATGAAACCTGTGAAGTGAGTACTACCTCACAGAATTAGGAGTCACGAAAACAAGCCTTTTATGTTCAATAATGTAAACTCAGTTAATAGAACATTATTTCTTTCCTTATGAACATATGCAGAAATTAAAATTTTCATCTTACTTTAGTTCTTCAGGATACTCCAGCAGAGTCTCTTTAGCAAATGTGTCATTCCAGAACTGAACACTCTGTTTGCGGATCTGTTTATTTTTGTGCAGAAATATTATGCACAATAATGGAGAGAGCTGTTCTAAAAGCTCACTGTTGTAAGTGCCATTGTAGCGAAACTGAAGACATCTGAGAATCTCTCCCAAGAGCTTTTCTAACTAGGAAAAAGCATAAAATTCAGAAATATTATTTTTAAGTTAAAATAAAACAAAAAACCCAATCAAATCAGATACTTCAGGACATAATCTATTACCATTTAATTTCAAAAGTTATATAAGGAGTTAAGATATATGATTTGAAAGTACAGATAGAAAATATCCTGCACTTATTTTAAAAAAATTACATGAAACCAATGCAACCTGTTTCTTTTAAGACAACTTTACTATCCATCCACTGTTCAAACTATGCACCTCCTAATTAGGAAGATTCAGATATTAAATCTAAATTGTGAAGGATTAATAAATGATAGGGAAGGGGGGAAGGCAGGAAGAAGTGATGAAATCTGTCAAATTTTTACCTTGTTGTTGAGGCAATTATACACTTTAGGCACATCGTTCAGCCTACGACAAAAAAAAAAAAAATTAAGATGGAAGAAATGATTATCACTTGGCAATTCAGGCTGTAATTATACAGGAAGTTATAGCCTATCTCAGGGCTGTCCAAAATGCAGCCCACCTACAAGCATGGAAATTTGCATAAATGCTTTAGGAAAGGAAGCAGAACTACAGCAGAGCTCTCACTAAAACGGCAGAACAAAATATATTGTCTATTGTTTCAATAAAAACCTAAGGATAGACAGCCCTGGGCTAACTAAACGGTCGCTAAAATACTACTTGGTGCTTTATTATTCCTAAAACCCTACATACATAAGATTTTAAATAAACTTAAAAACAGAAATGCACTAATGGAGCTTGATAAAAAAATTTTTTTGTTACCTTCCCTTATCTCTAAATTTCCTTAAAACAAGAAATGCTTTAAGATATTTACAAATAAAATATGAGGGGATTTCCCACAAATCACAGATCTCAAACTATTACGGAAAGCTAGGATATAATTAAATTTATTTTAGGTCAACTATCTTTTCTTTTTCAGGCCTCTCCCAATTAATTTTCAAGTCTTTATATTGTTAGGTAATGTATTATAGATCATGTGTCACAGGATCATAACTAAAAGGATCTCAGAGGCTATTTGGTCTAATGCCTTCCTTCTGTACATAAAATACTCAGTCCCAAGGTAGTTAAATACCTTGCCCAAAGTCACACTGTTAGTAACAGTCATGAGGGAATTGAACTCAGGTTCTCCGGAGTTTAGAGGCAGCTGTTTTACCACACTATCATCATAAGCTAAAATAATAGGTTTTAGAACTATAAAGAGCTCTAATCATATTCAAAAACCTCATTTTATAGATTCAGAAATGGAAGCCCAGCAAAATGTATTGACCTCTTCAAGGTCACAAGGAAGCAATTGAATCAGCACTCAAATCAAGCACTATCAGTACTCACATCAAGCACTATTCTTCAAATCTAGCAATCTTTCCAATATACAACATTCCATATTACTATTATAATAATAGTTACTGAGTGGTTACTATAATGAAAACAGCTTGCTCTAAGCCATATAGAACATCCATGTCAAATGATATACTATGTAAAGTGTTTTTGCAAATGTGATTAACTATTATTATAAACACTGGACATACATTCTAAAGATGTTAGTCCAATTTTCAAGAGTTGATAGTTTCTACCCAATTTAAAGTTTATCAAAGTACATAATCTTTATCAATACCAGTTTTAAAAACTTACTTCCTAGAAACAAAAATTTACATATGCAATTCTTTCTAAACTTCTGCATGAAGCTCAACATACTTACTTTGAATTTTCATATAACAATGCCAGAGGCTTTGTTAAAGTTGCAAAGATTGTCTGTATCACTGAAGGCAAAGACACATGGCCAAGAATAGTAGAAATGATGCTGATAATTGAACTACCAACAGAGAGGAGTGTTTCTGAATGAAGATCCTTAAAGCTGACATCATGGAATGCAACCATCATCTTCAGGATAACTTTAAATAAGGAAGTCAACTTCCCTAAAGGTTCTTTTTTTTTCTTGGACCAATCTGTAGGTGTCTGTGGTACTGAAAATAAAAGTAATTTGGTTAAAGACAAAAGCCTTTTCAAGATTCATTGTTTCATAGAATGCTTAGTGCCTTGGCTCTAAGATAAATAAGTTTAAACAGATTTAGATATGTCATATTTGTCTAAATGATTCCCTACAGTCTAGAAGTTTATATACATAGACAAAGAATCAGTCATAAGATAAGGTACATAATGAAGATGAAATAAATACAAACATTTCCCACTTTTAAAAAGGCTCATAAAAGACAATATCTTCTTGGATTTTCACATCAAGCTGCAAAATAGCTAAGTGGCATTTTCCAAATAAGAAAGGTCCACAGCATGAGATAGTGGGGTGGAGCCAAGACAGTGGCTGGAAAGCAGGGACTAGCTTAAGCTCTCCTCCAGGCCCCTCCAAACACCTGTAAAAAATGGCTCTGAACAAATTCTAGAGCTGAGAACCCACAAAATAGCAGAGGGAAGCAGAGCTCCAGCCCAGGACAGCCTGGATAGTCACTGGGAAGGGTCTGTTGCACCCTTCTGGGAACAGAGTGCAGCCCAGCATGGGACCAACCAGATCGGGAGTCTGGTGGAGCAGGCCATAAGGCCATGAATCACTGAGCTGTGGCAGTTACCAGACTCCTCAACCCATAAAGGCCAAAGACAACAGAGCATGTTAGTGGGAAAACTGCTGGTTTGGGGTGAGAAAAGTATGTGATCCGGCCCAGTCCTGGGGGCAGTGGAGGTGGCACAGTGGGGGCAGCAGCAGGAAGCTCCTGCGGCTGCTTCCAGAGCTTCTGGCTCCAGACCCACAAGGTGGGGGGAATGAAGCCTCGGATCACAAAAGGAGTGCAGGGAGTGCTTTGCTGACACAGAGGCACCGTTTTCTTACTTTGCTCTGCTTGGATTTGGGTTGAGGGGAAGTAGAGTAGAAGTAGCTCTGAAAATAGCAATGTAGCCCCTAAAGCCTGGGACAAAATACTCTCTACTCTACAAACAGTCATACCCCAACGAAAAGCTCAAGGGTCAAGTAAGTTGGCTGGGAACATGACCAGGCAGTGGGGAAAAGGCCTCAGAATCAGATTATAGGATCCTTTTTTAGTGACAAAGATCAAAACATACAGCCAGGAGAAGTCAACAAAGTCAGAGCTTATATCAAAAGCCTCCAAGAAAAATATGAATTGGTCTCAGGCCATGGAAGAGCTCAAAAAGGATTTGGAAAAGCAAGCAAGAGAAGTAGAGAAAAAATTGGGAAGAGAAATGAGAGTGATGCAAGAAAATCATGAAAAACAACAACAACTTGCTAAAGGAGACCCAAAAAAATACTGAAGGAAATAACACCCGAATAAACAGACTAACCCAAATGGCAAAAGAGCTCCAAAAAGCCAATGAGAAGAATTTAAAAGGCAGAATTAGCCAAATGGAAAAGAAGGTCCAAAAGACCACCGAAGAAAATACCGCCTTAAAAATTAGATTGGAGCACGTGGAAGCCAGTGACTTTATGAGAAATCAAGATATTATAAAACAGAACCAAAGGAATGAAAAAATAGAAGTCAATGTGAAATATCTCACTGGAAAAACCACTGACTTGGAGAATAGATCCAGGAAAGATAATTTTAAAATTATTGGACTACCTGAAAGCCATGATCAAAAAAAGAGCCTAGATATCATCTTTCAAGAAATTATCAAGGAGAACTGCCCTGATATTCTAGAGCCAGAGGGTAAAATAGAAATTGAAAGAATCCACAGATCACCTCCTCAAAAAGATCCCAAAAAGAAAACTCTTAGGAATATTATAGCCAAATTCCAGAGTTCCCAGGTCAAGGAGAAAATACTGCAAGCATCCAGAAAGAAACAATTTGAGTATTGTGGAAACACAATCAGGATAACACAAGATCTAGCAGCTTCTACATTCAGAGATGGAAGGACTTGGAATATGATATTCCAGAGGTCAAAGGGGCTAGGATTAAAAGCAATAATCACCAACCCAGCAAAACTGAATATAATGCTCCAAGGCAAAATACGGATTTTCAATAAAATAGAGGACTTTCAAGCTTTCTGGATGAAAAGACCAGAGCTGAATAAACAATTTGACTTTCAAATAATCAAGAGAAAAATGAAAAGGTAAACAGGAAAGAGAAATCATAAGGGATTTACTAAAGTTGAACTGGTTTGTTTACATTCCTACATGGAAAGATGATGTGTGTAATTCATGAGAACTTTCTCAGTATCACGGTAGTTGAAGGGAATATACATATATATAGACAAAGGGCACAGGGTGAGTTGAATATGAACGGATGATATCTAAAAAACAAAATAAAATTAAGGGGTGAAAGAGGAATATATTGAGAGAGGGAGAAAGGGAGAGAGAGAATGGGGTAAATTATCTCACATAAAAGTGGCAAGAAAAAGCTGTTGTAATGGAAGGGAAGTGGGGGTAGGTGAAAGGGAATGAGTGAATCTTGCTCTCATCTGATTTGGCTTAAGGAGGGAATAACATGCACACTCAATTGGGTACCTTACCCCATAGGAAAGTAGGGGAAGGGTATAAGAGGGCAGGATGATAGAAGAGAGGGCAGATTGGGGGAGCAGGTAGTCAAAAGCAAACACTTTTGAAAAGGGACAGGGTCAAGAGAAAAAAGGGAATAAAGGGGGACAGGATAGGATGGAGGGAAATATAGTCAGTCTTTCACAACATGACTATTATGGAAGTGTTTTGCATAACGGTACATGTGTGGCCTATGTTGAATTGCTTGCCTTCTTAGGGAGGGTGGGTGGGGAGGGAAGAGGGGAGAGAATTTGGAACTCAAAAGTTCTAAAAGCGGATGCTCAAAAAAAATAGTTGTTTTTGCATGCAACTGGGAAATAAAATATACAGGCAATGGGGTATAGAAATCTTTCTTGCCCTACAAGAAAGTAAGGGGAAAGGAGATTGGGGAGGGGGGCGGAGTGGGGTGATAGGGAGGGCAGAGTGGGGAAAGGGACAATCAAAATATATGCCACCTTGGAGTGGGGGGAAGGATAGAAATGGGGAGAAAATTCGTAACACAAAATCTTGTGGAAATCAATGTTGGAAACTAAAAATAATAAATAATAAAATATGAAAAAGGAAAAAATAAACACTAGGACAAAGAGAGGCATTGTAACTATTCTTAAAAAATAAAAAATAAAATTGACACAAGAATATTCTATTTTAAAAAAAAATTACTCTTTGCACTATACTACATTGTAGCCCAAGAAACTTTCATTGAATGTGCATGTGAAAAGGAATGGCAATTCAAATAGGCATAAGACATGGCACCCCTGCCTTTGCTGAATTTCAAATGACCTCATGGAGATTTAGTGATAAATACCACAAGTATATCTGAAGTGGTAAATGAACTGTTGGGACTAATACTTGCTGCAGAATACTAACACCTGAAGATTTGACAAGTACTAACATCCCTTTACACAATTCTGAAGCATGGAATACGTTGGTACAAAAAAGTGATATATACCAAAGTTATAAAACATTCATTATGTTAAGAAGCAGAGCTCTTTTTAATCAAAACCTAGAGCTGTCTCTGATCCTTGGGTACAATATCAAAGGCAATGGTTCAGTCAATATGCTGGATAGATCCCTGAGCTATGAAATGATACATTTAAATTGTCTAGTTTTATCCCACATTTTCCAGACTTAAAAAGTGAAGCCAAGACATTATCATACAACATTTTTCACGTTCATTAAAAAAAAATGCATCAGTACTCACATTTAATTTGGGGTTGATGTTTAGTATTGTACGGTGAAAAATTGATACATTCAACTATAACTATAGCAACATGGGCAATCCTATCCAAAAAGGACAAGTTCTAAGGGGAAAAAAAATTAATATTAGGAACATCCAATCGTTAATCAGCATAGTATCTTATGCTAAATGAAAAGCAGGTAAGCTTGTCAAAGGTGATTAGTCCCATCTGTTTCACGTGTCTGCCTTGGCCAATGTTCCCCAACGGTTTACTCTTGCGCCTTCATAGCCTAACTGGAGTCTCCCATCCTAAACATAATTTACCTTTCTCTAAGTCATTCAAGCTGTTGTTCAACTTGATTCCATGGTAAAAAGTATTCCTGCCTGGCTCCCTATGCCTAAGAAAGGCAAGTCCTAGCTGTTCTACCCTGTACCCACTTACGTTTAGGGCTCTGGACACCTACACCTTTCTTTCCATTACTTAATGTTGAGTGCATCTTCTCAACTAGAGTCTCACTTTTCAACTAATTTCCAACCAATCTCCTACTTTGTAACTGTTTCAACTAATTCACATTCAATTTCCAACCAATCACCCACTTATAAGACTTCTGTAGTTTACTTAATTTGTTTTCATTAAAACCAATTAATATTAGTCTGCATATACCTTAATAATAAAAACTTACTGCAAAGGTGTTGTCATCTAAGACAGACATCATCTTGAGACAAAGTTCATCACAGCATAAATTTTCTTCTGCTGTTGCTACCAAAGCTGCACAACGGGCAAATGTTCGATACAATTCTGACCAAGTTCGAAGTAATGACTTCATAGTGGGCTTAAAAAAAAAAATCAAGTAGAAAAAACAGAATGAATAGTTTAAAACTAGGTTACTGCCAATTCCATTTAACTGTATACTGCAATCGTCTCTGTTATTTAAAAAGCTATACCAACAGTATCCTGCAAGAAAAAATAAAGTAAAGCAGAAGCAAATTTCAGCTTCAGCAATCCTTTAAAAGACAGAAGTCTAACCTATCAAAAAAGAAAGTGTGTGTGCGTATCGCACAGTGACAAATAAACATTACAGCCTAAAACTTCCCCAGAAAATGTACTATCCCCATCCCTCCCTCCCAAGCCATAACGCATAAACTTACCAATGGAAACTCTTGCGCTGGAAAAATATGGGTTATTGGTAGCATCAATGCACTATAGACAGCACTGAAATTGTGCTCCAATGCATCTCCCTGATTTACTTCGTTGGTCTAAATAAAATACAAGAGGAAAATGCTATTCAAGCTGCCAAAATAAACAGCCAATTTGGCATTATTATAAGTACTAGAAAAGAAGTTTAAAATGGAAGAAATTCTAACAGGAAAGCTTATTTTATTTTCTTTTAAAAAAAAAAAAGAGTAAAGGAACAAAATACCCCGTACATAATGTCTTTCTTGTAGAAAGCAATGCTTTTCAACACAAAATGATTTATGTTCTCATAGGAGATGTAAATGTAAACTTTCTGTAGCACAAAGCTATTCGAAGCACTCATATATATTAGGTGAAATACATCTTAAAATCAAATTTAACAATACTCTAATTCTGACCTTCATTGGTCTGAATAAAACAGAAGAGAAAAATTATATTCATATAAAAGAGCAGTTCTAAAGTTGCTACAAAGTGATTTTTTAAAAAGAAAATCTGAGAGATATGAGAAGACATCTCCCCACACAATTTCTTTAGAGATGAGAGACTATGGGTTTGGAATAAATACTTCATAACAGACTTTTCCAACACATTATTTTTGAACTTATTCCCCTCTTTATTATAAGGGACGGCTCCTTAAAGAATGGGAGGGGGAAGGTCAGGGGAAAAGGGTATAGTAGGAAATGCAGGTTAGCAACTTAGACAATCTTGTTTTCCAAGGTCACAAACAAACACTTTTTTTTGGAACCCCTGATTCCAAACCTGTAATACTTAAAAATAAAAAACAAAATGTGAGATACAGCCAGACCACATCCCAGAAGGAAAAGTCATGATTTTCTTAGACTAATGGGATACATGAAAACTCAAGTGCTTATGAACTTTGGAACGTGTTCACCTTTAGAATGTAAGCTCACTGGGGATAGAGACTGTTTTATTTTTATTTGTATTGCCAATGCCTGGAACATTCATTACGAAATTCATTATTTGACTCACATCTTTCAAAGACTTTAGTGCAATGACTAACCACTATTCTAGAACACCAATGAAGAAACATCTTACTCCTTGGGAGAAAAAAAGACTATTCAATGCTTTCCACTGTCTATCAAATAAAGTCTCAAATCCTTTATCTGTTATTCAAAATCCTCCAAAAGCTGGTGGCAGTCTTTTATCTTTTACTGCTCTTCTTTACATACTCTATGCTCTGGCCAAAATGAACTATTCTTCATACCATGAACATCCCTTGACTTTATATGCTTCCAATCCTTTACTGATACACTGTGTATGGAATATTTCTCTGTCCCATTCTACCTTTTAAAGCCTAAGAAGTCCCTCTCCCATTGTGAAGCATACCCTGATCACACACACCAAATAAGTTTCTTCCCCTTGGCTCTCATTTAGAATGTTTCTGCACTGTCTCTGTCTTCACTTATCAACTGACAACTCTTATAGATTCTAGTTTGATAGTATCTTTCACATCCCATCTCCTCTCTAGTTAGCTGGCCAGCACCCCAACCTCATCACCTCTTACCAGGACTATTTTAATAAACCTAATTGCATTCCCTGCCTTATGTCTCTCCACTCTCCAAACCATCTTCTACACAGCTTCAGAAGTGAAATTCATAAAGCATAAGTCTGACATGACCCTCCCCTACCCAGCAAACCTATGTGACTCTTCTAGCATTCATGACATACTCTCCTTGATTTAGCTTTGGAATCTGATTCCATGGTACTTTTCCAGCTTTATTATACTTCATACTCTCTAAAGTCCTGACAAACTTACCTTCTTACAGTTCAAACACACAACATTCTATCTTTTACCTCTGTGCTTTTATACAGGTTGTAATGCACTCCCATCCTACCTCTTAAAATCCCAGGTTTCCTGCAAATTCAAATGCCACCAAAGAGGCTTTTCCTTATCTCCCTAATGGCTAGTACCCTTCTCCCATCCTAAATCACTTTGTATTGTATTTATTTTGTATATGTGCGTGCAGGTGCATGTGCATACAAATTTGTACATATTTTCTCCCCAAAGAGAATGGAAGTTCCTGGAGGTCAGGGACTATGTGTCTTCGTATTCCTAGAGCCCAGAATACAGTTGACACTTACTAAATGTTTGTTGATTGAATCTTCACATCTCTCCCCCAGAACTTAACACAGTTCTTTGCAGATAATAGATACTACTGTTGTTTGCTGAATGGAATATGCATAACATCGAAAGGGAAAATTCTGCTTTCAACATCTTTAGTGGAATAAAGAAATATAAGAGTATACCTGGTTAATCAGTTCAGTTAACGGGTTGACTAGAATACTCCACATTCGCCACAGATGCTCCTTGTTATCAAGGTGCCTTGCATTTTGATTAATAACATTTAAAACAGAATCACTGAAAGCTAGTGGAGAAGTTGGGCCAGTAAGAACACAACCTACAAGTGTTTCCAGGTTTTGAAAGAACCTAAAAAGGAAAAAAAAATTTTATTGAACAACTTTTTGCATGCATTAGGGTTTTATACAAATTTTACTTGCCAGCAGCACTCTAAAACTAAGAACAAAGGCAATCAAGAGGTTTGGACTCAAACCTTTGTTGTCCTGCTCACCTTAATGTTTTTGATTTTAAAAGGCCCTGCTGAGAAACATCCTAATTTCCTAACTTCTTTTCAATTATAATTTAAACAAATTGTTCTTTCTAGAAAATATTTAACTAAGGCCACAATCTTACTTGAATTATGATTAGGAAAGCTCACCTTTCATCAGCCACACCACATTCCAAGAGATTATTACTAAAAATTAATTGAATTAAGAACAAAGCTGGAGTTCCCTGTATAGAAAAGGAGAGGAATACTAATCAATTTTGAATTATAAAAATTTTAAGTATTCTTATGTCAAGTTATTAAGTATATAAATGTACATATAGCTATCTATATAAAGATGTATAACAGAGTAGCCCACCTTCCTAATATCATACCATGTGAAATTTAAGTGCACCATACTTGCAAATAAAGCTTGGCAAAGGTCAATCTTAAGAATGATACAAATAAATTTAAATGATGCCTCTTACCAAGTGACAAATTAAAATACCATCTCACATGGGACAAATGAAAGGACACTTAACAAAACAACCACAAGTTCTGGGACTACAAAATTTGCTTCTTCATTCTTTGTGAAATGATGGCTCTTCAACTTTTACAGAGAAATCTGCATCAAACACTTTTTCACTTTCCAAATTATTAAAAGCTAGACTTGCTATAACCTAGTAGTTTTTCTAGATCATCATTATTAAATTTTAAATGCTATGAAATCATAGCAGCTTAATGAAAATGTTATGTCTACATTTAATTTTTAGTTTTCTTACTAAGACCTTTCTGCAACAACTAAAAACCAGTTTCACTATAAACTATAGTATATAAGATTGTTATACACAATGAAGCAAAAGGATTTTTTTCTCTTCCTTAAAGGATCCACTCATTAGTAAGGTACAAGTCAATCAATTTTAGCAATCAAGCAGCAAGAAAATCCCTGGACAGTACTGTGGCAAATGTTATGGAGATACTATGAAGCAGAAGGCACTGTTCTTCCTTCACCCTCCCTTAGTCTCCCTCCACCCCTCCATAGTTCACAAGCAAATCAGCTTGAAGCCATTTCTTAGTGAAACAGTTTCTCTGTTTCTCTCACCAAAGTGGTCACACTTTGCACACGTACACAAACACACACACACACACACACACTCGCTCGCTATATTTAAGATACTTGCATTAAGAAGATCCATGTTAGCAACTTGATATGCTGGAGAACCTAATACTTTCTGAGGTAGTCCTTTAATTGTAATTTCTATGAGGACCTAAGGAAATTTTTAAAAAATGAGACAAAAATTACACCAAAAGAACATTCCAACTTGGCAAAAATGAAATGCATTACAAATTTTTACAAAGACATTTGACAGCAAATGTTACAAGTTTGACCAAAAATAACTAATGAGTTACTTAATAGGATATTAGGAAGACATATACATGTCTATGTCATGTCTTCATAGTAACTCTCTAACTAAGGCATAATAAGCAGGTCTTACTCATTTTTATAAATGAAGAAATTAACAGAGAGCAAATAATGTGGCTGGAGCTAAGGCTTAAGTTTCCTGATGTAAATAATTCAATGCTCTTTATGCATTATAGTATGCTGGTATTCCAAAACACTTAATAAATCAGCATATTCAGTAGGAATTCAAGATCAAAGCATATGATGACACACAAGTTATGGAGCATACTACAATTCATTAACTTCCAGCGCTACTTTTCCCTATGATTTTGAAGAATGAATTCACCTGAAATATAACTTTTGAATACGATTCTTTTGATCTACCAGGTTGACTTATTTAAAATCTAATCCACGAACAATAAATTTCTATTTTTTGCATGTGACCCTTACTATTCTATCAAAAAAATGTTTCCTAAGCAGCTATTTTGTGAAGCACAAAGGGCTAAGGATATAAAAATGAAAAAACAGTTCAGAAAATTTATAATCTAGTTGAGGAAGATGATACAGATAAACAGCTAATCATAATAATTATAAAAAATTTGTAGGTATATAAGAGAAGCCAAGTGGACAGATTAGAAATTAAAAAGGTTCATTTCTAAATCCAGGGTGGGTGGTTAGGAAAGGTCAAGAGAGTGAGGATAATCAATGGTGCAAGTTCCTGGATGAGATGAAAACAGATAAACAGCGCATAGGTAGCAAAGTTTGCTGAGACAGACAGAGAGGGAGAGAGAGAGGGAGAGGGAGGGGGAGGGAAAGAGAGAGAGAGACATCATTATCTGAGACTAAGGGATGAAAGGATAGGTAAAAAACAGAGAAGGTGAAAGGAATGTACAAGGGGAAATGAGATAAGGCATTGGATGGCCCTGTTCTTGTTACCAAAGTAGAGAAGTTACTTGATAAGAGATAGGGTGGTATGGAGTGAAAGATTTCTATTATAACTGCAAATTAATTACAGTGGCAAGGTTATAATAGTCAAGTTGGATTTTTTACAAATATATAATAGTATTTCTTCAGGACTTACTTTCCAATAAAGGACTGATCCATTTGTTCAACCATATAAGAAATCTGCATAAAACTTATGAGCTTGTAAGACAAACCTTGTGACAAAAATGGTAATTTTTTTTTTGCTTTAAAGAAACTATTAACAAAACACTTACCAATGTTTTTGATACAGGAAATGCATCGGCTGTCACTATGTTTTTCAAAGACTGTAGTAAAAGGGTCAATACTTCTGAGCCCTGCCTTTCTTTTTTGTTACCTAATAGTTAAGAAATCACAAGTATGTTGAAAATTCATTTAAGAACAAGTTTTCAGAATTTACAAAAAACTCTTTACTGTATGAGTTTAACAAATGATTTCAACATTAAAGATAAAGTTAACATGTTAAAGGAGACACATTAAAAAGTCTAAATAGATGAGCTTTAAGGTTTTGATTTTTCATTGCAAGTTGAAGGTGACAGAAAGTATCAGTTTAGCCATGCCTGTTAGGTTTATAATTACATTACCTGATTCAATAACTGACTTCACAAAGCAAATAATATCTTTCCATATGGCATATATCACAGCATCTACAAAACAAGAATAATTTCTTG
The DNA here is from genome assembly GCF_011100635.1 of Trichosurus vulpecula. Lineage (NCBI taxonomy): Eukaryota > Metazoa > Chordata > Mammalia > Diprotodontia > Phalangeridae > Trichosurus > Trichosurus vulpecula. The sequence goes on along the minus strand of NC_050574.1, from coordinate 200,687,954 downwards.
TTTAAAAAAAAAAAAGAGAGAAGTCATCTTGAATATAACAGTGCTTTCCCAGTCTCCAATTAACATTTTTTAAAAAGTGGACTCTTAATGACCAACTTGAATTTCTAACGAAATGCTTACCTGAAGCATCTTTTCCAACAGCAATAAAGCTGTCTTGAACTGCAGCTATGAGTATATTTGCATGTTTGCAAAAGAATGAAGGGCTATTTATTAGAGGATGCTGAAGAGGCTCTAAAAAGGGGAGAAAGATAATGAAAATGTCAAACTAGAATTTTTCTGTAATATTCTTCAGTAACAAATTGATTTTTTAAAAAATAAACAAAAAGCAAAGCTTTACCATTAATCCATGTTTTGTGACTACATTAGTTCTGCATATTTGGCAATACATAAAAAGTAATATTGTGAGTACTGAAAAGTACCCTGTAAGACTCATGTAAGCCCCAAGAATATTTTTTTAAAAAATACCTAAACTCAGCACAAGTTTGTTTTTCTTAGCAAATTCCAAAACCTCTGGACCCAGCAAGAAGTGAAGTAACATTTCAATTCCCAAGAGTTGAATGGATGGGATGGCTGTCATTCCAGTGGTATTAGGAGACAAATTCATCCTGGGTGTAACAGGAGATCCAAATGGGAAAGATCCTTAAGAGAAAAATCAGAAAATTCCTTTTAAGTACTTTACATTAAAATGAAACAGCACAAAGCATAAAACTGTTATTCTGCTTTTGTTTACTTTAGTCTCAATCAGTTCACTCAAGCCTTTCTAGGCCTTTTTATCTTTTGTCATTTCTTAATGGTCCAATGATATTTCATTCCATTCACATAACCCAATTTTTTTAGCCATTAAAATTAATGGTCACACCTTCATTTTCCAATTCTTCGCTATTAAAAAAAAGGGAACTGCTACTTATTTTTGTACATGCTGTACTTTTTCCTCCTTCTTTGATTTCTTTGGGGTACCAGTTCCAAATGAGTAAGAAGCAAGTTCTCCACATTAGGACGAGAAGTGATATACTCAGAATTCAGAATGAGAGCACTTTTCAAACAATTTGTTTTGATTATGCATTTGCTAGGAGGCCTTCGTTTTTTTCTTTTTAAATCCAATGGGGCAGGGAAGAAAAAGTAGGTCATTGAGGCACCTTTTTATAAACTGCTAAGAGAAAGTAAAGCCAGAAAAAAAAAAAATCACAGATAAGCAGAACAGCTTTGAAAGCTACAGGCTAAATTTATTACATAGTTTAAAAGAAATCAGTAAATAAAATGCTGGAAATTTTATGTGAAACCATCTTTTTCTAAGTTACATATTTTAAAAAATACAAATTAATTTTACACTCAATTGAAGATTAATTAGGAAAGAGGGAGGACAGGAAAGAGCTTTAATAATGCTCACAGCTGTCAAATATTCCTGAACTCCTCCTGGGGTTCTTAACCTAGAACATGTAAAATTGGATTTTTTAAAAATAACTTTCAATATAATTAATTTCCTTTGTAGCTGTATATATGTTATGCATTTAAAAACATTATGTTAAGTGGTCCAGTCTTCATGAGACTATCAAAGGGGGTCCATGAAAAGGTTAAATCTGGTAGAAAGAACCTGGGGTTCTGGATTTGGAATCAGAAAACCCAACTTAGATTCTGGGGCATACCAATTACATGTATCTGTGACCAAGTTATTTTTCTGATCCTCATTTGTGATATCTGATCACATGGGTTGCTGGAAGAACCAATAAAAAAAAACTTGGTTTTTCAACATAAATGTTTGTTTACCTATCTGGCTATATTAACATACACTCACATTATTATTCATAAGGACATGCTGTCCTTTATCCTTTCAAGCTGAAGACATTTGAAGAAAAATCATTTTGCTATAGCAGGTTGTTCCTTACATTGATGGATTTCAACTGCTCTGATAACAACATGTTTTATGAAGCTGTTTAGGACTGAAGTAATATATAGTCTACAACTTTTTTGGGGGGGAGGGGGAAGCAAGGCCACTGGGGTTAAATGACTAGTTCAGGATCATACCATTAGTTAAGTGTCAAGTGTCTGAGGCTGGATTTGAATTCAAGTCCTCCTGACTTCAGAGCCAGTGCTCTATCCACTGTGCCACCTAGCTGCCTCACCCCTTTTGGTTTGTTTCTTTTAGTCTATGACTTAAAGACAAGGAAACTAACTAGTATATAAACCAAAAAAATTCCAAAGACTAATAATAGTAGTGTAACCCAAAGAGTTAATATTCATACAGAAACTTAAATGCTTCAATTACCAACATACCACTTCTCAAAACCTCACATTCAAATAAAATACATAGCTCTTTTTTTGTACATGTAGATATATACACCTGAGACATTTCTGATTTACTGTTAAAAAACAAAAACAAAGAACAGGTGGCATGGCATAGCTAAAACTATTAACTGTAGAATCTTAAGACCTAGGTTTAAGTCTTAGTTCCATCACTCACTATTGTGACTTAAAGTCACTTATTTGTTTCCTTATCTGCAAAGATGGCCTTATGTTTGTGAGTTATTACAGAATAGGGACTAGTTATAGTCAAATGAACTCCCCACTTGGCTTCATACCTAAAAACGTGTCACCACATTGTCGTCCCCTTCTTCATTCAAATAGGATAAAGTGGCTCTCCATCCTTCCTTCCTACGTACGTCAGTTGCCAATGAACATCACCATTTTTCTGTAGAAGTTTGCCCATTGATCATTTCCCTCCCACTAGAACCCTTATCTAATGTCTTCCTTCCCAATGCCTACAATCATTCTTAGGTCTCATTCCACAACTAAACAAAATATATTCCCTTTACCTTCCTATGATCTTAAACACCAATCCTTTGTCTCCTCTGCTCTTGGCTGCTAGACTGCAAAAAGTCAACTCTTTATAAGCTTTCATAAGCTGCATTCATAAGCTGCAATTAGGTTTCTGACTTTACTAAGCTGGTACCTCTCCAAGGCAATCCCTTAACTGCTAAATCCTATATCTTTCCCTCAGTTCTCTTCCTCTTTAACCTTTCCTTAACATTTGACACTTGATCACTCCCACTGGTAGATACTTTCTAATTCAACATGTCTGACCACTCCTCAGTATCTTTCACTGGTTTATAATTTTTACCAACTGTAAGTATATCCCAAAGCTCAGTGCTCTACATTTTCTCTTTGGAGCTCATCTCTTCCATGCATGCAAACCCAGAGGAAAGACTCCTAAATATAAAATCTAGCCATAATCTCTTCCACATCTTTTCACTGTCTGATCGCTATGTTACCTGGATGTTCTGCCAGCGCTGTAAACTCCGTATGTTCAAAAGTGGACTCATTATCTTCTTTTTACATCTGTCCCATTTTCCTAACTTCCCTATTATCTTTCCAGTCACTCAGGCTCACCAGATTCTTCTCCTGACCTCATCTCCCACATTCCATGACTGCTAGCTACCTCCACAACACCTCTTACATTGATTCCTTCCAATTCACTCATTTACAATGTCCATCACCCTAATTCAGGACTACAGTAGTGATCTCCTAACTGGTCTCTATGTCCTTGGTGGCTCCCCTCTCTATAACATGATTCACACAGTCATAATCCTCCTCCTAATGTACTTTCTAATCAAAAAGCTTTAAGTAGATCAGGCACAAACATTTACACACACATTGGTATAAATTCATACTGTGCCAATCTCCACATCACAGAAACCCCCATTCACAAACTAAATCTTCTTAATGAAACAAGAAGTGCTTCTGAAAGATGAAACAGAAGTAGTTGCTTGTATCAACGACAAACAGGACCTATAACTCAGTGAAAGACCATTTAAAGTAAATAAAACCCAATTCTAATTCCTACAACTTCAAAGACCTAGTTTGAAGATTGCAGAAAAAATAAAATTACATATAAAAATTTATAAAAAGTAAATTTTTCAATGAATAAATGATTTGCCCTTCAATTACTAGGATAGTGACTAATCTTGTAAATATGCAAGTTTATTCATTTTTTATCCTTATAGCAACAAAGATTTCATGACTAAAATCTTGTGATCTTTGGTAGTTGTTTGGTTTGGTACTGATTCCGGTTAGCACTTTCTAACTTTGTATAGGAATACTAGGTATGTTAGTTTCTAATTGTTAAGTTACAAATAATATTTTACTTTATTAATAATGTATAAGACAGCACAGTTTTAATATTGAAGGCCAATGTCAAATCTAATCTTCAAGAATATGAGAAAATGCAGCTCCCTTTCTTTGTTGAAGACATAGGGGCCTTGGTATCCAATACTGCACATATGTTCATATTCAGTTGATGTGGTGGTAAGTTTTGTCCAGCTATCCCCACTTCCTGTCCCCCTCCCCCACCCTGTTCTCTTTCTTACTGCTATTCTGTCCAAGGGATGGCTCACTGGACAGAGAAGAGAGGGAAACATTTAGAAATGAAGGCAATGTAAAAACAAAAAACATCGATAAAGATTTAACATTTAGTATGAGATATTTATAAGTCAAAACGGTGTTCGAGTCTAATAAAATAACTGAAAAGGGGTCACTATGGCAACTTTTTTTTTTTAAATGCAGAAGAGAATGGCAGGAAGGCCAGAAAGAGGCACAGAGAAGCAGAGCAGCTTTGAAAGCTACAGAAAGAACAATCCTCTTTTTCTATTATGGATAGTATTGTCCATTTTAACTGCTTTTATTCATATATTCCTTTGTGCCTAAAGGTTAACTGCTGTCAAAAAAAACAAGTACAGGAACAAGTGTCTACTGCATTAATAACTGCTGACAGTTAACTATTTATAATGAGTCTGTTCCTAAGACATTTACATATTAACTTTTCTAGGATTCTGTATAAGTTCATCTCAAATATCAAATAGATATTAACCAATATTAAAATAAATCTATATTTACATCACAAAACACAGCAAAACCAGCTGCAACTAATCAAGCACATAAGCAGAATTCTTCAAACAGCAGGATTTGTGATGAAAAAAAAAAAAAAGTTTTAATAGCAAGACCAACCAAAAGGAATAGATGCTAGCTTTTGAAGTAAGGGATTTAAATGGGCCATTTCTATTTTTTCATAATCAGTTTATAGTTTTAAATAAAAGTCTATCCTGTACCTGCTTTCTGGTTAGGAGTAACAGGGTTTAAGCCTGTATTAGCTGCTCCACGGGATGGAGTTCCTTGGGATACAGTATGGCAGTCTATGCTTATTGTGCTTTGAATCAAAGGTACACAAACCTATGGAGAAGAAAAAGGAAACAATGGACATTTAAGCATTCAATGATGTAATCCCATTCAGGCATGCTCAGAGTCCGATGGTCTCATGCTCCAATCTCCCTCTCCCCCAATCCACAGAAATATATACCACTAATTGCCTATGGCTTATTAATAAGCCCTTCCTTCAACCAAACATTAAAAACAAGTAAAGCAAAGAAAGGACAAAATATAAAGATAAAACACATTCAAGTTCAGAAGAGACTACTCTACAAGAATCCGCAAACAGATGACTTTGAGTGGTCTACAATAAAACTTCTCAAATTAAAAATGAAAACACAATTAAGAATTTTTCAATTTTCATCCATTTCATTTCATGATAAAAGCTATGAAACTTAGCATTCGACAACATCTTCATCAATGGAAAAGTCACAATTCTAGTTCATTGTTTGTCCAAGGTGTTTTGTTATGAAGAACACAATTTCCTCTAGCTGGCATGCGGTTATCTCATAATTCCTAACTGTTAAATCAGGCACTATTTATACAGTAGAAAAGGCAACGTAATTTATTTAAAAACCTTTGCTGACAAGAATGCATAGGAGTCAATGCAACAGTCCACATTCCATGTTTTGTTACCTGTTCAAAATTTGTAGGAAGATAAGGTCCAAGCCTCATTAGTAGGTACCACCAGACTTCCAGTTTTGTCAGTGCTAGAGCTTCTGTTCTCACATGGATAGAGCTCAAAGGCTGCATTAGCAACTTGAGTCGCTTTGTGCTGCACAATATATCTTTAGATTTTTAAGAACAGATTAAAATACACAGTTGAATTGGTGATAAACAACTACTCATTAATTTGTTTAAAGTAGCATTTTTTAGTAAACTTCAGTTAAAATAAAGGCATACATTTAGTCAATAATTACCCACAAGAGTAACCTATACAGAAAAATTTTTTTTAACAATCATTCTTATCATAGTTAATTCAATTATTCAGAAGATGAATTTTCTGATGGACAATTATCCATGTCTCAAGACTAGATCTGACTAACCATTTCTGAGTTTTAAGGGTGACTTCCTCCACTTAGTGTTTGATAGGTTAATCTGCATGTATTTCAAACAAAAGGTCTTTAATGGCAAGGGTGTTGCAGCACTGATTCACTGATCCCTTTCTTTAAACTCATTTTATGTTATATCACTACCAAAGCATTTTAATGACACTAATGGATAGTATGTGAGCCACCCAAAATGACATGATATACCACTAAAATGAAGCAGTATATAGAATCAGCTCTTATTACATTTGCAAAGTGCTTTAACATACTAATGTGACCTTTATAAGTCTCTATTAAACAGGTACCACAGGTATTATGTCCATTTTACAGGTAAGGAAACTTGGGTTCAGAGGATAAGTGATTTGGCCATGATGACACACCTAGGATCAGAATGGAACCATGGTCTGCCTGATTCCCTATCCAGGAATCACTCTGCTACGTGCTACTACTGATTATGGGCCACAACCAAGTTTTGTAAAAGGATTTAAGGAAAAAAGCCATGAACTACATCTAAGGCACTGTAATAGGTACATCAACATTTTAAAATCCTAAATTAAAAAGAATTAAGACAAGAATATATAATTTCATTTCTTCTCCTTCTTTAGTTGGCAATAAATAATAAAAAAAATTAAAACATTTAAAACTTTTTAACTTACCTGGATTTAATGCAAAATTATCTATCAAACTTTTCCAGGCAATAAAAGCAATTTTCTTTATCACTGGTGCTCCACTACGAAATCCAAGTTCTTCCAGCTGTAACAATGAGTTGATAAAACTCCCACTTCGATGAAGAGCCTAGAGATAGCAAAAATACCAAAAGTAAAAATTTTTTAAAGTATTTACATTTATTTGCAAAGAGCATAGGAAGACTATGGTAATATGCAAACACTTTAAATGTGCAAAAATCAAATGACTGTATAGCATGAAATACCCTAAGAAAGTCACTGATCAGAAGAAAGGCCCTACATACATCAAAATTTTTAAGTAGCACTTTTCGTACTTGCTAAGAAAAGGAAGCAAAGTTGGTGACCACTGATTGGGAAGCATCAAAATAAACTGTGGTACATGAATGTAACGGAATATTATACTCTGCTATAAAATGACAAACATGACAAAATGATAGAGACAATCGTGAAAAGACTTACAAAGTATACTGAATCAAGAAAACAGTAAACCTAATGACTATAACAATGGAAATGAACAACCACAAAACAACTAAAAATAAATGTTGCAAAATTACAAACAGCAAGCTTGACTTCAAAGAGATGAAAGTACACCTTCCCCTGTTCCTTTGTAAGGTGGTATGTATACTGTGATGTGGAACTACGTATAGCAAGACTGTTTTGATGTACTGATGTGTTTTGCTGATCTCTTCCTGCCCCCCCACTTCTTTCTTTCTTTTAAAAATCTTTTGTTCTCAGGAATGGCAGAGGACTGGTGGGTGGTGTATGAGTAGAACTTTAGTGAATGTAAAGATAAACAGCTAAGATGACTGCTTAAACTGGTAGCCCAACTCCCACATACTAATTCCACAATAAATCGTGGTATGTAAATGAAATGTTGTTAATTGTTCTAGTCGCGTTTCACTCTTAGTGACCCCATTTGGAGTTTTCTCGACAAAGATACTGGAGTGGTTTGCCATTTCCTTCTCTAGCTCATTTTACAGATGATGAATTCAGGCAAAGAGGGTTGAGTGGCTTGCCCAGGGTCCCAAAGCTATTAAGTGTCTAAGGCTAGATTTGAACTCAGGAAGATGAGTCCTGCTTTTTTCAAGCCCAGTACTCCCATCCACTGTGTCACCTCGCTGCCCCAAAATGATAAAATCTTAATGTGCTGTTAAAAAAAATAAATACCAGTAAGTATGTAAAGTAAGCAGAGCCAAGAAACAGTATATACAACCACAACACAACAACGTAAAGAACAACCACAAAACAATCAATAAAAATGAATGTTGTTAAATCTAAAGAACAAGGTGACTTTTTTTTTGATACTTTGATTTTGGAGAATTCCTCTTTCATTTTACTTCTTTTAAAAAAGCTTTGATACAAAGAATAGCTCTCTGGAAAGGGGAAGAAAAAGAGTGTAAGGGATTAAAAGACAAAAGATATCAATAAAAATCTATTTTTGAAAGTTCATCAGACAGATCAAGTGATTATCAAGAAAGCCTGGTTAAAAAAAAAAAACAAAAAACTAAAGCAAATGACTTTATCTATCCTAGACCTGTATAAAATCAGTCAGAAGTCCATGGGCAATAGGAAAGGGGAAACCACTAAAAAAGCTATCCAGAGCAAAAAATACAAAAGCCTCCCAACAAAACAGAGATGGGTCAGAAATGCCTCTAGTCTGCAAGGTTTGTATTATATGCAGGGGCAGCAAGAATAAGGGCCTCCCAAGAGAAATTCAAATAGTTGTAGGATCATACTGTGGACTGGACCACATAAGCAACAAAGGAACAGCAATGCCTAGTCCAGATGCACTAGTGATCAGATCGTGACACCTCAGGTCCAGAGGCACCTGGCCAAATAATGAGTAAGAAATCTAACGAGAAACTATAGTTAAGTAACTTCATCTATCCCATAACAAAATAAGGAGTGGCCTAGATGTCCAGGGGCAACAGGAAAGGGGACTGCCAGAAAGCCAGAGCCAGCAATGGCATGCATAAATAGGACAAAACCCTTCTTTGTGACCTGCAAGAGACAGTATATCCCGCTACTTTAATCCAAAAGCAGCAGAGGGCTCCCCTAAGAAAGCCCCCAGGGAAGTTGGAAACCTATAGCTGTGACCTTAGAAAGGACAGGGAGCTGATATAAGTGGTAATTACCAGTTCCAGTTCATACAGTACATCCCTCCTTCCCCCTAGCAGTTCTCAGACTAGGAAGATCTAGGGCCATGGGTACCAAAGTCCATGGAACATCTTGAGATGCAATAAACCTGAGATGCCAGCAAAACCTACAAGCACAAAGACACAACCCAAGAGATAGAGGTCAATAAAGCAATCTAGATACCTACCAAGTGAGGTCTTCTGCCTACTCAAAACTACAGCAAAGGGGATTCCTGACCCTGGCACAAAGCTGCTCCAACTCAGGAATTATAGCTAAAAGTGAGCAAATAAAAAACACCAACTATTCTAAAGAATTACAGAACGATTGCCAATCTAAAATCCAAACCATAACAGAGTAACCTCATAACATATTCAAGGAATACTCACTAGCAAAATGGGTTTTCAAAAAGGAACTACATGAATTCATGGAAGAAACTGATGAAACTAGTAACAAAAAAAACAAATGATAAAAAAATTAAACAAAAGCTTTTAAGAAAAAAATAAAAGAAAAACAGCATAGAATAGAAAATGGTACTTTACCAAACCAGAATAAATAGAATGAACTCCATCAAACAATAAAAAATACTACTAAACAAAAACATAAAATTGAAAAAAAGAGAAGAAAATGTGTAACTGCTATCAAAAAATTGACCTGAAAAATAGGTCAAAGGGAAATAACCTAAGAATCAGACCCCTTGAATACCATTCTAAAAAAACTTAAGACTTGGGATTTCAAAAATCATAAATGAAAACTTCTCAAATCTATTAAAACTGGAAGGCAAAGACAGAATCTATAAAAAGTCTCAGGAAAGATACAGCCCAAATTCAAAGCCTCTAAGTCAAAGATAAAATCCTACAAACAAGAAGAAAAATTTCAAGTACCGAGAAACCAGAATCAGGATGACATAAGACTTGGCAGGTTCTACCATAAGAACTGATCTTTGTGTACAATGTTCCAAAAAGCAAAAGATAATAGACCAAGAACAACTTAACCAGCAGAAATGAGTATAATCCTATTGAGGAAAAATGGAATATAGTACTTTCAAACATTTCTGGTGAAAATAGCAGAGCTCAGATTTTAAAATACATATACAAGAGACAAGAGAAAACTAAACGGTAAATTTACTGGACCAAATAAAGGACGCTATTTGATGATGGAGAACTAACACTCTAATAGGAGAAGTCAAGAAGCATTAAATGCCTACCATGTGTTAAGCATTGTGCTAAGTAACAGAAATAACAAGTATCCCTTAAGGTAAAGGTCTTCCATTGAGAGAGTAAAGTAAGACAGAAGATCTGACATTGGATTGGTTCTATTCTGCAGTCTGAAGAGGGTAAAGAAAAGGGAAAGTCAAAAGAATACACAAGTATTAAAATAAGGAAAAAATTAAAAGGGTGTGGAATTTTTTATTTCTCATAAATCACATTGTGAGAAAAACATAGAAACATAACAGTAAGGGTTAGAGAATGAAGAGATCAGATAAAACCCACTCTTAACTAAAGTGGACAAAGGACAAGTAAATACAAGCATACACTGATATAGAAGTATATTAAACTGAACAGGAAAAGATCAGCAATAGGGAGAGGAATGGTCAAGGAGGATAATACAAGGGAAGGAATAATGACAAGCAAAACAAAGTAACTTTTAAAGGTAGATTCTGAAGGAAGAATTAAAAGAAAAAAAGAAAAAGTAAACTGAGGGGGTGCCCATCAACTGAGGAACAGCTGAACAAATTGTGGTATATAAATATAATGGAATATTACCTGAGTCAAAAAATGTTAGGCTATGTTTACAAAATACTGCTAAGACTTTCATGAACTAATGGAGAGAAAAAAAACAGAACCAGAATTGCAAAGAAAAACAACTCTGAAAATCTTTAGCAATGGTCAACTCTAATTATAGATAATCAATGATGAAGCATATAACCTAACTCCTCACAAAGGGAAGGACCAATGATGCAGAAAGAGAATACAGTTTTGAACAAGGCCATTCTAGAACTGTTTCGCTTTACTGTTCATACAAGTAATTTTCCCCTTTTTATAACGGGGAGAAGAAGGTAGCAATGGGGAGCTAACAGCAGTGATGCAAAAGAGGGCCACAAACTATTTTTTTAATTCGGAGAGAACATAAGTATGAGAGAACAGTACAGATAAGCAGAACAGCTTTGGAAACAGTATGTTTAATGTGTACTTTTCTTTTTTAAAGCAAGCTGTACATGGAATAGAGATTCAGGGTTTCATATATAGTCCTTTTTTATGTTCTTTGTAATTCTTTTGGTACTTTTTCTTTTTTTTTTTTAAAGTTGAGAATTAAAAAATTAAATTTTACAAAACAGGAACAGATATCATGACCCCAAGTCAGAAACACACTAAGAATTTAATCCTGGGAAAGTGTACTTACCTTTCCAAGAAGTTTAACAAACAAAGGCCATAATTTCAACACATATGTCTCATTTTTAGTCATGAATAGCTTTTGCAGTTCTGGAATTAGTTTCTGGAAAAAAAGATTTTTATGGGGAAAAATGGGTGTTGAAAGGAAGAAAAGGATCTGCTCAGTCAATAATTTTGTTCATAAAAGTTTTTAAAAAGCCTTTTTTAAACAGCTAAAGCCTTAGAATATAAAGCAATATATTCATCCATCACTAACACCACACTAAGAAAAAGTCAGTTTAATAAATTTGTAAAATGTTGTATGTGCTTTCAGTTATAAAGAGATTTCTCTAAATGAATCATGTTATCAAATCCTGGCATCAAGTCTCTATCATGTTAACATAACAACGACTAAATTACTCAATATTTCACAATAGACTTGATATTCTCTGTTCCCTAATCTAAAGATAATACAAGTTCTGGGTCAAGTGTAGCAAAATTTAAGCAGTTTCTAAAGTATTAATAACTTTACATTATTCATAATTTAATAATTATCTGAAACCCACTAAGCCTATACAGGTAATGGTGGCTTGAAAAACAGATAATACAGCAATTCTCCTTCCTGGGAACTGTAGGAGTCAGGGTTCAGGCGGATAACTGAGGTTCCTAGTCTTGTTGTCTCTCTCTTTATGGCATTCAAATTATTGCTTACCTCACACTTATCACTGATACCAACTAGCGTTACATAAAATTCTTAGGAGGCAATCTTACTTGAGAAGTCCTTCACAGAAACCTTTAACAAGGGCAGGCTTTGCCAAAAGGTATGTCACTCTTAAGATTTTCCATATTTTTATAAAAATACCAATGCAAAAATACCAAAGTTTAACATTCTATCATTCCCATAACCAATATACTCAATAAATGACATTAGTAATGATGATGCAACATGGAGGTAGTCATTTTACCCAAACAGAAAGGTCAACATTAAGAAGAAAATACTTTAATTGCCTATGCCAGGTGTCAAAATTGATGCAACTCTTGTAACTCTCCCATGGGGCCCAAATCAGATTAAAATATAATCGGAAAACGTTTAACAAAATAAAAATATAATACAATACAGAAATGTTAATCAGTGGTTCCTTTTCGATTTGAGTTTGACATGACTGGCCTATACCATAATGAGGTAACTCTAGGTTATTAGAAGGTTATTCTAATGGAGATTCTCTAGCAGGTTTCATATAAATCTAGAAAGGCTTTGACATGCCAAATCTTGAATCTTCTGTCCAAAGAGAGTATAGGTTAACCACTAGGTAATGATTGTTTTTTTCCCTGTCCATTCATGTTCCCAATTGTTATCTTGTTAAGGTAACAAGGAATATACTGGAAAGGTAATCTGATTCAGTCAGAAGACTAGGAATGTAATCTTCAGAGTACTGTTTCACCTCTCAAAAACACTTAGCCTATGTGGTTTTGTGTAGTAGCGAATCCCCCTGAGAGTAAACATCATGAGGGCATAGATTCTAATCTAAAAACCTTACTTCCAACACCTAACAAATGTACTAAAGTGTTTATAAAAGGCTCTTCGGACTTTGGACTAAGAAGATCTGAACTCAAAATCCTGCTAGAGATAGCTCTTCTCAGCCCTAATTTCCTCATCTGTGAAATGGGGATAACAACAACCTCCATCTCTCAGGTTTGTTGTGAGGACCAAAATGACATTACATATATAAAATACCCTGCAAACTTTAAAGCTCTATATTACAGCTATTACATCTTACTATAATCACGTTAGAATAAATCACATTTTAAGCTCCTTTCCAATCAAAGTTCCTTGATGAATAAGCCATCATAAAACCTTTTAAAACGATAACTTAAAAACAAATATGAAAAACATCACTTGACACAAAAGAAAGTACCATAAGTGAAATTACCAAAAACGAATTTCAGCTTAGTGAGCTATCAAAAAAGCTTGCTACAAAAAAACAAGCTACAAATCTGGAACTCAATAAAACATCAATGTGCAATTATAAAAAAACAATTATAAATTCAATATCTCAAATTATACAGGGCAAAGGCTGACTATGAAATCTTTATAAAATTTTTAGTTTTAATATTAAACATGTCCTACTAATACTGGGCTATGTTAAATATTAGGTATTATAATACTAAGAGGATACAGTACGTAAAGACAATTTTCTGCCCTATTTTTTTGTCCTTAGTTTCCCAAGAAATTTCTTAAGATTCTATTTTTAAAAATTAAAAAATACCACTTACAGTTGTCATAAGCTGCTCAGTAACAGCTGCAACTTCTTGCTGTTTCTTGAGCAACAATGGCATTCCCATCTCTAATGCAGTTGCTCCCCGCAAATGTACCTTTTGTGCGGAATGCACCACTAAAGGTATGATCAGCTTTGCCCACCTCACTGCTTCTTCTTCCATCTGAACAGGGGCTTGCTCTATTAGTCTGAAAAGAATAGAAATAAATGTTTAGTAAAAGTTTGTGTAATTGTAAATATTTAAGTCTCAACTCATAACTTATTTGCAACTGATCAGTAAATTATTTAAGAAAATTACCTTGCCAATATCAATATTACATAATAAGTTGGTGACTAAAGTTGTATATATTTCCAAAGATCTGTAACCTTCGAAATCTACATTCAGAATTCAACTCCATTTGAACATTTATTAAATACCTACTTTATGAAAGGTACTATGTTAAGTGCTGAGGATGTAAACACAAAAAAGTCCTTGTTTTTGTCAAGGAGTGTATCATTACATTCTAAATGAGGTAAAGCTACAAAAGACACATAAAAGAAATGCATGGTTAAGTTCAGGAGGAAGAAAACACTAACAATTGGTGAGTGGGGGCAGGAATCAAGTAAGACGATAATATGGAGTAGCACTTGCTCTGAGCAAGGCTGAAATAATGAAGGAATACATTCCAGGAATAGAGGAAGTCTAGAAAGGCAGTTAAGGACAGCTACTATTGGAGTTTGCCTGGAATGTAGAATGCATGAAGGAGATTAATGTGAAATAAGGCTGGAAAAACACAAAGTAAGGCTATCAAGGATCTTGAAAACTACTTAGCAGTTTATATTTTATATGAAAGCAACAGGGAACCACTTAAGGTCTTTGAGCAAGAAAATGACTTCAGCCCTGTGACTTTAAGAAGGAAGGGGGTTAGGTAGGAAGCTGGAGACGCAACACTAGATTTCAAGGGCACAATTAGGACTCATCGGTAAATAGATGTATTTTTTCTATATATTTATATATACATCTACACATACATATATACACACATAAACATTAAGAAATCATCTGTATAAAGATAACTGACTGGGAGAAAGGAGAGGGAAGAGAGTAAGAGAGGAAAAAAATAGAAGGAGAGAGAGGGGAGAGCCCCTACGATGACGTAGGAGACTAAGAAAGGAAAAGTCAGAAAGGAAGGGAAAAAAAGCAGAGAAAATATCATGGAAACCACAGCAGCACCAACTATTTAGAAAGAACAAGTGGCCAACAATGTCACAGGGTACAGAAAGGCAAAGAGAGACTGAGACGCTGAAGAAAGAAAAAAATTTACAAGACTTGGCAGTCAAAATAATTATCGGTATATCTGGTAATCTTGCTTAACTTGGTAAGGAAGATATTATGTAGGTGAGAGAATCAAACAAAAAAAACATCTGGACAAAAAAAACTAGGTCACTGACAAATTCATTCTCACAACGCACAAAAAATATTCTGGGACCTACTTGGTACAACTCTGTCAACCCAGTATGAGATTAGCCAAACAACATCAGCAAACGTACTGCAGTGCCTTAGTCTCACAACTTGTAAACGTAAGCAAAAGATGTATTTTTAAGCCAGTGTTATTTTAAAAACAACACTCTGATTTAACATTTTACGGTACACTCTTTCTCAGTCTCCTTTGCTGGACCCTCGAGATCATGCCCACTGAGTATGAGTAGTATTCTACAGGGCTCTCTCCTGGGCCCTTTTCTCCCTCTATTCTACTTGACAGTGATCTCATTAGCTCCCATGAATTTAATGATCATTTCTATGCTGATGGATGGCTAGGTGGTACAGTGGATAGAGTGAAGGGCCTGGATTCAGGAAGACTCATCTTCCTCAGTTCAAATCTGGCCTCAGATACTTACTAGCTGTGTGACCCTGGGCAAGTGATTTAACCGTTTGCCTCAGTTTCCACATCTGTAAAACGAGCTAGAGAAGGAAATGGCAAACCACTCCAGTATCTCTGCCAAGAAAACCCCAAAAGGGGTCACTAAGAGTCAGACATGACTGAAAACAACAGAACAAGTTTAAAACTATCTATCCTTCCCCAACCTGTTTACTTTTCGTCTCACACCTCAATCTGCCTTTGAGTCATCTCAAACTGGTTATCCTGTAGACAACTTAAAACTCAGCATGTCCAAAACTGAAATCATTATCTTTCCCTCTAAACCCTCTTTCCTCCCAAACATCCCTATTACCAGACTCAAAATCTAGGTGTCATTCTCAACTCCTCACTGTTTCTCACTCCTCATATCTAATCTACTGATAAGGCCTGTCAACTTCACCTTTGCAATGTCTTTCAAAAAGTCCCCTTCTCTCCTGATACTCCCTTTACCCTGGTACAGGCCCTCATCACCTCACACTTGAACTAATGCAATAACCAGCTGATGGGTGTGCCTGCTACAAGTCTCTCCCACTCCAATCCATCCTTTATTCAATTGCCAAAGTGATTTTCCTCAATTGCAGATCCAATCATGTCACCCCTCCACTCAATAGACTCTAATGGCTCCCAAGCACCTCCAAGTTCAAATACAAAATCCCCTGGCATTCAGATCCGTTCATAAATTAGCAATCCCCCTCCCTCACCCCTTGGTTTTCTTATTCTTTACACCTTCAGCATAATCTGATCCAGCATATAATAGAAAATAATATATAGTATAGTCCCCAGTTTGCAACCACCAATCCCTTACCTACATCCCAGGACTATAGCCTACCATTCCCTTATTTCCAAGTGTTTGATGATCAATATTAACAGGTCTTACACAACAGTAAGAAATCAAGTGTTTAGCCATATTATTTTGATTACTCTCTTCAAATGAATCTTTCTACTAGCTGAATAAGCATACTATGTACAGGTGACAGAAAGCAAAGCAGTGGGTTTCCTATGCACCACTGTATTCTATTCAAGAAATCACAGAGTTTCAACACTTGTGAAATATTACCCTAGAGCATATTTCAACTACTAACTGAGATTTGGGCAATGAATACCTTTGCATCTTAATACTCTACTCCTTCAAACATCCTAAGTGTAGTAATATTATTTTAATAACCATGACATTCAAATATACATACCGTATGATAACATTTAGTGCTTCATAATCAACCACCATAGAATGCACATCCACCTTATTAAATACTACTTCTAACATGGTAATTATACTGGGTACCTAGAAAAGATATATATAGAAATAATCAAGCCTAATTTCAATATGCATAGGAAGTAGTTTAAAGGTACAAAAAAAATCTACACCTACGGCTTTGCCAACAATTTCACTGGGAAATGTCTGTTTAGACATTACCCAAAGTGCTCGAGTACGTGTATTTTTGTCTGAACTCTTTGTAGCACTATCAGTCAACTGTGAAAGCAGCTCTTGCATTTCTTTTTCTGGAAAAAAAAAAAAAAAGCATTTAAAAATTGAGTTCTGTTGATCATGGAACATACTTTAAAACCATAAAACTCATTTGCCCTGTACTCCTATCAGCATTAAAAAAGATTTACATGCTACTTCAGGACTATTCCACAAACACCAAGAAAACAATACACACAAACGCACCACAGCAATGATAGATTTAAATTTCACAGGTGAAATGAGTTTTACAATGTGCAACTGTAATAATTTCAACACATTTGTCGTGGCAAATTCATAATTTCTAAGACATGTTAAGAGTGCAAGCATAATATAAATACCTATGTCTTAGGTGATACCTGCTGTAACATGCATAGGAAGAAAATATTTGTAGTAGTAAGAACTACTACTTGCATACTCTTAAAACCAAAAATACAAAGGTCTACAAAGGTCCAAAGACAATAATGTATAATACAAAGAGGCAAAAAGATTTTTCTCTTATGAATGTCTAAAAATTCACAAATAATTTTATACCTGTTAATCCTGAAGTAATTTGGGGGTTATATAAACAAAACCCCATAGCTTGTAGAGTAGCACTATTCAACTCTGAGTTTTGACTAGAAATGTGAGTCTGAAAAAACAAACAATCAAAATGTCAACTTGAAATTATGATACTGAAGTTGAAAGAAAGCATTTTTAAGAAATAGAAACTGAGATGACAAAACATGACCACTAAGACATCAAAATCAATTTATAAAACACATCGTAATCAATGCGATAACACTGCTACAAAGGCTCCTAATTTGCAGTTCATATTAGTGTTATGAGGTTTGAGCTAGCTCTCACTACCTGACCTTGTCATTGCCATTGTAAACTTGTATTAAGAAATTTGGAAGAAATTTTTATCAGGAAAGGGGATCTCTGCTAGTGACTTGAAATGGAGAAAGAAATCCACTAGAAACTGCTCTGAAACCCCACCCGCTCATTTCAGTATGCCTCAGAGAGATCTCTAGAGGATCACAGGACTACATCAGAAGATGTTTCAGAGACTGGACAACTGTATGAGACAGGACATAAGATATAATGGACAAATTAAACAGACAGGAAGGAAGGGGTTACTGAGAAAGGGATTGTTCCATTATGTTCTGTGAGGCATACTTGCCTAAGGGGACTGTTCCTAATGGCTCCTGTCAATTTCTCTCCCTTTTCTCCTCTCCAGAGAGGACTGCCCTCTATGCCCTCCACTAGACTGTGGTGATTCATAGAAACACTAGCCTTTCTTTGGATCAAACGGGGGAATTATAGATTAACTGGACTCCTATTTTGTTCCAATTAGTATTAACCAGTTTGATATGATTCCATGGGGATAGTGATTACAAGTTTTGACAGTAGGTCTCAGAGCTATGAACTGAAGATTATAAATTCACTTGTTTAATCATAAGAAGCTAACTAGAGGACCTCCACCCTTGTTTTCCTTTGTTATGGTGACCAAGCCCAGGATGACAGAGGTGACTCATTTATATGCAAAGTCCCCCAGATAATTTTGTTGCCCCTCCATCCCTTGCCATCCCTCTATTGCCCAACATGGAGAAATTACCATGAGCATCTAACCAATGAGTGACCCTGGTTGGCACCCTGCAGCCTGCCTTAGCCCATCAGCTTGATAGGAACTCCTGAAAGTTCAAGGTAAGTCTGTTAAGGTCTGCTCACTAGCCTATTTATCCAACCAATGGGATTCTATATTTTGTGTAGATCCTCCTAGAGTGTCCTGGGCAAGGCTTATCAATGAATAAGATTCTGTATTTTTGGTTTGCTTTACCTGTATTGTCCAGTTATCCAATACTATAAAACTAAGGCCCTAGAGGAAAGGGACATACCATATTGTGAGGAAGATCTGAGGTCCATTTGATTAGAGGGGGCCAAGGACCTTTTAACAAAGTACCATTGGCTCAGAACTCTGCCTCGGTGGTTTTTCTTATAGACTGGACAATTCTGAAATCACCACAGTGGGGTGGGGGGTGGGAGAGCGTGCAGGGTAGGGACAGGAAGTAAGAAAAGAAATCTAAGATGAGAACAGGGAGGAAATATAAAGAACATTCTTGGAGATAAGAGGACCTAGCTCATATAAAGTCTTCCCCCCACCCCTCCATCTAGATTAATGCATATTTGAAAGCTAAGGAGAAAAAGCTACTAGACCAGAGCGAGATGAAATGTGAAGATGCAGAGAAGGGAAAAATAAATGTGTAAGCCAGAATTACTTAAGGAGCTTAAGCAAATCTACAAGTAAATTAGCTTTAGAGAAAACAGAGAACTTCCTGATGCTGGAAGAAAGGATGAAGACATGCACAGAAGACAAATATGGGAAATTCTATTCCTCAGCCTTTATATCACATCTACTCATAATTCTTTTGATTCTCCCTTTGACAGGTGTCAAAATTCCTTCCTTTCCATTCACACAAACAGGTCTAGAAATTCATCACTGACTACAATAACCACTTAACTGGTGATCAATCTTCTATTACTCTATACATGTAAGACTAGATTTGCTAAAGCATCAATTTTTTCCATCACTCCCACACTTAAAAAATGGTGAAGACATGCCTCTATCTACCTCAAATTGATTAGTCTTTAACATTCAAAACATCTCTCCACACATCTCACTGTCCTTACATACTTAAATTTCTCATTATCCCCAGACATAAAGTTTCCACTCTTCCTAGGCAAGACTCAGCACTGTCCACTCAAATATCTGACACTCACTTTCATTTTTATACATATGATTCTCCCCTTTCCTGCAATGCCTTTGCTTCTTTCTCTGTTTTTGCCTAATCCCAATCAGACTCATTTTTAAAGGTCCATGACTGGACCAATTCACAGCTCCTCCCATTAGTGTATCCACCAGGTAGTGTGCCCAAAGAACTCAATGACAAAAAGGCCTACAAAGTCACTTTTTGTTGAAGCAAAGTAGAAGAAATCAAGTAGATATTCACCAAGTGAGGAATGGCTAAAGAAATGTGATACATATATGTAATGGAATATTACTACACTTTAAGAAATAATACAGAGAAGCATAAAGACTTCCAAGAAATAATACCAATATAGTAAGCAGAAACAGAAAAATATACACGAGTTAAATGGAAATAACCAAACTAACCAAAATTGAATGTTGCAAACTTATAATGACCAAGCTTGATCCCAAAGAGAAAATAAAAAGGACATTCCTCCTTTATTGCAGAGGTTGGGGAGATGGGGAATGAGTGTAGAACACTTACAGCCTATCAGAAATTTTTGATATATTAGTTTTGCAAAACTTTTTCTTTCTTCCTCTTTAAATTTTTATCATAATAGATGTCTTTCTATGAGACATGGGAAATATTAGGTGGTATGTCTATAGGTTCCCTTGTATAAAGTTCTGTAGGATTACAACCCCTTTGTTATTTGTTACTTTAAATTTTTTTCCAATGTCTCAGTGGGCAGGACGGATATGGTCCCTTTACTCAAGGCACTGGACCAACAGTCGTGTCATTGAGGAAAGCAAGCCCATGCCACTCCCGGGGGTGTTGCTACTCCCCAAACCCTACTGGAACAAACTAGGAAAAAGGGGTTTTAGTAGCAAACAAACTGAACTCAATTAAGACTCTGAGATCGGTAGACTCCCCATTACTGGGAAAGCCCTTTATTATAACTTTTATATTATGACTCTACTCCCCAAGTAAACTTTTAAGCTCCTGGCAGGCAAGGAATAAGTTATATATTTCCACATTTACAAAATACAGAATACCAAATATATCATAGGCCCTCAAATGGCTGGTTCATTTATTGTTCTACTATGGTGGGAGTTGGTTAGAAAGGATAGGTGGTCTCCTGCTTTCAAGTGGTTTCCTCAAAAGAGAAAACATATTAAGTATTTACTTGTAGATACTTTAAGTATCTACTTGATATTTTATACTGATTGTCTTTACCTCCCTCCCTCCCCAATCAGAGATCACTTCAACATTATCAAAAGTCCTCCTATTCACATGCAAAGGAATCTAGCATAAACAAAGTAGAAAGACTGAGGGCCTTAAATTTTAGTCAATGCAGGCCATCAGAACATGACCTCCAGTCTGACAACTCAAATATAAAATGTAAAAACATAAAGAATACAGTTGTGTTAAAATGTAGTACTTAAAGTGGTAGGAGAAAACCAAATAGCAAATTCCCTATTTATGTGGATGTAATCTAAATATCTAGCAGGACACTTTTGGTGTTTCTCAAGTACCCCAATATACAGTCCTCAAGAGTCTGGAGCCAATGTCAAGAGCAATCCTATGAGTAGGAGAACCCTTGTGCAGTGGAAAGATACTTGATTGGAGTCAGAATCTCAGCTCTGCCACTTAACACAGTGTAACTTTAGGCATGTTATTTAACCTCTTTAGGATTTGATTTCTTCATCTAAAGTGAAAAGGTTGGAATGGTTGTCCTCTACAATTCCTTCAATTCTAAATTCAATCCTAATTACAAAGTAAAAATGCTACTTTCTAACTTAATCTGCTCAATAGTTGTGAAAATAAAGGCTCAAAGAATTGGTAAACATTTTAATGAACTTCAGGAATTACAAACCTTAAATGTTTTGTAAAGGCGAGGAAGCTGTTTCTTGATTTCGACAATGAATTCTTTTCCTTCTTCTCCAGTCAGTCGACTTCCAGAATATGAAGGGAAAAAAATTTAATTATTCTTACACTTATTAAAAATGCTGATTCCTTTCTTAAATAAGATTTATATTTTCATTCTTGAGTAATTCTGGGCCTGAAATACACAGTGCTCATATTAGAAGACATTTAGTGCCACGCTAACAAGATCTAAGATTGCAAACCTGTAAAATTAAACTTCAGAATATGCTTTTCAATCAAATGATGAAGTAATAAAACCTTTAAATACTGTCTGAAGAAGGCATCAGCTTACAAATTAGGAATATTAAAACGTAGCTACTGGCTTTTGAAAAAATTTTGAAAAATTAATCAATTTGTTACAACTTCTATGCATCATCTCAAAAAAATATTCTAACCAGCTTTGCAACTAAATTTTCAAAATACTTTGCAACATTCAAAAAGAATGGTACAGCTGCACCAATAATTACAAATATGTGCGCATCTGTTTACCCAGACAAAAATTATCCCTCTATAACCTTTCAGGAAAATCTTTTCCTGTAAAATCAAAATCGTAAAAACTAGACCCTTTTCAACCTCAGTAAATGAGAGTCCCCACACTGACACAGAATCCTTAACAACCCCGTCTGACCTCCTCTAGCCCATCCCGACGACGGGCACACAAGGCGGATCTCAGGGACCTAACTTGACTTGCGGACTGATTGGAAGCTTCCCTTCCCCTACTTTCTACCCACTGCCCCCTCCCCGCTCCACACCCAAGCAAGACTTCGAGGAAATGGGCACAGGGAATGGGGGGGCCGGAAAAGTAGATTTGGGGGCTTACTTGTTTAGGGAATCGGGAGGGCAGGGAGAAAACAAGTAAACTGAGACTTACCTGGCCAAGGTCAGATAGGCATCCACCTGCTCTCCGACAGAGGCGGCGGGATCCTCCAGAGTTTCCAGCAGCGGGGTCAGAGGGCTACAGCCCTGGGCAGTCATGATGGCTACCCTTGGAGGATACGGGGAATGTGAGACGACCCCCGCCTCGAAAACGCCCCCGAAAGGCGCCTAGCCGGCCCCCAACCCCCATCCACACTACCCACACCCTGCCACGCGCGCGGACCAACACACGCGCGCACCAACACACGCGCGCATGTACACCCACCCACGCGCGCGCGGACACGGACACACACACACACACGTGGGTGCCCGCCCGGGCCTTCCCCGCCCCCTCCTTTACACTTACCTTCCCTCAGGCCGCGTTCCCGCGTCCCGATCTCGGGGTCGGGTGGGGGTGCGGGAAAGGTCAAACGAAGCGGCCCCGCAGCGGGCCGCCCTCCCACACACGCGCTGGCCCCGACGCTACCGCCGCCACTCGCGTCGGGCGCCGACGACGTGAGAATTTCCCGGGCTCTTTTCAACAGGGGGAGGCGCCCGGAGCGGGCGAGGGGCGGGAGGAGGGACCAGTGGGAGGGCGCGTCAGGCCCAGCCGGAGAGCGGAGGGGGGTGGGGCGCCGAGCGGCGCCTCTCACGGTCGCCTCCTCCCGGTCCGGACCAACCGTGCGTCCCCGGGCCCCGGGAGCCCCGTCCGCCTGCGCGCCCTGCGTGGTCCCCGGGCTCGGGTGCGAGCTCCGGCTCCGGCTCCGGCTCCGGCTCGGCAGCGGGGGGCGCCCGCCCTCTGCTTCCTGGAGCGCGCCGGTCGCTGGTTCCGGCCCAGCCTAAAATGGCGGCGGGGGGAGGAAGTGGGGGAGAGGGGGAGGGTCCAAGAGGTGGGGAAGGCGCTGAGCGCGCGGGAGCCGAGCTCCTGCGAGAGAGAAGTACGGGAAGGCGAGGCCCGAGCCAATCGAGGCCCGGAGCCTGAGGAGCGGTGAAGTCATCGATCGCTCCCCGCCAACCCCGCCCCCACTCCATCCCCTTGGCCTTATGGATGCCCCGCGTGTTAATCTTTTGCCCGTAAGGCGCCGTTTCATAATTTTTTTTGATTGCTCCCTTTTAAATACTGCCTTGGTGGAATGAGTGAGGTTGAGTTATACCATAGGTGGAATACCTAAGACCAACAGGGTTTTTTTTTTTTCTTTCATTCATTCTTAGAACTTAAATAGCATAGTTCTAACTCCCTCGCCCATAGAGGGCAAGTGACTTTACCTTCTACTATGCCTTAGTGAATGACAGTTGTCTATGAGCAATGCACCTGTGACTTTAATTCTTTCTTTCCATTTTCTCCTTCCTGTCTTTTCCTTTTTTCTTGTCTTTTTCTTTCCTCTTTTCTCCTTTCCTTCCTTCTTTCCTTCCTTCCTTCTTCCCTTCTTTCTTTCCTTCTTTTCTCTTTCCTTCCATCCTTCCTCCCTCCCTCCCTTCCTTCCTTCCTTCTTTCTTTTCTCTTTCCTTCCATCCTTCCTCCCTTCCTTCCTCCCTTCCTTCCTTCCTTCTTTCTTTCTATTGGGAAATTTCATCCCCCTAAGCACATCCACACCTGCTCAGTAACTTCTGGAATTGGAGGGTGGCCTTAAGTATTGACAAATTAGGCAACTATCCCAAGATCACACTCTCTCCACTACACGAATCTCCCTTTAAAGCAATGGTTTTTAACTTTTTAATTTCATGAATCCCTTTGACCATCTGGTGAGGCCTATGGGCTTCTCTCCAGAATACATAAAATAAGATAGGATTACAGAAGAAAGCAATTACATGGAAATACAGCTATCAAAATATTTCTTCAATCAATAAACATTTATCAAGCATCTACTAAGATCTGTGGATACAAAAAGAGGAAAAAGACAGTCCCTATAGTAAAGGAACTCACAAAATCTTTTAAAGCACTCATTTTGTTAAAATCACAATATTTACAAGTAGCCTACAAATGGAGATTCAGTTTTCATTTGAAAGTGTAGTGTTTAAATACTTTAAAACCTTATTCAGGATACTGGTAAATTCTGAGAACCTAATAAAAACGTTATTTTTTCTAGCACTTGGATTTCCAAAGCACCTTACTCATTCAACATAACAGAACATTACAGACAGTTTGCTATGTGGGCTCTTGGTTATCAAGCCATGCCAGGACAAGCCACCCAGTGTAGTAGTAGAAAAAATATAGCATAGAGAGTCAAAAGACCTTAACTAGTTATATGACCAAAGGCTAGTCTCTTCACTTTTCTGGGCTTATTTTCTCATCTATAAAATACAGCTCAAATGCCAAATTGTTGTAGAAGATTTTCCCAGGTTATCTCCATTGCTAGTGCCTACTTTCCCTCCAAAGTTACCTTGTATCTACTTTGATCGTTTCTTGTATAAATGTACTTCTTGTCTCCCCATTAGGGTATAAGGCAACACCTTATGGGAAGGGACCTTCTATTCCATCCCCCACCTCAAATGTAGCACAGCGTTTGTAAAGAGTTCTTAATAAATGAATAGTGATTGTGATACAAGCACTAATATTATATGATTAAAACCTACTTAGGCTACCTGGATTCCTAAAAAGAACAGGAACCAACCATTTAAAATGTAGCTTAACAAAAGTAACAGGGCTACAGAAATACATAGAGAGAATTTGTTGTATTGAAAAGAATAAAAGTTGGAGTCAAGGCTAATTTCTAATAACAGCTTTGCCACTAAACGTGACTTTGAACAAGTCATTTTCGCCTCTCAGGACTTGTGCAAAATGGGAGGGAAAGGGCAGTATTTAGAGAGAATGGGGAAAATTGTTCTTGATCGCTAGAATTCTGTAGCAGTACCAGAAATCAGCAATACTACACTGAAACATAAAAACATGGATTTTGTGTACATTTGGAGTTTTTACAAAGGGAGTTGCACTTAACAACAACAAAAAAAAGTTGATTGAAGAATCAGCTAGGCAGTGTAATGGATAGAGCACTGGGTCTGAATTCAGGAAGAGCTGTGGTTTAATTTAGCCTCAGACACATGTTAGCTGTGTGACTCTGGGCAAGTCACTTAAACCCTATTTGCCTCAATTTCCAATCTGTAAAATGGAGACACTGGAGAAAGAAGTGCCAAACCACTCTAGTATCTTTGCCAACAAAATCCCATGGACAAGTAATTGAAGGCTTTCTTTTGCTGAACCATCAGATGTGAACTTCCTCAATCTTCCCTACTCTTTGCCTGAAAACTTCCAAATTATTTCACTCATTCTTATATTTTCCCTAGCTTAAAAAAAAATTCTACTAAAACTTTTCCCCAGGCCACTGAAATTTAAAAGGCGCAAATTTAACAGAACTTAGTATCTAGTTAGCAAGAATAGTTAAAATAGATAGCTATCCGTAGCTAGTATAGTAATTGTTAGTAACTTTTCTTCTCATTTAACAAAATTCTCCTTTTTTTCCACTACTGGTTTTATTTTTTTATCATGAATTATAAAGCAGGTTTTGTGCTGCTAGACTCAAAATTTTTCTGCTACCTATCACCCCACTCTATGTTAATTACCATCCCACAACCCTTCTTCCTGTCACCAAAGAATTTCTGAAAAGATTAGCTCACAATAGAAATTTGGAATTACTTATACTTATAAAAAAAAGTTTATACCCTTTGTGGGATGGCCCCTTTTATACCAAAATATTTGTAGAACTACTGTGTGGTAGAAAAAGAAATTGATAACAGTGGTCATTTGCAAATTGGGGAATGACTCAACAATCCTGCCATAGGAATTTAATGGGATATTTTTGTGTTATTAAGAAACAACAAATATGGAGAAATAGGGAAATATTTGTATGAATTGATACAGAATGAACTGTAACTAGGAGAACAATGTAACCAGCTAAGTAATCAGAAGGACCAATCTGTGACCAAAGAGAGCAGAAGATAAAATACACCTTTCCCTTTTCATTGGATGGGATAGAAGATGATGCCAATAGAATGTTGTGTATATTCTCAGACATTGTCCCTGTAGGTTGATTTTGCTTAACTATATTGATGAGACAAAGTGAAATAAGCAGAACCAGAAAAAAGAGTATTCACTGTTGAAAAAAAGTAAAACGTATACAGTAATATACTTTGTGATTTAAGTTTGATTCTGCCGGAATATTTCTGTCTTGGAGAGAGATGTCCAACCTGGCATGGTCACTCCTCCCTCCCCCCATATTACTCTTTGCCTCAAGAAGATTTCAGGTAACATTTATAGCGATCTTGAACAAAGGAAAAGATGTTAAAATACAGTTCCAGAATAGACACTACTCAATTCCTCTTTAGACCTTTTCTCCTTAGCCGTTCCTTCCTGTGATCAACAGCTTACTCTTGAATTTCAAAAGAGATGTTGCTGTCCCCAGGTGGGGCCTGGCACCAAGCATTTCAGATGGGTGGGAAGACGATAATCACATTCTAGAGGGGAGTTAGGTTTAGTTATCACCTTTACTCCATTTTAGAGGAAGGCTCTTTGTTCTTTTCTTTTGCCCAAGGGAAAAGCCTGGAAAAGGTTTTGGACTTGAGAAATAGTATTTCTTAATATTTCTAGAGAAACCAAAAAGTTGGTTTTTTTGGTTTGTTTTTTTTTAAATATACTTTCACAACACAATGACTACAAAAGCCTAAAGGATAAGAAAAATAGTAACAACGAAGCAACAAAACCTGTGCAGTTGTAATGAAGCCCTCAGAAGGTGCCATTTGAGCAGGGTTTTGAAGGGAGCCCCAAAAGCAAAGAAGCTGAGATAATAATAGCTGGCATTTATTATCACTTTATGTCTGCAAAGCACCTTGCAACTATTACCTTATTTGATTGTTACAATAACCCAGGGAAATTCTATTATCCCCATTTTATAGATGAAGCAATTTAGGCTGAGAGATTCAGTGACTACAGCTAGTAAAGATCTGATTCAGGATTTGAATTTAAGTATTTCCGATTCTAAGGCCTCTGCTTTACTCATCATGCCACCTAGCTGCCATCAGATGAGAAGGTGGAGACTTCCAAACACATGGGGGATAGCCAGTGAAAAGTCAGAGAGATGTTAGACGGGATGCCCGGTATGAGGATGAACAAAGGAGCCCAGAATTAGAGCTCAGGAAAGAGATTTGGGGTAGATATATAGATTTGGGAACATTTGCATCGAGCTGGTAGTTAAACAGTGCCTTAGGGTACATCCACAGTTAGTACCATATAGTGTCTTGGGGTACATCCACAGCCAGGAGACATGATATGACTGATGAAACAGGGAAGAACACTGGGATAGAGTGGTCAAGTAAGCTTTCCTCATGTTTCTTAACTATAGAACGGGGGATAATAGTAGCACCTACCTCTTGGGGTTGTTGTAAGGATAAAATGAGGTTACATTTGTAAAGTGGTCTGTAAATGTTAGCTATCATATGACAAAAGACTTTATCAAGGCCATGCATAAATAGAAAAGGAGCTATTTTGACATATGGAGACTAAAAGATAATAATCAGAACTGTGCATTTGTAGCCCTGAGATTAAAAAGAACCAACGGACAGCCTCTAATGAAAAATACGTGTCTTAGAAGCTGTGGATAATAAGAACTGAACAAATGAACATGTATAAAGAGATTGCAATCTATACTGGTGGAGGGGTTTGTAATCCCACACTTATAAAACCACAAATCCATTTATAAATATGAGTGTATTCAGTGCCTTCTGAATAAAACAGGTATTTTCATTTTCAGTAAGTCCAAATGTCTCTATCCTTCGATGTTTAAAAATATATTTTATTGATGCACAACTTTACCATTATCTCCCCTCATTCCAGATTGACCCTTCCCTTGTGACAGGGTAAACAATTAAGTAAAATATCTGCTACAGTGAATGCATCTGACAATGTATACAACTTCTGGCCTAGCTACCTCCCTTCTTTGACAGAAGTATATTCTACTTAGATTTTTTTCTTTTTTAAAAAATATTTTTTTAGATTCTGAACTTCACAAACATAAAAAAATTGAACATTCCCATTTGCAGAGTAAAACAGAAAAAACAAAGGCTACAAATAAATAAATAAAACCAGGACTCCCTATTATATACAGCTGCTTTTCAACAAAAAATATAATAAATTCAACATATTACTTTCAAAGCTGTCCTGCTTGTCTATGCTGTTTTCTGAATCTCTTTCTGTTTTCTTCTTTGTGTTTTTAGAATGTTTCAATGACAGTGTTTTCTTCCTTTTTTTTTTAGCAATACTCTCTTCCCCTCTGCTACCTCATACCTTCTGACCCAAACCACCCCTCCATAAAAAAAACAAAAACACAATTCTTATAACAAGTAAGCTTAATCAAGCAAATAAATCCAAATATTTGTGATGTTCAAAAATTAGTGTTGAATTATTCATCTTATATTATAGTCCTTCTCCCCTCTGTAATGGAAAGTATTTTAAGATTTAATAAATGTATTGAAGATAATTGGTTTCCTTTGTAATCCTATGCATTTTATTTTATGCATTTAAAAACATTATTCTTAGAAGGGGTCCATTAGGCTTCACCAGACTAACAAAAGGGTTCATGACACAAAAAGTTAAGAACTTGTCTTGAGTTTTTCAATATACAATGCTTAGATTTTAAAAACCATTCCTCTATAATGTACACGACAGAAGATAGAGACAACTCAAAGAATCTAGTTTCTATATTAAATGAAATAGGTTAATATTGTCTTCTATTAAAAAATAAAAATAAACAAAAAGAATTTTTAAATTTAAAAAATATTGTCTTCTATTTCTCAAGAGTCTAAAATTTAGTATTTGTGAGAAAGAGTCTCATATATAGTTGTTTGATGGATTCTCTGAAGTTATCATTTGGCAGATGCCAGCAGGTAGTAATATTTTTGTTAGTGCATAACTCTAACCTTTCCCCTCTATAATTTTATGACTACCAGTTAATTATATATTTCATTAGGTTTTTTTCCCGCTAAGTCAAGGGCACTCAAAAACTTTAAATAAGTCTTGATTTGTGGTTTGAAAATATTACTGATTAAAATGAATGAAGTTTTTTGAAGAGAGGATAAGGAATCTAATTTCAGAACTCCAAATATGAGTAATACTCATTTGATGCAGCAGGGGTCAGAATTTGAGAAAACAATGAAATTAGTCAACACAAGCAGTACATATTTTTTTTTTAATGAACCCATCTTGATTCAATTAAATTCAGTTACATAAAACTACTTTCCAAATGGTATTATGAGACTCACTGTGAAGTTATTTAGAATTAGTTTTCCACCAAATAAAACAAACAAGAAAACTCCCATTTCATTTTACATTTTAACAAATAGTATCATAAACATTGCTGCTTTTTTATTTTTTACCTGAAGGAGTTTATTCTGTTTAGCCTCTATGGGATCACTTTCTTCCAGTGGTTTTTTGTGGGCTGGCACTCATTCAGGCAGTTTTACAGTAACAAAACTTCTGCAAACATGGATTTTAGAAATTTAAAAGACTAATGGGACGCAAAAGGAACTAACCTCTGCAACACAGGCACAAGAAAACTTTTTTGTTAACATAAAACAATTGTGAAATATATCACTAAGAAGTCACTTGGGATCAGTCAAAAAGCTTCCTTTTGCAAAAAATCTAAAGTTAAAATTAAGTAGAATTAATAGTCCTAAAAAATAACAAAACTGAAAGATATGATGTTTGAATTGAAGAAAATTTAAGGTTTCATATTGCAGTAAGTTATATACAGATTCTTTTCAAAAAATATTTAGTGTAATGTGGGCCTAACCAATGGAACCCTTGTCCTTAGAGTATGAAGAGCTAGCTCAGCATTTTGAAGCTGGAAGCCATGAGCACCTGAAGTGACTTGAAGCTTGACCATTCCCAAGGGAACTGGCCTGGAAAATTCACAAAGGGGCACTCTGGCCTGAACAGTCCCGAAAGGAGGTATTGGCCCTGAAAAGTCCAAAAGTGAACTAGCTTTTGAAGATTCCCAAAGGAGACTAGTGAAAGCTGGAGCTCTCTGGCTCTCACCAACTCCTCCCTGCCCATTACAGAGAGCAGAGCCTTTATCTCCACCAATAAGGGGAGAGTCCTATACCAATGGATCTTGGGACAGGGATTACATATACAGACATTTTAAAAATGTTCATAGCTTTAAAAATAATTTCAAATTGTATATTTGAAAAATCAGCAAACAGAAATAGGGCACAAGGATTCATAAGACAAAGTAAGAAAAGAAGATCATTTAATGACTAGAGGTAATGAAGACATTGCCTTGGATTGCCCTCTCCAAAAAAATTTTTTTAAAGAGTATTATTATCCCAGGTATTCACTCTGAGGAATCAAAGTATATATTGGGTAGATTTCAGTGGGATAGAAAAAGGCAACTCACATTTATTAAGAAGCACCAAGTACAAGTTGCTGAAGAGAATGCACAAATCTTGCTCTTAAGGATCTTACAGTCTGATGAAGAAGAGGGGGGTGTATAATGTACACAAGTGACAGCGTTCTTAAAGAGAGGGAGATAAATGCAAAGGAGAGGTTCAGGCAGAGTGCCATGGGAGGAGAGGTGGGGGTTGTTGTTGAAGAGAGCTTCAGGGAAGAAATGGTACCTGAGTTTGGATTTGAATGGAGAGAGAAACAAACCAATTAATAGATTTGTCAGTGACTTATCAACTATTAAGAAATAATTTTTTAAAAAACACACTGTAAATCTGATATTAAGTATAAGTAATATCTTTGTGCTAAATTAATCA
This sequence comes from Trichosurus vulpecula, assembly GCF_011100635.1. Lineage (NCBI taxonomy): Eukaryota > Metazoa > Chordata > Mammalia > Diprotodontia > Phalangeridae > Trichosurus > Trichosurus vulpecula. Next base: position 200,656,627 of record NC_050574.1, on the reverse strand, counting down.
CATAATCGCACCTGACATAACTATTGACATGCAGCATATTAAACAATTTCAATTCAATTCGAAAAATATTTATTAAGCACCTATGTGCCAGGCACTGAGAATACAAATTTAAAAATGAGAGTCTCAGCCCTTGAGGCAATTACATTCTTTTAGGGGAAAAAAAACATATACACAGATAAATACATACAAGATATATACAAAATAAATACAAAGTGATGGGGTTTGGGCAGTAACAACTGAAGGAATCACAAAAGGCTTCTTGAAGAAAGTGGCACATAAACTGCGCCCTGAAGGGAGGTATGAGTTCCAAGAAGTAAGGAGGGAGAACGTCTCATAATTAAATGCTTATGGTACTTACTTACAGTGCCAAGCACGCAGGCTTTAATGAATATTTATTGACAGTAGTGTTCCTTACAGTTAGGATACTAGAAAAAGTGTTACAAATATGATTAAAAAGTTATAGTTTTTTGGTAACTTTAAAAAAAAATAATAATGATCTTGATGACCAGGAGTCTAAAGCTAAACTTATTAGTCTCAAGGTCTATAAACACTCTATAGAAGATTTCTGTTCCTTTTCCTCTATTCTCCTTCCTTTATAACTATAGGGACTTTGGTCAATTTTACTGGGTAAATGGGAAGGAACAGAGAAGGGGAGAAAGTGGAAATTACTGCCTTTGTGATAGTAATCAAATTTGAAATTGAACCTCTCCTAATAAAGCAACATTGTTTATAAAGGTACACATAAATCCACAGTATATGCAAAGTTTATGGAAATATACTTAGTAGTATGCTAACACTTTCATGTACCTGGATGTAGCTGATAGGAAAATCCTGGTTGGTGTCCATCTACTACTGATGATACTTTACTTTTCTATAATCCTTTTATTTTTTAAAATATATTCATACTTTATGTATATATGAATATACATATTCAGTTACGTTATCTCATTTGATAATTAAACTTCTTTGACATTAGTTAAGATTCCTAAGACTCCAAGGTATGGGAACTTTGAAGTTGTAAAATCACATAGTTGTAATTGAAAAAAAAAAGAGCCATAAGTCAGAATATAAGGGGGCAGATACAAAGTGGATGAAAAAATTACAAAGTGTTGGGTCTAAGTAACATGTAATACTAATCATGATAGCTCACATTTATATGTGAAAGGGAGAAGAAAAACAGGAAGAAAAGTTAATGGATGTTAATTAATGGTCACTCCAGGAAATTTCTTGATTTCATTGGGTTCAGAAAGATAAAGTCATCTTCTCTTTAATGCTTCTTCTCACTTTTATTGTGTTAGTTGGATTTTAATCTTCATCCACTAAGTTCACTGTTCACCAAAGTAGTGCAAAGGTTAGCATTAACAAGGTGTTTGGCCCCTGTCCCTCTGAATGGCAGCAGTGACTTTAAAAGTAAGATATAAAGAGAGTTGTAAAAAAAAATGCAATCACCAAATATTATTGTTTTTGGTGATGCAGTGTTGGTTTACAAATGGCTGAATCTTCCAGCTAAAACGTGTTTATTTCCATGAGAACTTGTGCTGGCATTTTTTCCTTCACCAGTTTTGGATGTGGGATCCACTGCAACATACTTGAGTTGAAAACCTCCTGCTGTCACTGAAGCATCAGATAAAAACTTCAAGGTCATGACATTTCCTATGGCAAGAAATCACAAAGATTACTTCCTTGGCTGCTGAAAATTCCTCAACATCAACATTTATTCAAGAACATCAGTATTAATAAATGAGGTTTAACTACCATATCAGTGAAGTTTTCTTAAATTGTAGAGGCTAATTCTGCCTTACTAAGGGAAAGAGGGAAATTCTCTCCAATGAAATCTTATCCTCCTATAAGTACTACTTGTGTGTGGCTTTTGTCCTATTGAGTTGAAAAAAAACAACAACACAGGATTTAACTCTGGAAGCAGCATTCAAAGGACCAGGGCATGAGCATTATGGAAATATACTTAGTAGTATGCTAACACTTTCATATACCTGAGAAGGGTGCCTGAGCATTCTTCCAATCAGTGCTAGGTTGCTCCCGTCTACAACAAGGGTCAATAAATGCAGGGTGTCCCAAAAGTCTTAGAGCAGTGTTCAGTTTTAATTGTTTAGTCTTCTTGACCTGGGGGCATCAGTAGATTCTAAAGTCCTCAAGATTTAAAGACAGGGTTTTGTTTTCTTATTAATCTTTTTATCCCTAGCGCCTGGCATGGTGCCTTGCACATGGTAGACACAATTTTGTTTAATTGAAGCCTCTAAATTGTAGTTAATTTCTATAACTATCATAGAATATTGGAGTTGGAAGGGACTTTAGAGAACAACTAATACTTAAATAAGAATTCTCTCTACAATTTAGGGCACTGGATACAGTGCAGGGCCTGGAGTCAGGAAGCCTCATCTTCTTGAGTTGAAATCCAGCCTCAGACACTTACTAGCTGTGTGACCCTAGGCAAGTAACTTAATCCAGTTTGCCTCAGTTTCTTCATCTGTAAAATGAACTGGAGAAGGTAATGGCAAACCACTTCAGTATCTTTGCCAAGAAAACCCCAAATGGGGTCATGAAGAGTTGGAAACAACTGAATTACAACAACCCTAATTTCCTAGGCAAGTTTTCAAGGCTATACTTAAAGAGGACAGCTCTACTTTGTTTTGTTTGTTTGTTTTTGTTTTAGGTTGTTTGTTTTCCTTAGAAAAGGCTGAAGTCTCCCTTGCAGGGGCTTCCATGCCTTTATTCCAAGTATTGCCCTCTGCATCCAAGGAGAATAAATCTAATTCCTCTTCAATAAGACAACCTTTCACATACTTATAAGAAAACTATTAGAATCTCCGTTAAGTCTCCTTTTGTCTTTGCTAAATACCTCCCAGTTCCTTCAAATGATTCTCATATGGCATGTTTTCTACTCTCCTGAGTCATCTATACCAATATGGTTAGGGATTTCATTTTAACTTATGGACTACCCTTATATATGCCATAGTGCCTTGAGCAAATACTATGATACTTCAAGGTTCTCTGTGAGTAGTCCCTCCTTCGATGCTATCTGCAAGCCCTTTATAACTCAGTAAATGGTCATTAAGAGTTGAGGTGGTGATGGGCCTTTCTAGTCTTAGTTGGGCTGGTCCTAGCTTTGTCAATTGCATTGAACCTGTAGGAGCCTGTGCCTTTTTGTTCTGCATGCGTAGCCTTTGAGGACTAAACATCACCTTCATATCCAGCTTTGTATAAATAGATGCTAAATGAACAGTTAATTTTTTTTTCTAAATTTGGCGCTACTCAGAAACAAAAGAAAACAAAACAAAACCAAAAACTCAATCTTAGTCCATTTCCTGGCACACCTTAGAGAGTCAAGAAGGGTTGGGGGAAGTCCAGAAACTCAGGGGTTGGTACTGAGGTAGATTTGGCAGTAACTGCTAGGGTTAGTGTCTTTCACAGTCTCAACTCCAGTCGCAGAGCTGTATTCTAAAACTGTGATATCTACCACTAAAATGAAGTAAGTGTAATGTGGATTTGGGGAATGTCCAGACCACCTAAGAAGGTGTTTCCTATGTGGAAGACACTAGGGAACTACTTAGAGTGTCAACAGGCAATCACCAGAGGAACTGGAGGCCTGGAGCATGCTTGGACATTCTGTGCTAGCCTGCCTTGTGGTTGGGGGTAGACTTTTGACATGGGCTGTGTAGATGGCGTTGTGGGTCTTTAAAATCCATGTTACTCAGCAGACATGGAGGCTTTTCGCTGCATTTGTGTCTGAAAGTAAAAGGTCTTACTCATAGCTAGTAAGAGTATGATGTAAGGGGGAAGGATTTGCCTACTTCCCTCCCTTTCCCTCTCCCCACTTCTTAGGGCATGTAGCCCAGAAAAAAATGGGCCTAGTTTTTTGGCTTTTTTGTTTGTTCTTCTCAGTTCTAGGTGCTAGATGTGTAATTTCCAGTTTAGCCCAGAAGTATGAGCCATGGGAATGCAGGAATCCAGACTGGGTGTTACAGACAGCCCAGAAGGAACATTCTGAAGAACAAGGGTGCTGGACTCCAGCCCAGCAAAAGCCTGCACTGATGCTGGCTTTGAATATGTGTGTGTGTGTGTGTGTGTGTGTGTGTGTGTGTGTGTGTGTGTGTACTTTGCACATGTGCTGTGTACTTTGAATGTGAACTAGTGCTATTTAGGAACTGAGCTAAGCCCCCTCCTCACCCCCTTGCCACCCTATAGTGAAGGTGGCCTAAAGGGGATTATGATACTGTGTTGGGTTAAATGTTAGTATTTTTGTTCTTGCTATATTTTTGAAGTAAATATCCCTTTGTAAAAGCTAATCCTACGTTTAGGAGTTTAAATAGCACTAGGGTGCTAGTCATTGGGCCCCAAAGCATGGAGACGTGAGCAGCAGCTTTTAGGGCCTTGAGCTAATGTTAGGGAAGAGAGACAACTCCAAATCACTTCAGTGCCTGAGAATACTGACAGAACACTGAAAGGAATATGCAGCAGGTCTGGTCCCAAGAGAGAGGGACTAAGGCTTCCTCTGGATCTAAATTGGGCCTTTCCCATTTGCAAGAACCCTGAAGAGATTCTCTACCTGAAACTTTAAACATCTTTAAAACATAAAGATGTGAATGTTCATGTTATGTAGGTTGACACAATATTGGGAGCCAAAAAATGAAACATTATGCATTTTCCACCTCTCAAGTTTTTTCTCCTGCTGTCTTTTTCAATCTGGAAGTCTTGTTTTGTTTTCTATAAAATTCTTCCCCCACCCATTTATTCATGCTAATATTTGTTCCTCTTTGCAGCTAAAATTTTACTTTTTCTATGTTTTTTATCATCATGAAATAAAATATTGTTCTTCAATCTTTGCGTTTTCTTTTGAACTCTGCCTTTAGCCTCTCAGCCTTTTTGCATTTATAATCAGAGTAGGCCCATAAAACTGAATATAGTAGGCTACATTTTTTGTCTTCATTTACATAATGCTCACACCGTTCTCTAAGCCTTCTGGAACTGATGCTTGGAAACTTTTTCTACCTTCCCTCTTCCCATCTTCCCCATCAAAGCATGCTTTCAAAAGGACCTAATAATCTTTTTCCTAAAAAAAAAAAAGTATAAATGACTGAGAAAGTTTAAACATTATGTTTCCCAAAGAGATTTGCAGCGGACAAATCAAGTATAGAATTGCAAGCTTTGTTAGACTGGTTGGGGGGGGGGCGTGGCATCCTTTGATCTAGAGGATTCTTTAAGGACCTATTTATCTTGTAGTAACAACAAGGCTCCAATTCTATCTCTTTGTGACTTTTAACAAGTCAATTTACCAGGGCCTCAGTTTCTATATGTGTAAAATAGTCCTTGTTGTTACTAAATCTTAGAATGCTGAGAATGAAAGGAGATATGAGATATATCAGAACTCTGAGAACTTAAAAGTGCCATATAAATGCAAGGTATTAATGTTAGAGCGATGGGGGAAATTCATTTTCATGATAACCTAGTTCAAGTTCAACCTAGTTCATCTTCTGAAAAGCAGCAGTGTTAAGAGTATCACACTTTTGGGGAGAGTTTGGGTTCAAGTCAAAATAACATTTATATAGCATAGAAAGTGGTGTCCTCATGACAATCCTATAAGATTGGCAACACAAATAAAATTATAATAACACTCATTTCACAGGTGAAGATACCGAGTCTCCAGAGTTATGACTTGCCCAAAGGGACCTGACAATATAAAATAAAACCAATGCTAGAACCCAGGCTTTCAAATTTTAGGTCCAATGCTTTTACCATTATTCTCTGCTCCATGTAAACCTGTTGCTGTCACTTCGTTTTACCTGGATCTCAGTGTCTTTATTTGGAAGATAAGGAGTTTAAACCAGAACATTGCTAAGATTGCTTCTGGTTCTAAAATTATGTGATTCAATCATCTTTTCTGAGAAATTATGTCTCATCCTCAGTGACCCAAACTGGACTCAAAGAAGTACATTTAGTTCATTCAAAAATATATTTTTGTCCCAATAATTTGCAATTACCTGTACTAATAATATCTTCTGGTAGCTCATCTCCACAGTATCTGGAAGGTAAAAAAGAAAAAAAAATGATTCATGGATTATTACATGGTCCTTTTTACCACTAATAAAAATTCCTGATTTTCACTTAAACAGTGACTCATTTTTTTCAATTGAAGTAATTTTTTTCAGGTTAAATAATTAGATATTAGATATAGAATTATAAATAATTAAATAATAAGAAGAGGGACAAGAAATGAGAGTGTAGCATTTCAGTGAACCATCTGTGAAAATGAAGGACACAAGTGATAGAAAAATGTTGGCATTTCTTAATTTGTGTTTTCATAATTGTTTATGTAATGGTAATTTAAAATTCTCTGGAAAATGCAAATGTAGGGTTCTTCTATATTCCACACCATAAGTTGCCTTTGTAGGGACTGGTGTCAGTTAAATAAAAATGATGATATTATTCCCCTTTCTGAAGATATTTTTGCCAACTACAACTATGGGATGATTTTTGAATGGCAAAAGTGTCAAAGGCCACACTCAAAGATATCCCTATCAAAAGATGAAAAGAACTACTTGGAACCATATGAAAAGCAGGAATTATGTAAGCTTCTAGGGAATTAATTAATTTAGACAAAACGTATTACATCATGTAATTTAAGTAACAGAATAAGCTTTTGAAAATTACTGCATGAATAGTATCTTAGATGTTTTTAGTAGATATCTGAAACTGGTTTAAAAGGACAAAAAAGGCTTTTTTGTGACCTTGAGGATAAGGGACTCAGTTTTTTTTAATCCTATTCCTCTTTAATATACTCCTCTTTCATGTCTTCTTAAAAATTATTCCAAAGACCCATTTTCCTACTCAATAATAGTTTTCCACCAGTTTTCAAGAATACCCCTTCATCATTATTCTAAAACTATGGTTCCCCTTATTTCTTCTCCTTGAGTAGACATTCTATTTTAAAAGAATTTTGGATTATTTGCCATTGGATTATCCATGGTGTAATTTCCCTCCATTCCCATGGAAAATTAACAAGGAGAGTTTGGAATTTGCCATTCTTTAAAGAAGGTAGGTATAGAGAAGGATTCATGAGCCACAAATGTGAACTTCTATGACATTTGGTGAAGATGAGCCCTGTAGCTTCAGAACAATAGATTTTTATTGCTATGTTCTTTTGAGAAACAAAGGAGAAAGAATTGCTATTGCTATTCATAAAGATGCCTTTAAAGAAAGACAGGAAACATTTTTTTTAAATAGCAGGGCAACCTTAATTACTGAGGTGAGACTTAGTGATTCTTTAGAATTGTTTAAACAAGATGGACAGGAGGGGAGATGATGACATTGAAACTATAATGGATTACACACAACACATTTTTCTTAACCTTAAATCCATTGCTAGAAGGTCAACACCTGAATTTTTTTAAAAATTGACTATGAAACTAATTCTTGATGGCAAAGAACAACCACAAAATGAGGCTACCAATTATTACATACTATGATAACAAGCCAAGATTTTTCATGCCAAAGAATCCTTCTTTGTCAAAACAGAATGTTGAGTCAAGGAATATCTCAACAAATGGATTTAGGAAATTAATACTGCAGAAATGCAGAGCCAAAAATGACAAGCTGTTACTACTTCTCGATTTAATTAGACATATAAAAGTCATTTTACCTTCCTACAAAGCCATGAATATCATCATAGCTGTCATATATTTCTAAGTAGTCAGCAAGGCAAGCTATGTCATCTTCAAGATTGAAATTCAGAAAACTCAGATGAATACGTTGACCATACTTTAATCGAATATGCCAGTAGCAGATTTGGTTATCTTCATATTCCCTTGGGTATCCTGGAGATTTAATGATTCTTTTTGGGTCTGTGAAGACACCTCCACACTCTTTTGCTGAAAGAAAAAATAAGTGCCATTAGATAATAAAACATCACCCCATGTCTTGAATGAAATTTGTTTCTTGGTTTCCCTACATTTATTTTTTTTTCACAGACTCTAAATTGGAAGGGACCTCAAGGTCATCTAGTGCAATGCATCCATTAACAAGAAACCCCTCTGCATCATATATGAAAAAGTTATTCAGCCTTTGCTTAAAGACTTTACATGAAGAGATACCCGTCACCTCCTGGGGAAATCCATCCCAAAGTAAATACCTCTAATTGTTAGGATGTTTTTCACAGAATATTGAGATGGCCCAGTTTACCACCCAATATAGCATAGCAGCACCTATGAAATATATAGTGCATACATTATATAGTTAAAGATTGGATGGATGAAGCAGGAAAATGAGCAGTTTAATTGATTGTGGTTCTGTTTATACTTTTTGACATTCTTCATCAGCTTTGATAGTCTCCCTACTGCTTTTTAAGAAAACATTTCAGAAAATCTCTTTCCATGACTGGCAGCTATATGGTGCAGTGGATAAAGTACTAAACTCAGAGTTAGGAAGATCTGAGTTTCACATTGGCCTCAGATACTTACTAGCTGTGTGACACTGGGCAAGTCACTCATTTAACTACTGTCTACCTCAGTTTCCTCATCTGTAAAATGGAGGTAATAGGAGGCAGAGCCAAGATGGCAGCTGGAAAGCAGGGAGTTGCGTGAGCTCCTCGCCAAGTCCCTCCAAAAAACTATAAAAAATAGTTCTGAACAAATTCTAGAACTGCAGAACCCACACAATAGCAGAAGGAAGCAGGCCTCCAGCCAGGACAGCCTGGATAGTTGCTGGGTGAGGTCTATCACACACGGAGCTGGGAGCGGAGCCCAGTTTGGGCGGCAGCAGGACCAACCAGAATGGGAGCAGGGCGGAGCAGGCCCTAGCACCCTGAGTCAGTGAGCTGTGGCAGTTACCAGACTTCTCAACCCACAAACACCAAAGACAACAGAGAAGGTTAATGGGAAAAGCTGCGGGGAGTGAAAGGAGTTCGTGGTTTGGCCACTCCCCCAGGGGCAGCGGAGGTGGTGCAGCTACAGAACTACAGCTGCAGTTGCTTCTGGCCCCAGGCCCACCTGGTGGGAGGAATTAAGTGGCAGATCAGAGCAGGAGTGCAGAGCCTGCTTAAGATCTGAGTCAGGTCCAGGTTGGTGGTTCTTGGGAGAGGAGGAGTGCTGGTGTGGCAGAGCTTGCTGTACAGAAATAGCTCTGAAAACAACAGTGCATCCCCTCAAGCTTGGAACAAAGTACTCTTTACTCTACAAGCAGTCATACCCTGATGAAAAACTCAAGGGTCAAGTAAGTTGGCTGGGAACATGGCCAGGCAGCGAAAACGGACTCAGATTCAGTCTCAGACTTTGGAATCTTTCTTTGGAGACAAAGAAGACCAAAACATACAGCCAGAAGAAGTCAACAAAGTCAAAGAGCCTACATCAAAAGCCTCCAAGAAAAACATGAACTGGTCTCAGGACATGGAAGAGCTCAAAAAGGATCTGGAAAAGCAAGTTAGAGAAGTAGAGGAAAAATTGGGAAGAGAAATGAGAATGATGTGAGAAAACCATGAAAAACAAGTCAATGACTTGCTAAAGGAGACCCAAAAAATATGGAAAAAAATACTGAAGAAAACAACACCTCAGAAAATAGACTAACTCAAATGTCAAAAGAGCTCCAAAAAGCCAATGAAGAGAAGAATGCCTTGAAAGGCAGAATTATCCAAATGGAAAAGGAGGTCCAAAAGACCACTGAAGAAAATACTACCTTAAAAATTAGATTGGAGCAAGTGGAGCTAGTGAATTTATGACAAATCAAGATATTATAAAACAGAACCAAAGGAATGAAAAAGTGGAAGACAATGTCAAATATCTCATTAGAAAAACCACCGACCCGGAAAATAGATCCAGGAGAGATAATTTAGAAATTATTGGACTACCTGAAAGCCATGATCAAAAACAGAGCCTAGATATCATCTTTCAAGAAATTATCAAGGAGAACTGCCCTGATATTCTAGAGCCAGAGGGTAAAATAGAAATTGAAAGAATCCACAGATCGCCTCCTCAAATAGATCTCAAAAAGAAAACTCCTAGGAATATTGTCGCCAAATTCCAGAGCTCCCAGATCAAGGAGAAAATACTGCAAATAGCCAGAAAGAAACAATTTGAGTATTGTGGAAGCACAATCAGAATAACACAAGATCTAGCAGCTTCTACATTAAGGGATCGAAGAGCCTGGAATACGATATTCCAGAGGTCAATGGAGCTAGGATTTAAACCAAGAATCACCTACCCAGCAAAACTGAGTATCATGCTCCAAGGCAAAATATGGATTTTCAATAAAATAGAGGACTTTCAAGCTTTCTCAGTGAAAAGACCAGAGCTGAATAGAAAATTTAACTTTCAAACACAAGAATCAAGAGAAGCATGAAAAAGTAAACAAGAAAGAGAAATCATACGGGACTTACTAAAGCTGAACTGTTTTGTTTACATTCCTACATGGAAAGATGATGTGTATGATTCATGAGACCTCAGTATTAGGGTAGCTGAAGGGAATATACATATATATATGTGTGTGTGTGTGTGTATATATATATATATATATATATATGTATGAGTGCGTGTGTGTGTGTGTGTATGTATGTATATATGTATGTGTATATATATATAGAGAGAGAGCGCACAGGGTGAGTTGAATATGAAGGGATGATATCTAAAAAAATAAAATCCAATTAAGGGATGAGAGAGGAATATATTGAGAGAGGGAGAAAGGGTGATATAGAATGGGGTAAATTATCTTGCATAAAAGTGGCAAGAAAAAGCAGTTCTGTAGGAAGGGAGAAGGGGGCAGGTGAGGGGGAATGAGTGAATCTTGTTCTCATCAGATTTGACCTGAGGAGGGAATACCATACACATTCAATTGGGTATCTTACCCCACAGGAAAGAAGGAGGAAGAAGATAAAAAAGGGGGGATGATAGGGGGAGGGGGTAATCAAAAACAAACACTTTCGAAAAGGGACAGGGTCAAAGGAGAAAATTCAATAAAGGGGGATAGGTTAGGAAGGAGTAAAACATAGTTAGTCTTTCATAGCATGAGTATTGTGGAAGGGTTTTACATAATGATATGCATGTGGCCTACGTTGAATTGCTTGACTTCTTAGGGAGGGTGGGTGGGAAGGGAAGAGGGGAGAGAATTTGGAACTCAAAGTTTTAAAAACAGATGTTCAAAAACAAAAAAAAGTTTTTGCATGCAACTAGGAAATAAGATACACGGGCAATGGGGCGTAGAAATTTATCTTGCCCTACAAGAAAGGAAGGGAAAAGGGGATGGGAGGGGAGTGGGGTGACAGAAGGGAGGGCTGACTGGGGAGTGGGGCAATCAGAATATACGCCATCTTGGAGTGGACAGGAGAGTAGAAATGGGGAGAAAATTTGTAATTCTAACTCTTGTGAAAATCAATGCTGAAAACTAAATATATTAAGTAAATTAAATAAATAAATTTTAAGAAATAGCACCTACCTCATAGATTTGTTTGTGAATATAAATTGAGAATATTTGTAAACCTCTTTGCAAATCTTAAAGTGTTAGATAAATGGACAAATAATCAGCACTCATTAGATGCTGTGCTGGTAAGCAAAATGAGCTCTTAGCACTTAGTTCAACCAAGTCATCTTGAAGAGTTTGGCCTTTGTTTCCTTGATTAGATTTGGGTGTCCCTGGTGCCTCCTTGCCTCAGGGGAGGGCCTAGTTTACACATGAGTTTGAGTGACATGTCTAGGACAGCAGAGGCTTTTAGACCACATGGGTTTAAGTTGCCTCTTTGTGATGATTCTAGGTCATGTGGGGGAGTCACATGTGTGACTCAACCCTGACCCTGAAAAAGATATAAAACCAGAGGTTGGCTTTCTCTTCTTTGGAGCTCTTACCCACAGCAGTGGTGGCTCGAGTGACTCTGGGCCAGCCCTTGCTATGAGCTCCTGGGCTGAACCTAGATGTTGGTAACTATGAATCTGTATTTGGTCTGTCTGTTGATGTTTGTAATTTGTTTAGGGCTCTCACTTTTGGTGGCTTACAGAGGCTTGGGGCAGCTGTAGCTAAGAGCCCTCCAGCGTGTAAACCCGGATGTTGGGACTTTGTTAAACTCTGGTAACTATATATTGGGATTTGAATTGTATTTGGTCTGTCAGTTGATGTCTGTAATTTGTTTGTATTTTGCTCTGAAGTTCAGGGTGCTGGATTTTTCCGCTGAACTAAGTGAATGATATTTGTATGCTGAATTAAAGTAAGCTTGTCAACCTCTTAACGTTGCTTTCCTTAGAAAAGCAGATCAAAAACACCTGTGCTTTTGCAGTGTGTTGGCAGCTTTTTGGGTGCTGGTTGTTGGTGGATCTTACACCCCCACAGAAGCTGCTAGCTGGATTGTTGAAACAGATGCTTTCTGATTTGTTGGCTCTTTGAATACCTAAGGATCATTATAATGATTTTACTATCATAGAATCATTGGACTATGGGGCAAGAACTTGGAAAAGCTCCTACTCCTTAGCTGGGCATTCCCCAAGGCTTGGCCCTTGGCTTTCCACTCCGTTCTTTTTACATTCTCTCTCTCTCGCTTAAAGACCTCATAACCTTTCCCTTCTTCAATTTGTCCTACCTACTACTTCCAGACTAATCTTCCCTAAGCAAAGTTTTCATCATGAGAAAACACATGTGTTATAGTGAAAAGAATACTGGATTTGGAGTCAGAGGACTTGGGTCAAATGGCTTTTGGCAAGTCATAACCTTTCACCTTCATATCCATTATCTATAAAATAGTAATAATACTTCTACTAAATGGAGCAAGTTGTGTAAATTATTGAATAGGAAGTCAAGCTACTTCTTGTGAAGAGAAAAATCTTAAAATGCTAGTATAAGAAAGAATTTTGTTTAGGATAATTTTTTCCAACTACTTGCTTATAGAATGCTTAATATCTTTATATTTAGGCATTTACATTTTCCAGTTATGCTGCTGGGCTACATTTGTCTTCTCCAGTGACAGAGAATCTAGAGGAAAATAGATTATGCATGATTCTATTGGTTACTGTGGTCCAATATCTTAACACTGAGTTCAGATCAAAAGTGTCCTCTCTCATATTTTCTATTTCTCCCCATATTATTATGGGATATATTATAGATAGTCATATCATGGGGATAGGAATAAAATTATGGACTATTTGTCTGTGTCTGTTTTGGGTGTCTGGGAGACTTGATAAAAAATATGGAAAGGTTATTGCAATATCATACTACTACTGTGAAAAAGAATTTAAAGTCCTTGTGCTACCTACTACTCCCATCTCATAATTTCATAGATGAAGAATAGCACAAGAAAAACATTGAGGCTCATTGCAAGATTCATGCAGCTGAGGTCACTCAAGATATGAGAGATTGCAGCAAGGAACCCAGTATGGAGGTGGTGGTGGTGGTGGTGGTGGGGAACCTTACAGAGGGAATAAAATTACAGAATCTCAAAGATGGAAGAAATTTTGGAAGCTATCTAGATTAACCTCAGGGTAGTGCTTACAGGGTGTATAACATCTTTTGAATTTTCTCTCCTTATAAGTAAACCCTTTGAAAGGTTGACATGGTGGGAAAAGGACTGGATATGGAATTGCAAGATTTGGGTTCAAATCCCAGGTGTACACTTATTGCCTGTATACCTTAGGAAACCTCACTTCCCTCTCCAACTCTCAATTTCCTCATGTTTAAAATAAAGGGATTGGACTAGATGATCTCTAATGTTCCTTTAATTGAGGTTGAGACGAAGTCCAGGAGCCCCAAGACTGGAGTTCCTAGACAGGGTTGTTGAGAGGGGGTACCCCTCAAGGACCATAGTACTGGAGAGGGTCGAGGCCATCTGGAATGAATTCAAGGACTCAAGCATTCTTTAAGTCAAGGTGGCAAAGATTTTTTATGCTTTTCAGTGGTCAAGAGCTCTTAGGAGACCTGCAACCTTACAGAGGTGCAGGTAAAGTTTATATAGGTTAAAATTTAGTAAGATGTGCCAAATATATTAATTAGGTGATTCAGGGTGGGATTGGAGAGTGGTTAAGGAGTGGTCAGTTCTTAAAGGAACATGCACTTTTTGTATCTACTGCACAGGCATCTTAGCTAGAGTTCACTGGGAAATAGCCCAATGGAGGTGTGGTTTTAGGCCTGAAATGTCACCAAGTCAACTAATGGTCAGGGCCGACTGGGAAATACCCAGGCTGCTCCCATTAATGCCTTGGGAGTATACATATATCTAGGTCTAGCATGCACATGATAGGTCAGTGAGTAGTAAATATCTCTATGATCCAGTACACAGCCAGTTCAGCCAGTACACAGCTAGTTCAAACTAATAAATTCTATAGGTGCAGCTGGCCCCTGCATCAGGAAGTGAGATGAGTGTTTTGCTAGGACATGCTGTCCTGTTTTGCTAGAGAGAAACTGCTAGGAACAGTGTTTTGAGGCTAGGGAGAGATGTGATTTTGGAACTATACATGATTTTGAAACTGGGGTCCAAGCACAGGCACCCAAGCACCCCATCACTTTCAGCTCTAAATCTGTACTTGACAAGCATCCTTGTAATCATGAAATTGTCAGTAACTATCAGACAGTTCCTCCCTGCTCCCTTCACCTTACCCATGTTAACGAGTGGAGGCTTAAGCCAAGAGAAGGATGACATCTCTCAAAAATGACCAAGCTATTTATGATAGGAGAATTATTTTGACATAAAATTTATACCAATTTAAGGTATTATAATTAGAATGCCACTTTCTTGGGTGCCTACCTCAGACCAATCATTCATTAGCACTTCTGTGCAGGAGTATTATAAAGAAGAGTCTCATTCCTTATCTCCTTGATCACGATTCTTGGGACAGTCTACTTACGACTACTCTCTATGAAAAATTTGAATATATGTTCAAAATTTTACCATCTGTACTCAACAGTCTCTAATCCTTCCCTGGAACAGAGGTGATGACTTATTACAAAATGAATACCTATATTGTCATGGAGAACACATTTTCTGGCATTAAAAATATGTAAATTAGCAAAAAGTCTTATTAAAAAAAACCGTCTCTCTTGTCTGGGTTCCTACTCTGTATCTGATGTAGGATTTCGTGACTCCTGAGTATTCAACCTCTTTAATAAAAATATATTAAAATACTCCCCAATAAAGGCAGCTTTCATGGTCCTTTACAAGAAAAAAGCTCAGAAGGATAGAAACAGATAAAAAGCTTCCGACAAGGAAAAAGCAGTTGGTAAGGAACAGCAGTAATGCTTAACAACTGGCTCTCAGAAAAAAAAATGTAAGTAAAACACACTTTTAAGTTTAATCTGCATTATAAGCATTTTCTCCATCATTTTCTTAATTCTAGTCAATCAACAAAACAGTTAAATCCTGATGTGTAGTTTTCAACCAATTGTAGAGCATACTGAAAACCATCATACTCTAGCAAGAATTTCCTCGGGTCCCAGCAGGTCTCTACCAAGATCTTACAAATGCTTTTATACTCTTCTTGCCCAAAAAACCCACTGTTGAGTTCCACATCAATTCACTTGGGAGCAAAGTTAGTTCAAACTGCCCCAGATCTACAGGACAACTTCCTTGATGACAACAACCCCTGGTGTTGTGGGAGCCTGAGAGGGTTGACTCATGCCTCCAGGGTTCCACCAGTCTCCTGGCCTACAACACCTCTGTGTTTTGCAACCTTAGGAACTTGCCTAGTCTGCTTACCTTCTAGTCTTATAGCTACTTCATAGAAATTATAATTCATAAAAGGTGATTACCAAAGACTGCTATATTACATGTTCTTTAATTTCTCATATTCATAGGTCTCTCTTCAATACCATTCCAAATTAAGCAATTGTCATATTGCATTCTATTTTAACAAATTAATTTTTAGAACATAAAAAATATAATTGTGTATATGTTTTGTCCATTTTCCTCCCTGGAGAGCTAATACCATTTTAAACACTGAAAACAACAGCTCTAGTTTCAATATATACATATTGTCATACTCAGCTTATGATTTGAGATAAATACCCAATCCTTATTATAATAGATCCATTACTGGACATGACCAATGTGGGAATTTGTTTTGTTTGACTATGCATATTTATTACAAGGATTTTGTTTTTCTTTAATTTTTTTCTAATGGAGGGAGGAATTGGAAGAAGAGAACAAATGCTTATTAATTGAAAAAAAATTAATGAGGGTGCTAAACTAGTTGCTTTCTGAGATTCCTTCTTGCTCTAAATGTGTAAGTCTACTTTTGATCACTCAATTCCATTTTATGGCCTGATTTCAACAAAAATGAACTTGGTAAAATAAATTCTGATTAATAACATATTCAGTTTTTAAATGATACTTTAAAAAGTAGTTTTTCCATTCAAATTGTCCATGATTGACTCGGTGCTATTTCAGTTGTATGCTAGTTACACTCTGTCCCTATACTCCCTCAGGCTAGCCACTTCCTTTATAATTAAGTAATCCACTAAAACCGAATGTAATCTAAGTACTGAAATGATGTAAGAAGTACATTATAATCCAAAAATTCTTAGCCATTTCCAAGAAGAGCATACAACTTTTGAAAACATTGTTGTTGTTCGTTGTTTCAGTCATGTCTGTCTCTTCGTGACTCCATGTAGGGTTTTCTTGGCAGAGATACTGGAGTGGTTTGCCATTTCCTTCTCCAGCTCGTTTTATAGATGAAGAACTGAGGCAAATAGGGTTAAATGACTTGCCCAGGGTCACACAGCTAGAAAGTGTCTGAGGCTATATTTGAATTTATGAAAATGAGTCTTACTTCAGACCCCTGCCCTTCAGGCCTGGCACTTTATCCACTGTGCCACTTAGCTGCCCTTTGAAAATATAAGACATTCCAATTTGCTAAACGAGTCTGTACAATGACTATAATATTGTACAAACAACTTGGTTTTATTTTGTTTCATTTTTCAGTGAACAAAAAAATCTATTTTCTTGCTTTCCTGCCTCCCTTTTCCTGTTGCAAAAAAAAAAAGCCTTGTAATAAATATGTATGGTCAAACAAAACAAATTCCCACATTGGCTATATTGAAAAAAATTGTAAGACAAACAACTTTAAAACACTTTAAAATCAGTCAATCAATCATAATCCCAGAGGACAACAACAAAGCGTACAATCAATCTCCTGAATGAAGCGATGCACATAAGATGCAGAAATAGACATATATTTTTGGACATGTCTGTCTTATTCTTGTGTGTCCCATAGTCTAACCTTGTCTGTATAATTATTTTCCTGATTACTGTTTTGTTACTCGCCTCAATAAATGTTTGTTTGCTATCTATGATTTTGTCTTTCATGTTTAGTGTTTGGTGTTAGGGAAGGTAAACTGGAGGTGATTAAGCTAATTATATTGCCCATCTTAATAAGGGACTACTTCCTACCTATAGCAACCAGGGAAAATGACTTTTATCCTGAACCCCTCCAAAGTATTGTACCCCTAGAATGCAAATATGGCATATGTGATAATTAGTTGTGATTCTAGCTCCAATAACCCACTTGAAGGTAGGAGAGTAAAGGAGTGATCACCTAATTACAGAGGTCTTTAAAGATAGAAAAACCAATCTCTTTTAGAGATATAAAGATAATAGATAAAAAATTTTAATGTTTACAAAAACATATTATCTCATAAAAACTCTGGAATGTACGTGCCATTATTAGTCCCTATTTATAGAGAATTTACAGAGAAAATTGAGGCTGGGACTGATTTGCTCAGGGCCACAGAACTAATACTTGTATGAGGCAGGATTTGAACTCAGATCTCTACTACGGTTCCAGAACTCTATCCACTAACACACCTAGCTCTTTCTGGCAAAATGAAGCATTCTAGGTCATATCTTTCTTAGTAAATCCCTGCAACGCTGTCTTCTTCAGGTCCCTGCGGCTCACTTTAAACTATTACACACAAAAGGTGTGAAATCATATTCTTTTACAAACCGTGAGGGTTGTAGCAGTAAGCATCCCATCTTTCGCTTCTGTTGAGACGGAATCCATAATCAATAATACCAGTTTTTCCAAATCCACAGTTGGGCCCTGGCTTCACAATGGGATAACCAACTCTTCCCTTAGCCATCCATCCTGCAGCACACACATGGAATCCTGCAAAAGAGAATGCTGTGTTTCAGAGCCTCAATTGGTAAATTACATGACAGATTAGCTAGCTAAAAACAAAACATAACAAAAGCTGTGATTGCATTCAATTTCCTGACAGTTTCCCAATTACCCAAATGCATTTTGTGAAAGACTATTTTTTATGGAGGGATATTAGTGAAGTGATTTTCTCTGAGAAGTGGAAATTTTCATATGTAAAATATTATCACTTATCTTTTACAAGAAAAAACATCGTTTTTACTCATTATAAAATCAGACACAGATGGACCATAAATTTCAATGCTATGAGTCTGTAAAGGATGTAAGTTCAGGCATGGCATTTTCCATGGAAGGACCCATACTCCTCCCCCTCTTCCCAATCCTAATCAATAATAGCATGATCTTAACTACAAATAGACATGAATGTAGGTTATCATTCTAGTCTCCTAGCTGATATTTTCTAGACTAGGCCTTGATTTTGATGCCCAGATTAGTATTAGATATTTTGTCAAGCTACATGTAAGGAAAAGCAATGTCCCATGAATCAATCAATCAATAAACATTTATTAAGCACCCGTTCTATGCCAGGCACTGTGCTAAGTGCTATGGATATAAAAAGACAGTCTTGCCTTCAAAAAGCAAAATCTAAAATATATAATCAGCCCTGTTTTCCATGACCTACTTGGGGAAGCCTGCTTTAGAGATATACAAGATATCCTGAAATTCAATTCAACAGACATTTCTTACTTTACTACAGGGATGAAGCATATGGCCTTAGTAGTGGTACACACTCCTTCACTGCATCATGTAATTCTCAAAAGAGACAACTTGAAAATGCAGAGCAAGGCAATGAAAGTCACTCACTTACCTAAAAGACTAAAGTAAGAACATCCCTTAGAAATTATCCTTCATTTAGAAATCCCTTTCATTTTACAGATGAGGAAATGAGGGCCAGAGGTGGAAAATGATTTTCCCAATGTTACATAGAATGCAACAAATTTCAGTATTTGTATCTAAGTTTGGACCTAACTCTAAATCCAATGCTCTGTCCTCCATGTCATGGAAGTCATGACATGAAAGCGTAAGTTATTGCCAGGCGTTCTCTCTTTCCACAAAGGGCAGTCTTTGGATTGTTGAAAGGAAATGAATATTATTCTTCCATCCCAGGAGAGCAGACAGATTATGAGCAACTTGATGACAGGGCTGAAAAAATGGCACTATTTATAGTATCAAAAAGTTGGAAACAAACTACATTCCCAGCGATTAGGAAATGTCTGAACAAATTGTGGTATATCAATATAGTGGGATATTGTTGTGCTCTAGGGAATGATGGATATGAAAAACCCCGAGAAAGATGATAAGACTTGTATGAATTGATGAATGCAGTTTGGGCCCATTCTCTCCAAAGAACAAGGTGGTATAAAAGAGAGTCTCAGGCTGGGTGTTGGGAGGAAATGCTTTGTGACATCTGTTCTTGCTACATATCTTTGCAAGAAATAATCTCTGTAAAAGCTAAGTGATGTTAACTGGTCAAAATAAAAACTGGAATAATATTTACTGGTGGTTAACAGCGGTGAAAAACTAGTATCATTGCTTTCTTCATAGCATTGGAATATGACATGCAGGTAACCAATTCAGTAAATCAACACTGCTGCATTTGTCCTACCTTAATTATTTCTCCAAATGTAATGGCATGTTGTATTAACTATTACTATAGGATTTGAAAAAAAAACTGTAGTCCAAAGATAAAATAGGTAAAGAAAACTTAACAATATAATTCTAATTACTTCTAGATGTAATGCAACCCATAAACTTGAACTAAAATTTGTTTCTTAATAGGCAAAAAAAAATATGCTTGGAGAGATTAATAATACTGAGAAGGAAAGATATTTTAAGATTCAGTCAGGGCCTGAATCTTAGGGTACAATGCAAAAGCTGTAATAAATAAGCCAGGGGCTTGTATTTTCTTCTCTTCATGGCACCTTTTGCTTCTCCACATATTGCCTTTGCTTGTGTCCTGGACGAAGAGGAAGTTACCTAAGCAGTAAATAGCTTAAGCTCATGTCCAGGCAGACATGAAGGAAGAAGACCTATGTGGTATTTCTTTATCTCTTCTACCTCTAAGGCTAAGCTGGGATAAGGCTCTCTAGTCAATGTTTGAAAACAATCTTCTTGTTTATTGCTCAGCAGAAGCTTTTAGAGGAACACATGAGACAATTCTGCTTGAAATGGATACCAGCACTCTATGGAGAATGGAATTTTCTGCCATTAAAAATGTTCAAACTAAAAATAAAAAATCTCAGAAATGGTAAAATAAATGTTCAAACAGTTTATAAAAAGTTACTGGAAGAAGGGTCCCTTGTTTCACCTTCACTGCATGTACCTGGGCCCAACTCTGCTCTAACATTCGATGAAACTGTAGACATTAGAGAAACTTTGAAAGGGGGATTGTTGAGAGAAATGGAGGGGGAAGACTTGCTGTTGAGAGTATGAGAGTAAGGCAAGATACAACTTTTTTTTTCCCTCAAGGGAGCAAACTCCCTAAAATCCCACACTTACTAAGGAAATCACATACCGATTTTTCTGGCTGCCTCCAGTTGTTTATAGGTGGCAAGGTGTCCACCTTCATATTCACATACTGCCTTTGCTTCTGCATAAGTAAGCTGATATTTGCCAGCACGTGCTTCTCTGTGATAGACTCCTGCTGCTTGTTCTGTGAAATAACAAAATTTCAAAAAATCAATATAATGGGTCACATCCAAAGGAAGTACTGATTATCTTTCTCACAGGGCTCTGGACCTCAAGGATAAGCTTGATTGAATTTCCCAGAACTCCATTTCCTATGAGCCTGTGTTATAGGTACAGGCATAGTG
Organism: Trichosurus vulpecula; assembly: GCF_011100635.1. NCBI lineage: Eukaryota > Metazoa > Chordata > Mammalia > Diprotodontia > Phalangeridae > Trichosurus > Trichosurus vulpecula. The sequence continues at coordinate 200,635,689 of NC_050574.1, read as the reverse complement.
TATCATAAGGACTATAGTTGAGGGGAGAGAAAGTCTCATTGAGAGGATCATGGAAGTTCCTGGCATTGGAATAAGGGCAATAGAAGCAGCATAATCTGCCAATTGGCTAAATGAAGTTAAAAGAGAAAGAAGACCTCCTGCTACAGCTCTGATAGTGGAAAGTGGCAAGTGCTGTGGGCAGAGACTCAGATTCCATATTACTGAATCTTCTCCTCAGTTTGGTTCAGTTATGACAGTGACTTTGCCATGCCCTGCCTGGAGAGGAGTCTTCCAGGATTGTTTTCCAAATTTCCTCAACAATTTCTGTAGGGATCAGATCCAGGAATGTGTGCTGAGATTGATTTCCTATTCTTTTGCTAATTTAGTCCCAAATAAACACTTTATGCCTGTTACTTGATTGGTCTGTCAGTACAAACTGAGTTTAGATAACTTTAGAAATTCCTAGCTGCACTGGGATTGGTGCATGAACCAAAGAAAGTATTCTTTAATATCCATTATGCCTCATATTCAATGTAGTTTATGTGGATCCAGGGCCATGTGGAAAATGGATCATATCATTATCATTCAGTCCTGTAATTCACTGGAAATTTTATGTCTAATGTTACAACATTACATCAGCTATTTTAACTGCCAATTTGTTTTCCAGAACTGTTCACTTTGGGTAGTTGACTTTTCTTTGTTAGAAAGTTTTTGGGAAAAAATATGAATGAGGGGAATTTTAGGGAAAGAGGCAAAAATTTAAAAATGAATATTTTTTCTGAACTATCAATCCAAAAGTTAAAAAAAATAGTGATGTACTTAACCCATGTAACTCATAGTAACACACTAATAATGAGCATGTGTTTTAGATAAAAAGTAAAAAGGAGTTGATGTAACATTTTGTCAACTAGAAACTCATATCTACATGCTAGTACAGTGATAGCTGATGTTGAAAATGATGATCCTCTGTTATCATAAGACCCTGAAACATTATTTGAATTATCAAAGAAATAGTAGATTGTGTTCAGTATAGATTTACTATTAAGCATAATTGCTTTTGTACTAATTCTTTTAAAATGCTTAAGGCATGCATGGTTGGTAACAGAGACCTTTCTGTTTATCATAGATAGAATGGTCATACAAGAAAGTCTGGAGGAGTCATTGGGATGAATTTTTGGTCAGATTTAGAACTTCTGAAAATCAGGTTTCTTTTCTATATCTAAGATCATGTCAACTCAATCAAAAGTACTAATTAGAAAAGTAGTTGATGTGGGTTGTACTGAAATTATTTTAACAATGGAATTATATTGAATATATAGCCAATGTGACTAATTACATAGAAATTAGTCATCAGGATTCCTGAAAAAAAGTTTAATTAAAAAATAGTCTTTTCAGTGACCTTTAGGGAGAGACAACATGGCCTGAATTTACTTTTTGAAAGATTAAAGCTGTTGGTAATAGTCACTATCTCCACGTGAAGCTCAATAGGTGCTTAATAAATGCTTATTCACATGACTACTCAAATACCAAGGTAACAATCACTAGCACTGGTTTTATCCGTGAATAAGAAAGAAAATGATACATGAAATCACCAAATGTAAATTTAGCATCAGTAAATGTGAGAGTGGCATATGCTGTAAAGAAATAATTTTAACAATTATGGGCAATTAATGTGTGTTTTAACCATACTGCTCTATCATAGTGATCCTAACTGTTGGACAAGAAACATGAGATGCACAAATTTAGAGACATCTCCACTCCAAATGTTCATATGGACTATTTGTGCCTGACCTGTGATAAAGCCTTCTTAGCTCATATTGGTCTGATTAGTATCTGATTAGACACATTGTACCTTGTCCCCAACATAGTGATGTCATTTTGGTGCCTTTGATAGCAAAGGACAACAACCAAACAATTTTTGGATTGATCTTTCTCAGGAGCCTTTATTGGATTAGCATTTCACTTTCCTTCCATATCTGTGGGTATACCCCAGAAGTCTGCCCTGGACTTTCTTCTCCTGTCTCTCTATATGCTTTGTCTTGGTGAGCTTGTCAGCAACCATGGATTCAATCATCATGTCTGTGTAGATAAACCTATAGGCTCAACCTTTCTTTTGTTCTCCCAGCAACAGTTCAGAATGTCTGACTATCTGCTAAGCATATCCACCTGGATATCCCACAGGCATCTCAAGCTCAATCTGTCTAAAACTAAGCCTGTGGAATTCCCTGAAGGAGCACAACTATAGATTTCAAATACCTTTCAACAAATAGAAAAGTAGTGACTTTCTTTTGACTTTGATTTTACTTATGAAACATGGAGAGGGAAACAAACATACAAAAAAAGAATACAATGAAAGCAGAAGAAAGTAATGAAAATTGATCCATCCTGTTGACTTACTTGGAAAAATATCAGACATTTGATGAGAATGACTAACAGTGCCTGAAAGTTCAATAAACAAACTAAAAACTGGGCAAAGCCTTAAAGAAATCCAAAAGAAACAAATATTGCATTGAAACGAAAAATGTATTCCTCTATATATTAAGAGATAAGGAAAGCATAAGATGAGAGGTAATGAGAGGTAATGGAGAGAGTGTTGAATTCATAATCAGCAATCCTGGCATTGAATTCTGGCTTTATTTTTCACTTAAGTAACCTTGGGCAAGTCTTTTAGTTTCCCTGAGTTTTAGATTCCCCTTCTGTAAATTACTTCCATGGCCACTTTCCCCAGGACTCAACGTACCTTCTGTCATGGTCCCAGACCTCCTGGGCCAGAAGGAAGTGTAGGTCTGTTATTTGCTCCTCACTACCACTTCCAGAACCCTACCATCATCATTCAGAAACTACAATCCTGGTTTAGTCTCGCCCCTCTACTTTTGTTGTCTGCTAGTGTTATTAGAAGTTGTGCAGACTGGATTCACTACAAACTGATTTCATGTAATTTTAATGGATCTCTTATTATTGCACATCAATCTTTTTACCATGCCTGATTGACTCTATCATACTCCTGATAGTATCTGTTCCAAAAGTTTTCTTCTCTCCTTAATTTGCTTATGCCAGGCCTTCATATTCCCCTATCTCAGATGAAGAATAAGTCTCATACTTCCCTAATATTAAGGTCATAGGGACTGATCTTCCTCTCCTTGCCAATTCCACATTTCAAATTTTTATAGCATCATCCCTCATCCTCTCCTCATTTCTACACTCTGAGAAGGAGTTGACCCTTCCTTGTTAATATTTATCTCTCTACTTATGCCCTTGATCTCATTACGTCCCTCCCACTTTTTCTGGGAGTTTTCCATGATCTCTTCTCCCTAATTTTCAACTCCTTATCAACTATCTCCTTTCCTTCTGTCTACCAACATATCTAAATACCATCCCCTCATTCTTCAAAAACCTTCCTTTAATCCTACCATCCCCCGAGGCTATCATTTTATATTTCTTCTCCCCTTTACAAACTTTTTTTTTAAGTCTAAACTCCTTTTCTCCACTGCTTTCTCAACCTCTTCTAATCTGGAGTCTGTCCTCACCATTTACCTGAAACTGCTCTCTCAAAGGTCACCAATGATTTATTTCTTGCTAAATCTAGTGGTGCTCTCAATGTTCCCTTCTTGACTGCCCTGCATTGTTTACTACTGCCAACCACCCTTATCTTCTGCATATTATCTGCTCCCTGGGTTTTAACCACACTGTTCCAACCTAGTTCTCGTAACTGTTGGACTGATCCTTCTTAGAAGCCTTTACAGGATTTAACATCCCCTTCTTTCCTTGTGTTTGTGGGTGTATAACAGAATTCTGCCCTGAACTTTCTTCATCTCTCTCCCTATGCAGCTCTCATGGATTCAACAATCATCTCTATGTATATAACTCCCAAATCCATATACCTAACCATTCTTTTGTTCTTCTAACACCAGTCCAGAATGTTTGACTTCCTGTTAACAGGCATATCCACCTCTATATCTCATAGGCATCTCAAACGCAATCCATCTAAAAACAGACTCCTTATCGTACTTCCTAAATCCATCCCCCTCTCTTAACTTTCTGAATTCTGTTGAATGGCAGCACCATTCTTCTGGTCCTCTCTCTATGTAGCTCTCATGGATTCACTGTCAGTAAAAATTTAACCCAGAGTCCATGAATTTGAAATATACCATAGTTCAAAGATTTCCTCAAATAAAGGGTTTGACAAGCAAATGAATAGTTCATGCCAATTTATGAGGCATGTTTAACCAATTTATGTGTTTTACTTGCAAATTCTTCTGCTAATTATAGATTAGATTTATCCATTGAGGAGGCATCCTGCAGAACTTAGAAAAACTGCTAGTAGTTAGAGTTACTGTAGGTACTCAACTTCTTAATCCTTTTATTTAAACTTTATTTAAATATTCCAAAATTTAGAATTTTTGTACATTGAAACTGGTCTTCAGGCACTCCTAATTAGCCTAACATTTTTACCAAATAGCAATATTACATATGTAAAATAATAGCATTTTTATAGCACTTAAAGATTTGCAAAGTGCTTTGTAAATATTTTCTTATTTGATCTTCATGAAAACCCTGGGAGGCAGGTGTTACCATTATTCTTGTTTTACAGATGAGGAAACCAAGACAGAGGTTAAATGACTTACCCAGGGTTACACAGTTAGTAACTGTCTGAGGCAGTATTTGAACTCACGTCTCCCTGATTCCAGGTATATCATTCTATTCACTGTGCCACCTAGCTGCATATTATTGTTATCATCATCATCATCATCATCACCATCACCATCATCATCATCGTCATCAATATATGTGTGTGTTTATGAAAATTAAATAGGGTTTCTACATAAGGAAATAAATGGATCTCCTCTGTCTCTAGGCTCTCCCTGTCTTAGAAAGGTTATAGCAGAAAGATCAGAGAATTGCACCGAAGAGAATGGAGTTTTAGCCTTCTCTCAACTACCATTTCATTGTTTGACTTTAGGCAAGTCACTTAACCTCCATGGTCCCCAGTTATACCATTTGTAAAATATAGGTTGGATTAGATTAAATGATTGCTGAGGTATCTCTCACCTCTAAAGTCTTTTGTTTCTAGTATAGAACCACTCCATAAGATGAATGAAATGAATTCTGTGTTCTATTTGCATAATGACAAAATCTTTTATTCCCTTAAGTTTTCTGGCTACTATTTCTAAGAAGGTGTTCTAATCATATTAGTCTAATCCAGAGGTCAGCAAACTATGGCTCATGGGCCAAATCCAGCTGGCTGCTTGTTTTTGTGTAACCTACAAACTAAAGAATGGTTTTTTTTTTTATAATTTAAAATAAAGTTTTATTGTATTTCATTATTGATTAGACTCTAATCAATCCCTAATAATTTGTACTGGATTTATTCATTAATAATCAGCATCAGATTTGTGATAATTAAATCATAGGAATTTAAAAAAATTACAGTTCAAGTACAAACATAACAAGCCAAAAACTCTGTGGGGATTTTAATGCCATAGTGGCGAAGAGTTAGTGTTTATTCTTCTTCCTGTGGGACATAACCATCTATTCATATGAAGTTTTTGTAAAGCACAAAATTAACATTTTCCCCCTTAAAACAATCTGTATTCTAGAGCACAGGAGGAATACTAGAGCAATAATACTGCAAAATTAGTCTCTTTGTAACTGTCAACTATTCTGCTTCTGGCTGAGAAAAAAAAAACCATGCATATATTCTAGCAGGAGCCTTGATGACATGAAATGAAAGTAAATGTATATATTTGCTGTCTTCCTGGCAATAAATATCTGCCCAATTCCATCAAAAGAATAACATTTGTTCAGTGAGAAAATGGTTCATGGGAGCAGAATAAAAAAGAAGAGAAGGTAAGACTCTCCATTATAAGTCAGGCATCTTAATGAAATCCTCATTGAGGCTCTTATTACAAGCATGACACATGCTTAAAAGGAAAAATGATCTGGACCCAGCTTAGCTAGTGTAAAACTAAGATCCAGGCAGATCCTCTTACATTTCATGACCACTGTTATTTCTGTATTTTCGGCACTGTTCTTTCCAGTTTCCTTTCTGCACTTCAAAAAAAAAATCTTTCCATTATGACAAAGGAGATATAAAGTAATAAAATTTTATTTGCATTTTGAAAATTAGGGAGAATATTATCTAAAAGTTAATATTTGAAGTGGTTAGAGAATTTGTGATATTTTCTTTGTTCTGTCATTTTGGTTTTGGGCTTTTTTTGGTGGGGTGGGGACTTTTTGTTAACATTTAGTGTCATACCACCTTTAGTTTTTACATGTATTTTGCTAAACCACATTCCTTTTTTTTTAATGAGATAAAATCTCATCTAAATGTGTACCAAGAGGGAAAGAAAGGAATGAAACAGAATATTGTCAGAAAGATATCATTTTCTTTGTTTACATATACCACATGTAAATTTTGCTAAAATTCAATAAAGCTGAGAGAAATATAAAGCTTATATGTATTATCACTGTAGAAAATACTTTGAAGATTTTCATGTATTACAGTTTGGAGTCCAAACCACATTTTCCATTTATATCAGAAGCAAGTTCAAATACAGAGGAAAATTCAGGCAATGTGAAAACAAAAGATATCGCTTCAAATTAATTTTTTAAAATACAAGATAATAATTCTCCCCACCTCCTCCAACCTTTTCTAGGATCTTCTCCTGAAAACATGACACATTCATATGGAGAAGAAAATAGAACATTTGTGTTAAATGTGTTCAAAAGTCAAAAGTATTTTCTTCTCTAGGAAATTTATTCTAAACCACTTCTAAGATTTAAGAGAGGGGAATAAAGCCTTAACAATGTGTCACCGACATAGTAATTTCAGAATATAAATCTCACTGCAATCTTTTTATAATATTTTCTTTATGCAACATTCACCTATAAATGAATTGGAGGAGAGCTTGCTGATTTGGCACACTTCTCTACAGTTTGAAAAAATAAGACTTTGTTTTCCTAACAAAAAGCATATGAATGAAGTTTCTTACCAAGCCAAATGGAGTTATGAAAGATTCCATCCTTGAATCCCCAGCCCTGAGCTTCATCCCACAGCAAAACAAAGAAATAAATAAAGGCGATCATATCTTCAGTTGTAGAAAATGGGTAACAGTCTTTTGGGAGCTACTCAGGGTAAACTCTTCAAGCAGCTGCTGAAATTTGACTGGAACATCTGGTTTCCAGATCTTTTAAATAGTTTTTTCAGCTGTGAGGTCAGCAAGTATGCTCCAATTGCATTCGCAGCTGCATCGTAACACAATTAAGACAGTGTCTGAATCTATTAGTCTGACTCATTTGCGTTGGAGTACAAAACTGAGAGTATAGAGTAATTGTCTAAATTCTAAAACTGATAGGAAAATTCTTGCCCATCCAGATATCCTTTGTCCCTGGAGCTGAAAAATATTTTATTACTATTGAGAAGTTTATTTCACTTGGTGAAATATAGTAGATATAATTTTTGTGAGTTGATTCAGTGCTGTTAACAAACTTTCAAAAGCAAAGCCCCAATGTCATTTTCAATGCATCATTCTTGGTATCAGGACGGTTATTCTTTAATTTACCCAGATAGTTACTTCAAAACTGGTCTCTCTCATGTCAACAACATTTAGAAGTGTTCAAACCAAAATTATACAAATTAGGCATGCCCTAATTTCAAGTACTGCTCTAGTGATGGCCTGGATGAAGGAATAATCATTTATTTATATAGTGCCTACTATGTGCCAGGCACTGTGCTAAATACCTTTTAAAATAGTATCTCATTTGATCCTCACAACAACCCTGGGAGGTGGGTGCTATTTTTATCCCCATTTTTATAGATGAGGAAACTGGGGCAAAAAAAAAAAAAAGAGTTGCCCAGGGTCACACAGTTAGTAAGTATCTGAGGCTGAATTTGAACTTTTTTTTTTTTTCTGATTCCAGGACAAACACTCTATCCCCTATGCCACCCCCTGCCTCCATGAAGCCTAAGGATGAGGGAAGGTTCAGTTTGTTCATTCCATTCTTCAGTAAAGGTAGGGGGCAATCCAGTTCATAGCTAATTAGTCTCCTTGCCTCAAATCTTTCCCTTCTCCAATTGATCTTTCACACAGCTTTTCAAGACGATGCTCCTAAAGTACAATTCTGATAATAATTCCTACTGAAGAAACTATACCGGTCCCCTAATACTTTCAGGATAACACATAACCCACCCCCACCCAACATTCCCCACCTCCGCCCCCACCCCTGCCCTGCCCCATTTGGCATTTAAAGCCCATCACTGTATGAGCTCTTCTTTCCTTTTTAGGTTTTCAAAGTAAATAATTTGCTGCTTGCCTCCAGAACATTCCACCACCTGCCTTTGTCTGCCAGGCTGTCTGCCTGAAATGCTCTCCTTTCTCACTCCTGACTCTTACTGTTCATATTTTTCTGTGAGATTCAGCTCAAATGCTACAAATGTTCAGTGCTCAAATGCTCCTAAAGCATGCCCATCTTGATTCCCAAGTTGTTGGTGCCTTTCCTGGCCCTGGACAATTACTTTAGATTTACTTTGTATACACCTTGTATTTCCTGGCCCTGGAAAATTTGTTTAGATTTACTTTGTATACATCTTGTATTTAGGTATCTGTATACATTCTGTTCATCCTCCCATAACAAATGTAAACTCCCTGAGGTCAAAGATTATTTCACTCTGTTGTGTTATCCCCAATGCCTGGTGAATTGCAAGCAAGTAATACATGCCTGTTGAATGAATTTTTTTAAATGAATGAATAGCCGATGTCAGTTTTTTGGATAGTGGTTTAGTTCAGGCTTTCACTTCTCTCCTGACTACTTTTCACCCACCAGTTATAATGGAATCTACAGGTAAGCCCCAGAACTAAATCACTTTATTAGGAGTAGTCTAGACTGGTGCCAATGAGAGAAACGACTATTTCTCTCTTGTGTTAATAACTAGTTATTGTATTGAGACCAAGGTTTCTCACCTTTTCTAGTTCCCCAACCCAAAATCAATCAGTGTAGGAAATCTCTCTCAGAGATTCACCCAGGCTAAGATCTAATCAGACAGTAAGAGAAATTCTGAGTTTAGGCTAATGGGTTCATTCCTGTACATTGTATTTGTTCAGACAAGTCTGGGAAAATGAGGATCCACCCTTTTGTTAGACAGGTAATATGGAAATCTATAAGTCTATTTGGCCAAGATTTGGTTGATCCAAGTCATGTACCCCAAGACCCTCAATGTAATTAATAGCCCAGCCTTTCATTGTAATATTTACTTTCTTATTAATTGTTAACCAATCAGAATTGATTGCCATCCTCAGAAACACCTACTCTTCCAAGAGCATATAAACTGTGAGCCCACCACCATGACGAGTCTTTGTTCTAAAGACAGATGGCCAAATGACCATCTTTTTTATTCATAAACATGTTGGCATTATTAACAAAATGATTAAATTACCCAGAAATTATGTCTCTTGAACTTTTTAAATGTCACACTATTTTAAGATTGGAACACTTCTCACATTTTTCTTAACCAGATTCCTTAGGCCTACACAAATTTAATCCCATTTTTCCAGAGCTGTTATCACATTGGTAATTCCCAATGATAGATAATCCTCACCATCTGTTTTATCCCCACCCATTTCTGAACTCCTGATTATTTATTTCTGTCTATATCAACAAAACTGTGCTGACTAAGTCTACTATAAACTTTTCCTATCAAATCTCAGCTCCTTCTCAGACTTACCAGAGAAATTACCCCAAACTTTCTCCACTCTCATAAAAAAAGTCTAACTTCATTTTCTAATTCCCATCCAGAATTGACCTTGATAAAAAGATTTGAGGCTATCTGATTTGAATTCCCTCAATTCCTGTGCTTTATATACCAAAATAACAATCAGAACTTAAAATACTACTTCAATGGGCTGCAAAAAAGTTCTGTCTTCACCTGTCCTTTCCTTCTTTCCTTTAATCTTAGGTAATGAAGTAACTTTTTTCCTTGCCAAAACTCCTTACTATTTTCCTGCTTACTTGGGATGTCATCTTATTATTAGTCATTTTGCTCTGTCCAAAGTCAGTCCAAAGTCCATTCTTTTTGACAGAAGAAACAGAAGCAAAAATTTAGAGACAAGATTGGGAAGACACATGGTATCTTTACAAACTAAGAAAAGTAAGTTTGAAGTTAGGATGAAAAGATAAATTAAAAAATTATAGCTCATTCAGGAAAAAATGAATAAATAAAAAATTCTGAGTTATATATTTTGGGAAATCTCTCAAGAAAATTGCTTAGGAATATGGAAAATAGAGGGTAAAAACAGATTGATAGAATCCATAGAATGCTAACCGAGAAAAACCCAAAGTTTAACTCATCAGGAAACTTTTTTGGCTGGTATTCAAAAAAAATTTCAAAATCAAATGACATGTTTTTCAGCCATGTAGGCGCCCTTTATATACTGGGGAAATCAGTCTGGTTTGTTTGCTTTTCATTTACGAGACAACAAAGAACAAATTATGACATATCAAAAAAGCAAATTTGAACTCCAAAATAACATAGCCTGTGAAGCTGTGTTTACTTATTAAAGAAAAAGATGGCCTTTCAGTAAAAGGGAGGAAGTTAAACTATTCTTTCAAAGAAAAGTCAGAGAAGAGAAGAGCATTTTATTTCTAGAACTATCAAAAGAAGAAGAGTAAATTGAAACAATAAACAGGCAATAAGTAACAAGAAAAAAACTAAGCAATGCAATAAATTCTTTTATGATTCTTTGGTAAGGTATGGTTATTAAAAAACCACATTCTTTGAGTACCATTGAAATAGGAAAGAGTAAGTATGTGTGGGCAAACTTCAAGGAAAGCAAACGAATTGTAAGAGGAAAGAGGAAAGAAATGATTCAATATATTTTATACTAGAGTTTATTTCCTCATCAGTAAATCAACATTTTTGGCATAGGGAAAGAATAAAGTTTTTTGAATTGGGAAAGTGGAAAAAAATGACCAAGTGGATCATGAGGAATATTACTCCCTGGCTTGGGCATTGGAAATCAGGGAAAAAAACTTTCAGAACAAATAGCAGTCTTTTCTAAAGGTGTGTAAGATTTGAGTTTAACAAATATTGGGCTATTGAGTTCAATCATTTGTGTTTCCTGTTTATCTATACATTACACTGACTTTTCTTCTTTTTCTAACCAGTATCAAAGAGTTTTGCTTTGTAAAATGAATACTGCTATATATACCATAACCTGAGGCCTCGTAGTAAAATCCTCCCTTTCTACTTTTTTCCCCTTTTACTTCCTTTAAGATTCTAGAGCATCTGTTCCTGCAAAATGAATTTTATTATTATTTGGTTTAGGTCTTTAAGTAGCTCCTAGATTGTCATAGCACTAAATCTGTAAATTAATTTAAGTAATATTTTTCTTATATTGGCACTTGCCAGAAATGAACATCACTACAATTATTTGAGTATCCTTTTATTTCTGTAGAGAGAACTTTGTAATTGTATTTATATGACTTAAATGTGTCTTAGTAGATTAACTCCCAGGCAATTTATGAAGTTTGTGGAAATTTTAATGACATTTTTTTCCCATTACTTCTTTTGGATCTGTGATATTGATGCATAGAAATGTTGGTAATTTCAGAGAAATATTTTGTATCCTTCTGTTTCAGTGAAGCTTCTCTATACCTTGCAACATTCCTCATATATGCTCCCTTATTTCCTTTCACACTGCCATCCCCCTGATGAAGACCCTCATCACCTCACATCTAGACTATTGCAAAGTCCTTCTGCTTGAGTCCTCTCACTTGAGTCTTTCTCTACTCCACTTCATTCTCTGTTCAGCTGCCAAAGCAAACTCTTCCTAAAGCTGACCATGTGACTCCCTCCTCCACCCCATTCAATAAACTCCAGTGGCTGGCTACTGGTTACCTTCAAAGTCAAATACAAAATGTTTGACTTTAAAGTCATTCAAAATCTGGCTCCTTCCTACCTTTCTTATCTTCTTACACTTTATTCTAATCTTTATTCATCCAAGATCTTCGGACACTGACCTCCTTGTTGTTCCTTGCATGACCCTCTATCTCTTAACTCCTGTTCTCTCTGCTCAGAATTCTCTTCCTCCTTGTAGCCACCTCCTGTGTTTCCTGACTTCAAGTCTCAGCTAAAAATCTCATCTGCAAGAAGCCTGTACTGTGATTCCCTTTAATGCTAGTACATTCCCGCTGAGATTATCTCCAGTTCATCTCCTGTATACCTTGTTTGTATATAGCTGTTTGCATTAGATTGTGAGCTCCTTGAGGGCAGGAACTATTCTTGCCTTTCTTTTACTGGCATCACTCAGTGTAGTGCCTGGTACATAGTTTGCCTTTAATAGATGATTGTTGATTTGACTTGACTTGCTAGCATACACTTTGTTTTCCAGTTTTTTGCTTTTTTGCTTCTACAATAACTGTTGCTATGAATATTTTGGCATATGTGGCACTTTTCTTCCTGTAATTAACATCCTTGGGATCTATGGCCAGTAGTGCATTTGAGGATATAAACGGCTTAGTGACTCTCCTCATGTAATTTCAAATTGTTTTCTGTATTCCAACTTACAGCTCCACCAAGAGTGTGTTAGTGTGTCCATCTTCCCTGAGGCTGAAGTATGTGCTCAATCTAGCAAAAGAGGACCTGGGTTCAAACTCTGGGCTTTGCCACTAATGATGTGTGAGCAATAGCAAGTCAGGGGGAATAGACTAGATGATTTCTAGGATCCTTTCTGGCTCTATCTCTATTATCCTATTAAACATAGAAGTTCATTTTCTTGGAGTTTGTGAAGTAAATCACCATGTAATCTACAAATAAGGATGTTTGTCTCTTCTGTTCCAATGCCTTTCATTTCTTTGGTATCACTGCTGCTGTTAGAGTTTTCAGTACTGCTGGAAAAACTAGAAACTTGTCAAAAAATAGGTCTAAATACCTTATACTATATGACACAATAAATTCCAAAGGGATCAGTAAACTAAATATTAACTGTCACTTCATAAAAGAACTTACAGCAATACTGAATAGAAGTAATTTTTATACACTCTACCTAGAGGGAGATCTCACAACCAGCAATGGAGCAATGGAGAAGATTGCAAAAAGCAAGAAAGACAATTTTAATTATGAGAAATTGACAAGCTTTTACATAAATAAAATCAATGGAGGTAGGACAAAAAGGGAAACTGCTAATGGGAAAGAAAACATTTACATGAAAGATCTCTGATGAATGTCTGATAGCAAGATATGTAGGGAATTAATGTGAATATATAAGACTAAGAGCTATTCTTCAGTGGAAAAGTTGTCAAAGGAAATGAACAGTTTTCAAAAGAAGAATTGCAAATTCCTAATAACCAACATGAAAGTTTGAGTCACCTCACTAATAATAAGAAAAATGCAAATTAAGACAACTCTGAAGTTTCACTTAACACTCATAAAACTAGCAAAGAAGACAAAAGATGGAAATGATTAATACTGGAGAGGCTCTAGAAATACAGGCATCTTCATATTCCATTAGTGGAGCTATGAATTGGTTTAACTATTCTGGAAAACAATTTGTAATTATGAAAAAAGTGACTAAAATATATCTGTACTAATTGACATAGGGGTATCACTGTTTGGCACATATTCCAAGGAAATACACACATATACATATATATGTATATAATGACAGTGGTACTGATCCATATGTCCATTCCCACTATGTAGCCTCTCACGTCTGAGCTTACATGGACTAGATTCATTTCACTGGGGAAATCTGGCCTTTAAAGAGAAGAGTCATGTTCTTTCTTGTTACTTCTGATCTTTCATGCTCTTATCCTGGAAGCCTAGGAAAAATGGCTTAGTGCTTAGGTTTGGTGCAAGTTATGCAAGTTTAGGTCTCAAAAGGTATCTGAAAGGTACTCAATATACAATGTAGATCAGGTATAGGACAACTATTTATTTCATGAACACAAAAGAAGTGCCTTAGAAGGGACTCATAAGGACAAGTTGACAAGACTTAAAAAACATGAAACAATAACCCAACTCATAACTCATAGCATCTATCATGCTTTCCAGGGAAGCTTATATTTCAAACATCAAAACAGGCAACATTTAGTGGGACTGCTAAATAGCCATTCATTTTTACCTTGTTTCTGCACCATCTGAATAACTTTTCATGTCTATATCTTTTGGAAAGCAAGGACACGTCAGGTTCACTCTCCTGGTAGTAGTCATCTTTTCTTGCGAAAAGGGTATATTTGCAAAAAAACAAAACAAAACAAAACCCAACAACAAAAAACTCCTTTAATGGGATTTGGCCAAATCTTGTTTCAACCCCCAATAAGAATCCTGATTACCCTTACATAAGTAAATATCAGAATGTGGTGGTCATAGTAAGAATTTAAATAGGTGAGATTAGGAAAACAAGGTTGTAAAACAGAGTACAAGGAAAATAGTCAAATAAACAAGTCTGTCAAATAGCACTAGAACTTGTTTTGACAATTGCAGGAGGGAACGATACAGCAATGAGCACTGGGGATAAAAGCAATGGCAGGAAGTGAGGTCACTGTTCCTTCTACTTGGTAAGGTCCTCAGCTCCCACTGGCTGCTATAATTGGGACCTGAGACAAGCTTCACTGTGGGGGACAAGGGGGAAGCATGAGGAGTACATAAGCTAACCACAACTGTTATTAGATCTGATTGGCATCATATATTCCCACCTTATGTCTGAAGACTGTCTCCTTACAAGCAAAATAAAGACTTTTTTTATGTACCTCTTGCCAGTTTCCAGTCAGTAATTTATATCCTCTAGATGCCTAAAGTTAGGTCAGCTGCCAGTAGCTTCCCGCTATGTTATAATGATATAAAGAGACACAATTTTAATCATTGCTAGAATGGATGCAGAAAAAGCCTTCAAGAAGATGTAACATTCATTTATGCTAAATGTTAACTCTTGCTATCCATTAAATTATAAACTCCTTGAGGGCAGGGACTGTCTTTTGCCTCTTTTTGTATTTCCAGCACTTAGCACAATGCCTGGCATATAAGTGCTTAATAAATGTTTATTTATTGATTGCTCAAATGCATAGGCCTGAAAGTGCCCCTCTTTAATATGATCTAAAATATATATCTAAAAGCAAAAGTGGTTTTTTTGCAATGAAAAAAACTGGAAGCTTTTGCTGTAAGTTCAGGTTTAAAGTAAGCATGTTCTCTCTTCCTATTATCATTTGACAAAGTATCAGTAATGCTAGCTATGGAAATAAGACAATAAAAAGAAATTAAAGGAATACAGCAAAAATGAAGAAAAATCATTCTTATTTGCAGACAATATGAGAAAGGTAGCATGGCCTAGTGCAGGACTGCACAACCTGTGGCCTATGGATTGTAAGTGCATTTCAAAGGATTTCGGTCGGCCAGTGAAAAACGTAGAGAATATTTTCCTCTACGTTTTTTGCAGGCTGCCCAAAATCCTTTTGTGGGCTGCAGGTTGTGCAGGCCTAGTGTAATGGAATGAATAGTGTCAGTTTGAAGTGACCATGGGGAAGTATATTATCCTTTCCCTAAAATGAGGGAGTTGTATTGTTTAGATGGCTTCTGAGATCACTTCTAACTCTAAATCCATGATCCTGTGCATGTGATAGAGACCAAGTACACAAGATATTTTCAGAGTAAATTTAATGACCAATATTGGTTCCAAAGGACTGATGTTGAAACACACTTCCTTCCTTTACAAATACTGGTGATGAAGATCATAGATAGTAAGCTGATAATATTCTATCAAATAGTTTTGCTTTGCTGCTTTCTTTCTGTCTTTTCTTATGAGAAAGCATACTATGATGGATGTTTCTGGGAAGTCATTGTGGTGTAAAAAGCAAAAAGAACACCAATAAAACAAAAACAGATAAATAAAAGTTGGTGTTATAAGAAACAAACAAAACAAAAATAAGTAAAGGAAAAATTGAGAAGCTATACCTCTTTCCCATTCTCTGCTATCCATCTTTACTTCAGGTAATCTGAAGAATAGGCCTAGCCCTCTTTTGATCATCCTCTTGTCCCTACTCAGAGGTACAACTAATACTGAGTGACTGGGACTTGGTTGACATTTATTGGAATTGTTTTAGTGTTCGGATACTTCTTTGCTACCCAGTGTGACCTGCCCTCAGCCCAGCCCATGACTACTGCCTGCAGACAGTTCTACTATTTTCATACCTCTTTCTTGAGGCTTGTCTTCCCCTAGTGCCATGCTGCTAAAAATATATCCAAATTAGGTGGATTACTCCCATTTTACCACTGGACCTGGGTAGCTAGCAGGACATCTGAGGTCAGTAGCAATGACAGTATATACAAGCCACCCCAGCCACATCCCTGGGTTTCTGCTTCCTGCCTCATCTAAGCTGAATTTCTCCCAAGTGCCTAAATTTTTAGTTGTAGCTCTACCTTAAGCATAGTAAAAATCTTTTTGTTTTTCTTGATTTTCTGAGCTCCTTCTGAGTTTTACCATTCCTTACTCTCTTCTCACTCCTTGCAATTTGGCTTCAATCCTTATTACTCTAATGAAACAATAAATTCAAATTCTTTTCTTAGTCATTATTCTCTTTGATTTTTCTAAGGCATTTGTCATTTTGACCATTACTGATGCTCTCTCTATAACTTGGATTCTAAGACACTGAACAATCATGTCTGTTCTATCTCCCATGGGTTTGTATATATTTGTTTGCATGCTATCTCTCCTTTTAGATTGTAAGCTCCTTGAGGACAAGGACTGCCTTTTGCCTTTTTTTTGTATCCTCAGTGATTAGCACAGTGCCTAGCACTTAATAAATGCTTATCGATTGATTGTCAGAGTATAGCTAGATTCCATAAAAAACACTTTGCAAAATTTAAAGTGCTATATATGTCAGCAATTATCTGTCTAATTTGATGCTCCTTTTATATTTCCTTTGATAGTACATGTCTACTAAAAGTTGGCATTCTTCAAGGCTCTGTCCTTAGCTTTTCTCTATACTTTCATGCTTTTCCAACTTGATTTCTATTCAATTCTTACTTCTTTGCAGGTGTAGGGAGAGAACACTTCAGAGCTCCCCAGGAGTAAACAAATAAAAGGCAGCTATTTATAATAAAGGAATGCTCATGACCTAGATGTTTCTCTTGACCTTTGGTTTTTGTTCTACCTTCATTTGCATACTAATCCACTAGGATTTTGTCAGGAGAAGCTTTCCAGTTATTGGAATTCTCCTAAATTAGCGAAGAACAGTAGATGGCCCTGAAAAATTGAAGTCTAGAAAGACAATAGGAAAGGAAACTCTCAGTAAAGAAAAGGTATTGGAGAGTAGATATTAAGTGCCCAATAGAAAGCATTATGTTGATGTTGCCAGAGGACAGTTGCAGTTCTATAGTGTAGTGGTATAAATTATGGTGGCCACACATTCACCCTGGTTACAAATGCCCCATGTATTTATGTCCTTGCCATGTGGTTTCCTGATGTGTATATTGCTTCTTGCATATTCCCAGATTATACACATGCCCTAAACATGTGCTTTCTGTATATGAATGCTGTTAATGAGTATTCTTTTTGTGCTATTACACACTAGTGATGTCATAACCTAGGAAAGCATGCTCTCCACGTATGCATGGGGGATTTTTTTGGTCATTTAATTTGCTCTTATTTAATTGCCTTGACTGAAATTGATGTATCCTCTGGCTGAATGTTAAAGTCAGTATTTAAAAGAGCTCCTAAGTTATGGTTTTGAGTGGGTGCTGACCCATACAGGGCTTTGAACCTGGGGCAGCTTTTCTGGTGACTCATGAATAAGGTGGTACCCTGGGAACTACCTTTATGATTTATATATATATCTTTAGCCCTAACCTGGCTCTTGAATGTTTCTCCTCAGAGGTTACTCATTTTTATTGATGGAATTACTAGTGTGCCTATCATCTGGTCTGGAAACTGAGGCATTATCTTTATGAGAAGACTCTTATCTCTCCCTTGGTTACTAAATTGTAACATCAAGACTTTGAAAGAAGGAAAGTAATGTAAAGAGAGACAATTCCAAGCATGAGGTATGGTTTGAACCTTTCCATGAATAACTTCTTGCCTTTTCTTGGTCTTAGTAACTTTGGATTTCTCTGAGAACTGGAAGAGACTTTAGGGGCCATACAGTTTAGCTCTCTTATTTAAAGAAAATTATTGGAATTTTATTGTGTTTACGTTATCTCTATTTCCCAGTGAATTTCCTTCCACTCTACACTAGAGAGCCATCCCTTGTTTTAAAAACCATGAAAAAAGAAAAAAGAGAAACTATAAAAAAATGTAAACAATATAGGAAGAAAGCCTGATTTTATACACACCATTCCATGCCCATGGACCCCCTGCTTCTGTAAAAGAGTCGGATAGGTGTGTTCTCAAATCTCTTCTTGGGGGCCAAGTTTAGTCATTATAATTTTGTTGTAGTCAGTATCAATTTTTTGCTATTACTCCATTTGCATTTTAACTACCTCATTGTATCAATGAAGAAACTGAGGTCCAGGGAAGATGGATGAATTTGCCTAAGATCTCACTGATAGAAAATGGTGAAGCTGGAATTTAAAGTCTAGTCCTCTGATTCTTACATTAGTATCTTTTCTATTATAATTTGTCTTGGATATAGAAAGTAGATGAGAAGTTTCAGCCTGATATCAACAGGTTGCATGGGATTTGGAGACTGGGTGAGTTTAGGAATCTGTAGACGAAGAAAGGTTTGGTGGCAAAGAGGTAAGATGGTATGGTTAGGACAGGGAAGATCAATCAAGAAAGAGGACTATGAAATTTTCCTAGGAAACAGAAAGGCAAGAATATTTTAGTTTTGTGCACTAACAAATAAATTCAACTTCGGCAAGAAAGAAGGCTTTTCCTTAACCAAATTTGTGAAATATATGAAGTTTTTCTTCTAATTTTACCCTACCTTCCTTCTTTTATACTCTTTTCCCCCAACTTGAAGTTCTACCTTTCTCAGGTACCTGGTGTCCTTCCTCAATGTCTTAGTCCTCCCACCTCTCTCCCCACCCCCCACTCCCAATACCACTCCTTTAGAGAGGTGATTAAAATAAATGACAGTGTCATTAACAGGCATGGACATTTGCATTTTAATGGAACTGAAACTATAGCCAACACAAGTAATCTCTAACACTGAATTTTAAGGTTTGGTCTGGTAGGAAATTGTTAGCAAGGGACTGACTTGGGCTCAGTGGGAAGGAGCAAGATGGCGGAATAGAATTTAAAAAAAAAAAAGAAGAGTAAAATCAGAGAGCAGGAAAGAAGAAGAGAGAAAAGAACAATGGATTTAGATTCATTGGCCCTAGTCTCAAATCCTGCCTGTAATACTTCTGTAACCATGGGTAAATCATTTAAACTTTCTGGTCCGAAGTTTCCTTCTCTATGAAATGATAGGCTCTCTTTCCATCTTTGTTATTCAGTTGTTTGCAAACCTTTGTGGCCCCATGTGGGATTTTCTTGGCAGATATACTGGAGTGGTTTGGCATTCCCTTCTCTAGCTCATTTTACAGATGAGGAAACTGAGGCGAACAGGGTTAAGTGACTTGCCCAGGATCACATGGCCAGTAAAGTGTCTGAGGCTGAATTTGCACTCAGGTCTTCCTGGCTTTAGGCCCGGCAGCCTATCCACTGCACCACCTAGCCACCCTCTTCTCTTCTTACAATCCTATAATACTAAAGAAAATGAGAAAGGAAAGAGAAGAGAAATAGAAAGAGATGAAACTGAGAGATCACATACTTGATTCTTGCATTAGGAAGGTGTGGAGAGGGAGAGGGAAGGTATCAATAAAGGGCATGTGGAGGGAACATTTCCTGAAAAATGAATTTGAAATCAGGGATTTCCCAGCCTCCCTCATGATCAATGATAGCACTTGGACCATCTGATACCAAAGAGACCCTCCGCTGATCGGTGAAAAGGGGAGAGAGGAACCTTTCATTCCTCTGATGTATGACCGTACTAAGAAAACTGTGACCCAGATCTTTTTTTTTGGTAGAAATTTAAAAAATAATAATCTACAGTGAAGGACGAGTCCTTAACTCTCTCCTTTTAAGGACTTTCCCTATCTGGTCTCCAGGGTGACAATACTATATTTGGCATTTTTGTTACCATAATCCTGTTGGTGTGAGATTTAACGAAAAGTATATTTTCCCAAGAGGTTTTAGTAAGCAAGAAGAAAGAGTCAAGGTTTAAATCTCTTCACGTGGTTATAATTCTTTTCAACAGAGAGATTAATATAATAATATTGCTGAAGAATGCTTGGAATCAAGAAAAAAGAAATGTCAGAGGTCTTCAGAGCACAACGGCAAATGCTTCACAAAATTGTACATTTGGATAACTTAGAATAACAAAACAACAACAACAAAATCATGCAGGGATCATGCTGTTTAGGTGCCTTATTTAAAAAAAAATTATTGGTATTTTTTTGTTTCTACATTAACTGTTTCCCAATGAAAAACCCCAAATGGGGTCCTGAAATGTCAGGCATAACTAATCAACAAAACAAGAAGGTCCTACTTGATAGCTAGAATAAGAAACTCCTGTGGTAATATGGGATAAAAATTAGCTAATAGGAGATAGAGAGTGTCCAATTAGAAAGGGTTTTCAGTAGCTCCTGCTACTGCTGTGTGAAAAGTGGGCATCGCTGAACCTCTTTGTGTCTGTTTAAGGTATTTGAAGTTTTGGAGTAGGTGCAGACCCGTGTTGGGAAGGGAGTTTACTCACCCAGAGTTCTTCATCCCAAAGAACTTACAACTTTTGTCCTCTCCTTCCCACCCCCACCCCAGAATAATCAATTAATCAAAGAGTTTAGCCAACTTTTTGGTTTTCTCTCACTTTCAACTTCAATATCACACAATTCATTTTAATAAACATTTAAGTTCAAGGCATTGTCCTGGAGATGCAAGGACAAAAGAAAAAATAGTTCTTTCCCTTGTTTGCTGTTGTTCAGTCATGTCTGACTCTTTGTGATCCTATATGGAGTTTTCCTGGCAAAGACCCAGGAGTTGTTTTGCCATCTCCTTCTCAAACTCATTTTATAGATGAGGAAACTGAGGCAAACAGGGTTAAGTGACTTGCCCAGGGATCAATCTAGTACTGTCACACAGCTATTAAGTGTCTGAGGTCAGACTTGAACTCAGGAAAATGAGTCTTCCTGACTCCAGGCATGGAGCTCTATCTACTGTGCTACCTGAAGGAAGAAGTAAGGGGGAAATATATTCTAGAGATGGGAGATGATGGAAAGGAGTAAGACAAGAGGTGGAATGTGATATATGGAGAGGAATGCGGTGCATAGCAAATAATAAGTCATCCATTTTGGCTAGAATTTAAGAGAATATGAAGGAGAATCATAAGCCTGAAAAGGTAGGTCAGAGACCAATTGTGAAAGGCAATTCCTAGATTTACATGAACTGATGCTGAGTGAAGTGAGCAGAACCAGGAGAACATTGTATACAGTAACAGCAACATTAGGCAATGATCAATTTTGATAGACTTAGCTCTTCTCAGCAATACAATGATCCAAGATAATTCCAAAAGACTTGTGAAGGAAAATGCTATCCACATCCAGAGAAAGAACTATGGGGCTGACTGCAGAGTGAAGCAGACTATTTTCACTTTTGTTGTTTTTTCTTTCTTTTGGTTTTCCCTTTTTGTTCTGCTTCTTCTTTCACAACATGACTCATGTGGGAAAACATTTAATATGATTGTACATGTATAACCTATATCAGATTGTATATTGTCTTGGGAAGGTGGGAAGGCAGGGAGAAAGGGAGGGAGAAAAAAATTGAAAATCAAAACCTTATAAAAGTGAATGTTGGAAACTATCATTACATGTAATTGGGGAAAAATAAAATACTATTTAAAAAAAAAGGCCATTCTTTGTCCCTGTAATTTCTCTCCAATTAGAATTTGTTAGTTTATGAATCTCTACTGCCTGAGGCTGTGTGACAGGTAGGTGACCCAGCTTTTAGCCCTGCTTTTGTAACTTGATCTCAGGAGCATGTCATTTCTCTCTTAATCTTGGTTTCTTCATCTGTAAAATAAGGAGATTAGAGATTCCTCCTCTAATTTTTACAGTTAGTTGTATTTATTGGCCATATCTGTTTCATTTGACACTATGTAGATACTTCAGACATACAGATAAACTAAACAGTATTGCTGGGTGTAGCTAAGAAATGAACCTTTAAGGCTATGGCAGCAAGACATAAACACTGGCAGGCATAAAAGTTTCGAAGTATAATTGATTTACTGTGCATATTGTTTTCTTGTCTCTATTTACTGCACTTTGCATCAGTTCATGCATATCTTTCCATGCTTCTCTGGATTCACCATATTCATTATTTCTTACAGCTAGTAATAAAATGATCAGAATTGATTGGTTTTTTTTATTTGATGCTATTTATAGTTAGTTGATTTTGTCCTGTAACTAAGTCATGGTTCTCTGTCTCTGAACTAAATTCAGAAACTCAGCTGGTGAGTAATGAGTTAAGTTTAGAAATCTATTTCTCTTTCTAATCCAGGGGTGGGGAATCTGTGGCCTTGAGACCACATGTGCCCTCACTTGGGGAGCCAGAGGGACACATGTGGCCTTGAGGCTGCAGGTTCTCCTCTCCTGTTTTCATTGTTCTATTCTTGCTTCAAGGAAATCTATTATGCTTAAGGGATTCTGGTGGACACCAGGGAGTCTGGTCTAGTATCTTTACACCAAGCTATCTTTCAAGGATTGCTGTTTTGCTATCCAAAGAAGTCTGGTCTCTAACCTTGCAGGTGGACTAAAACAACAAACATTTAGTCCCAGGAGGAAAGGAAAGAATTATTGCTAGCCCCTCATTCCCAATTTCTGACCCATCATATTGTCCCCTATGCCTCACCTCTATAACTTTACCATTCTTGATATTAAGCTCTTTTAACCAATCATAACTTTTTTCCCACCTATGAAGTCTAGTTCTTTGTTCTATATTCCATAAAACTATAAAGAAAAGCCATCCCTCTCATTCAGGGTCCTAGCTTTGCTAAGGAAGCAGAGATCCTATCGGTAAATTCATGCTTTACTAATAAATTGATCATGCTTGGAACTTTGTGCTTCAGTTTATCTCATTTTAACTATTATAGTGATATTCCATTATATTCATGTACCACAATTTGTTTAGCCATTCCCCAATTGATGGTAATTTACTTTGTTTTCAATTCTCTGCTAAAACTAAAAAAAATACTTCTATAAATATTTTTATGCATATGGGAATTTTCTTATCATCAGCCTCTTTGGGGTATAAACCTAGTAATGGGATTCTGGGACTTTTTAGTTACTCTAATCGCACAATTCCAAAATGCTTTCCAAAATGGTTATACTGGTTTGTTATTTGCTTACAACCTAACATTAGCTATTCCTATATTTTGTCATTTTTGCCAATTTTTGGAATGGGGGGGGTGAAACTTCAGAGTTATTTTGATAGTGATTTGGAGCATTCTTTTCATATTATTGTTAATAGTTCACAATTCTTCTTTTGAGATCTGTTTGTTCATATCTTTTGACAACTTATCTATTGGGGAATGTTTTTTTTCCCTTTTTCCTTTTTTTGAGGGAGGAAGGCAAGGCAGTTGGGGTTAAGTGACTTGCCCAAGGTCACACAGCTAGTAAGTATGTCAAGTGTCTGAGGCTAGATTTGAACTCAGCTCCTCCTAACTTCAGGGCCAGTGCTGTACTCACTGCACCACCTAGCTGCCCCTGGGGAATGGTTTTTGATTATATAGAATGTGTGTGCATATACATACATATGTTATTTATAATTTATATATAATATATAATTTGTAATATTACATGTATATGTTTATACATGTCATATATGTCTAAATGTATATGTGTGTATATATATATATATATTTTTTTTTTGTTTGTTTAAATGTCTTGGATACCAAATCTTCATCATAGAAATTTGATATAAAGATTTCCCCCCATTCAGCCACTTTCCTTCTTGTTCTAAATGTAGTAATTTTGTCTGTGCAGAAGTGTTTCAGTAATAGTGACTACCTTGGCCTTATTTTGGTCAGGTTGCTTTCCAGTTTTCTCAGCAGTTTTAATCAAATAGAGATGTTTCTTTAAATAGAAATTTAAAGAAATGTCTGTCCTATCAAACAGAAATTTCTTTCCTAAGTAATGTATGTTTTCTGCTTTATCCAACACTTGGTTATTGAGTTCCATTGTTTCTAATTCTCCCTTGTCTAGTCTATTTCATTAGTCTGTCTCTTTATTTTTAAGCAATATTAGATGGTTTTGTTGACTACTGCAATATAATACAGTGCGAGCTCTAGAAGTGCTTTTCTTCCTTTGTCCTCACCTCTTTTCACAATTTCTCATGATATTTTAGAACTTTTATTTTTCCAAATGAATTTAGTTATTATTTTATCAAGATCTATAAAGTAGCCCTTTGATAATTGGTCTCAAATTGTATTAAAAGTGTTTGTTTAATCCATTCACATGAAAAGTTGAGTTAGATTTATATTTGTCTCCAACATTTTTTTTTCAAATTAGAATTGTATTCTCTCTTCCTCTATAAAAATAGTAATTTTGGGATACCTGTTTAAATGACAATTCCTATGAAGTATTTGAATTTGATGCTCTAGTTCTTAGCAGCTTCTATTTCTCAGTTCCGTCTAAAAATTTCCTTAGGAAATCAGAAGAAATTAGTTATGTTGAAGAAAAGGTAAGTAAGGAAAAAGGGAGGGCTAAGAGTGAGGGAGCTGCCAACAGTAATTTCTCAGAAGTGAATTTTCATGTCGCTGAAAATTAACACTCCTGTGGGATAAAGATGACGAAAGCTTGTATTCTCTATCTTGCAGACATTTGGGGACCTTTTTATTATTACACAATCCTGGGCTCTTTTAGAAGTTGGAAGCCTGGAGATAATGACGGGATCTGTTCTGGCAACTAAATTTGGTTAATTGCCTGATTTTACATGAAATCTCTTATGTCACTGAAAATGAGAACACAGATTCCCACCAACTCCTGTGGTTTTTCCTGACATTATGATGACATATATACTGATGTCACACTTTAAAAGTTGGTTCTTCTTTGATGTATTTTCCTCATTTCTTCTCTTCCTATGTTTGGAAATTTTGTTTGATAGATGATGTCAGGCTGACCTGTTTGCCCTAACCCCTCCTTACATCTTTTTTTCTTCCTTTTAAAAATTATTTTTTCAATTAACAAGCATTTATTTTCTCTTTCTCACACCTCCCTCTCCACTAGAAAAAAAGAGAAAAACAGAAATATGCATAATCAAGAAAAACAAACCCTCATATTGGCCATATTAAAAAAATGTCTCTCAGCCAATGCAACAAAGATTAGGAGGGAAGCAGAAAATTGGGAGAAAATATTTACAACTAGTGTCTCTGATAAAGGCCTCATTTCTAAAATATACAGGGAACTGAGCCAAATATATAGGAATATAAGTCATTCCCCAATTGAGAAATGGTCAAAGGATATCAACAGGCAGTTTTCAGAGGAAGAAATTAAAGATATCTATAGGCATATGAAAAAATGCTCGAAACCACTACTGATTAGAGAAATGCAAATCAAAACAACTCATAGATACCACATCTCTCCTGTCAGATTGGCTAAAATGACAAAACAGGAAAATGATAAATGCTGGAGAGGATGTGGGAAAATTGGAACATTGTTACATTGCTGGTGGGGTTGTGAACTGATCCAGCCATTCTGGAGAGCAATTTGGAACTATGCCCAAAGGGCTATAAAAATGTTCATACCCTTTGACCCAGCAATACCACTTCTAGGGTTGTATCCCAAAGAGATCACACAAGTGGGAAAAGGACCCATATGTACAAAAATATTTATAGCGGCTCTTTTTGTGGTAGCTAAGAATTGGGAATCAAAGGGATGCCCATCAATTGGAGAATGGCTGAACAAGCTGTGGTACATGAATGCGATGGAATACTATTGTGCTATAAGAAATGGGGATGATACGGACTTCATAACAACGTGGAAAAACCTACACGACATAATGCTGAGTGAGCGGAGCAGAGCCAGGAGAACATTGTACACAACCACAGATAAATGGATTCTGTGATGACTAACCTTAATAGACTTTGCTCTTCTCAGCAACACAAGGTGCAAAGACAACTCCAAAGGACTCACAATGGAGAATACTATCTACATCCAGAGAAA
Organism: Trichosurus vulpecula; assembly: GCF_011100635.1. NCBI lineage: Eukaryota > Metazoa > Chordata > Mammalia > Diprotodontia > Phalangeridae > Trichosurus > Trichosurus vulpecula. Next base: position 200,609,528 of record NC_050574.1, on the reverse strand, counting down.
GAACTATGAAGTATGAATGCAGATTGAGGCACACTTCATGCTTGTCTTTTCCCCCCCTTTTTTGTCTCTTTTGTTTTTGTTTTTGGGGTTTTTTTTTTTGGTTCTGTTTCTTCTTTCTCATGATTCATTCCATTGGTCATAATTCTTCTCCACAACTTGACTAGTGTGTAAATTAATTCAATGTGAAGTTATACATGGAAGTTATATGGGATTCCACGCCATCTTGGGGAGGAAGGGAGGGAGGGAGGGAAGAAAATCTGGAACTCAAAATTATGTAGAACCAAGTGTTGTAAACTAAAAATAAAAAAAAAAATTAAAAAAAAAAGAAAACAACCACCAAAAATAAAGAAAAAAAAATGTCTCTCATTCTGCACATTTAGTTCATCACTTTTCTGTCATGAGGTCTTCTTATTTCTTTTCCCTTTAAAAAAAGTTGTTATTGATATCTCTTGTTTTTACATCTCTTAAATTTCTCCCAGTATTTCTCTCCCTCCCCACTCCTAGAGAGCCATCCCATATTGCAAAGAATATGTATTTTAAAGAAACAAAAAGAAAAATAGGAAGAGAAAAAAATTAATATACATCAACAAAGTTTGGGAAATATATGCAATGTTCTATACCCATGAGCCTCTGCGAAGGATCTGAGGAAGCATCTTCTCATCTCTCCTTGGGGGCCATGCTGGTTCTTTGTAATTCTGCAACTTTGACTTTCCATTGTTTTGCGGGGATAATTCTTTCTGGTTACATCATTGCCATCCTTGTTCATGTTGTTCTCTTGGCTCTGCTTACTTCACTCTGCATCCATTCATGCTTACATCTTCTCTTAAAGGCCATGAGTTTTTAGCACTGGAAGAGAACTTGGATTAGCAGTCATGGAGTACAATCTACTTATTTCACCAAGAAAGATCTGGAGGCAGGAAGGTGAAACCAACTTTTCCATGGTGACACAGATCGTTTGTTATTAGCAGAGCCAGAATTTGAACAAGCCCAGAGAAGTAACTCATGTAGCGAATGCGGCAGGATGTGAATCCAGTTTTTCTGACTCCACAACCACTGTTCTTTCCAGCATACCATATTGCCTGCCTATCACTGTGTTTGTTTTTTGTTTTCTCTTCCAGTTTAATAGAGCACAAACATTTTTGTTGAGTTAGAGTATATGAAAATCTACAATTTGCTTAATGTGGGAAATCCTTTTTCCTGAGATGTCAAGACAGGGCAGCTAGGTGGTACAGTGGATAGAGCACCAGGCCTGGGTTAAGGAAGACTCATCTTCCTGAGTTCAAATCTGGTTTTAGACACTTACTAGATGTGTGACCCTGGGCAAGTCACTTAACTCTGTTTGCCTCAGTCTTCTCTTCTGTAAAGTAAGTTGGAAAAGGAAATGGCAAACCACTCTGGTATCTTTGCCAAGAAAACCCCAAATGGGGTTGAGAAGAGTCAGACATGACTGAAACAACTTAAAAACAAACAACAAAGGATGTCAAAGACACCCTGTCTTTAACTTTGTACCTACAAAGTTAGGACTTTGTTAGGATTTTCCTTATGGATAGGTCCAGGGAGTTGCTTGAGGCAAATAGAAGTTAAATTCCTTGTTCAAGATCACAAACCTAAGCAGGTTACATGTTGAGGTCTTTCTGACTCCAACTATATCCATCATACAGACCACTGCCTCAAGTTAAGCTAGAAAAAGGAGAAAAAAGTCTTGCTTGGATAATTCTCCTGGAATGATTATTAATACAGTGGGAGTTAGGAGTAGATGAATGTTAAGGTCCCTCCCAGCTTAGTGTAATGGGGGTAGACTGGAACATATCCCATGGAGCATGAGTAGAACTGAGTGGAAGTCCCCTGGGCATTTCAAGTGACTTTGTGGCAGTGCTGAAGGGTTGACACTTTGAAATGGAAAGGCAATTCCTTTATTGTTCACTGGGCAAGAAGAGCTGCCCACTCAGTAGACTTAAAAGGAAAAACAACTTCTGTTATCAGCTGTTCACACATGGCAGCTAAAGCCTGTTCTACCTGGGGGATCCTGAGCCTGGTCCTCGGGCCCTTGGATGCTTCTGCTTTGTGCTTCTTTATCTGAACATAGGCTACCAAACAAGTCTCATGTGAGATAATACTTTGTGGAAATGGCCAGGGAAGTTGAGTTCAGCACCACATAGTCTCTATTTGTTATGCCCCAATCCAACCCTGCTACAATTGAGATAAGTTAGCTATCCTGTATCCACAGGCCTAAATGGCAACATACCCTAGAACCTTTCCTCTCCTCCAACCTCAATCTATTCAGAAGGAACCTTTGAGATAATGTAGTCAAACGTCTTTCTTCTACAGATGAAGTAGTGAAGTGAGTCTCAGAGGAATGAATGCCTTGTTGAGGTCATAGAGCAAGGTAGTGGCAAAGCTAGAAGGAAGGAAACCAACATTATTATTAAGTGCTTCCTATGTGCCAGGCACTGTGCTAAGCACATTATGAATATATCTCATTTGATCATCACAACAAACCTGCTTGGCAGGGGCTATTATTATCATCTCCACTTTACAGTTGAAAAAACTGAGGCAGACAGAAGTTAGGTGATTTTCCCAGGGTCACATAGCTAGAAAATGTCTGAGGCTGGATTTGAACTCAGATCTTCCTGACTTCAGGCCCAACACTCTATCCACTGAGTCACCTAACTGCCACAGGCATCCTGATTCCCAATGCAGTAATCTTTCTATTGATTCACTATACCTCTTCCCCCATCCCATATCATCAAATAGATGATGGGATCATAAGAGATAGAGTGGTTTTTGCTAAGTGTTATTCATAAATAATACGTGTCACATCATGGCATCACATGGAACAAGTCAAGTCAAGTGAACAAGCAGTTATCAAATGTCTGTTTTGTGCCATGCACTGTGCTGAGCTCCAGGGATACAACGAAAGACAAAACAAAACAAACAAACAAAAACCAGTCTCTGTCGTCAAGGAGCTCACAGGGTAATGGAAGAGACAACATGCAAACAACTATGTACAAACAAGATGCTTTCATGATAAATTGGATATAATCTTAGAGCAAAGACACTAGCAATAAGACTCTTTGAGAACAGCTTATTTTTTTGAAGAAGGTAGAATTTTAGCTGGAACCTGAAGGAAACCAGAGAAGCCAGGAGGCAGAGTTAAGGAGGGTGGGGATTCTAGGAATGGGGGACAGCTAGTGGAACATCATATAAAGAATTTGGCAATGGAGTGTCTCATTTGAGGAACAGAAAAGAAGGCATTTTCATTGAATGTCAGAGGAACAAAAAAGAATCCTGGAAAGGGAAGAGTGGGGCTAGATGAACATACCTAGAATACAGATAGATTCAGAGTGAAATTTTATTATTTTAAAATGAATCTCAGTAAAAACCAGATGCCAGAAAACTTGGATATTATTTCTGTTCTAATACATATCCTGTCTCCTCTATCCTTCCAGAAAATTCATGGAACCTTTCCCAACATTTCTTGGACTACAGTGGCTTCTTTGTGTTCATTGTTATGTTACTCTGATTTTCTGCCAAAAAAGCAGAGCTTGATTCCAATTCTAAATGGGACCTGATATATTATTTTTACTATATTATTTTCTTTCAGATGTCCCTTCTGTGTCCACTTACCTTGTTATTTCTTTGTGGTAGCATGTTCCCAAAAGAAATTCCTAAGCACCTTAACTAGTCCAAGGACCATTATGACACTGAAGAGTGACAACTTTTTTTTCCGAAGAAGTGAAGTAAATCCATATTGACTCACGAAAAATGATTAATTCACAACTATGGGTGGAAAACTAATTTTCTACCCTTCCCTGTCTGTCCCATAGCAGATACAAAAAGTTCTCTCTCAGGCTGTTTTATTAGACTAAGACTTCTTAGCAAGTGAGAAAAGCTGTATCCCTTGGACTCGTGCCAAATAACATGTTGTTGTGAATCACTACTACAGCGAGCTCTGGAGATGATGATCTAATAGGACTTTTCCATCTCAAGTGAATAATTTAGTTTACGTCCAGGGGACAAATTTATTCATGACAAAAGAACTGTCTAGGTCAAAGTAATTCATATATTTTTAATAATCTTTTTAGTCTATGCTAGACGTGAATCATATCTCTACTCTAGATGCTTACCAAATCAGAAATTAATGGCAAGTGGGACTTATTAGGTCATCTAGTCTACCTTGGTGGCAATGAAAGTTTTCTTGATCTATATCATAATTATTTGAGTTTTTTTTTAATTGTAATGGTACAATGTTAGAGCAGGAAAGACCTTGGAGATTTACTAGTCCTACCCCTATATTTTATAGGTGAGGAAATGAAGACACAGAAAGTTTAAGTGATTTACCCAATGTCACACAGGGAGTCAGAGGCAGAGTTGGCAATATAATCCAGATCTGGCCTGGTAGATATTTCCAATATGTTATAATGGTGAACAATAATTGAGCTGACAACAATTGAGCTAAATTTGAGCCTTCATTCAGAAGTATGGAATGCAAAAATGAAGACTGGATCCTCCCTTCTCTGCAGATTCCCAAGCAATGGGCAACAGTCATTTACTAAACATTCATTATGTTTGAGGCACTATGGAAGTGCTATGGATACAAGTACAATGAAAAAGAAAGGCGGTTCTTTTCTTCAAGGAGTATACATTCTAATTAGTGACAGCACATAAAAAGGAGCTGAAAATTGTGTGTGGAGTGTGAGTATGATGCTGAAGTCCAGAAAGTTAAAATCAGAGCCAGGAGGGGAATGAAATCACCTCCCCAAAATGGAGGCCTCAGGGAGGAGCTCACCAATGGGAGAAGAGACTTGGCATGGCAAAGGGATGCTGTAGGATGAGAAGGCTGCAGGAGAAGATGGATATTCCAGAACGAATGTAGGATTAGAGTAATGGAGGACCACAAAAGCCACAATAGACCATTTATGTGCTATAATTTCAAGAGCATCAAATGAACCACTTGATTCAATTTTCTCCTTTATTTTCCTCTTGCAGTGATTGAAATGTCTACTGTTAGAATTGTTTTATTGGGTTAAGGTACTAGAAAGCTCTTCTTAAGGGGCAAATTGTTATCAAGAACATGCAGATATTTGTTAAGTAATTGCTACACATACGACATTGTGCTTAGTGCTGTGGAAGTAGATTTTCTGGCTGAAAATCAGAATAAATGTTCCCTGCTCTTGAGAAGTTAACAAGTTGAAAGAAAAATATATGCTATATCACAGAGGGAGTATGGTTCAATGGAAAGAACACTGGATTTGGTGTCAAGAAAGACCCACATAGGCATCCTCGCTCTGACACTATATGGCCAAGGACTAGTTATTTAACTACTTATAGTTACTTAACTTTTACAGTTTCTTCATCTGTAAAAATGTGTATAATAATATGAAACCTGTAGAACCTGCCTCACAAAGGTTCCTGTGAGAATCAAATGAGTTAATGAATGTTGAAGAAATATATGCTAGATATTATTAATTACATTATTATTATTACATGCAAGAATATAGTTAATAATACTGGTCAAGCAAATGGTTTAAACAAAATAGGAGTTCAGGGATACAGAAATTCTGAAGAGGAAAAATTCATTGTGGAATTTTGATTTAGAAGTTCCATGTAGAAGTGGGATTTGACCTACTTCTTGGGGAAAAAAAGTATTACCGGTATAGACATAGGGAAGTCACTGTAAAGGTATTTTGTAGCTATAATAAGTTCTAGGCAAAGCAGGCATTGGAAAAACTATGGCTTCAAACCTTTCCCCAACTCCAGTCCATGGGCATGACACTACATGCTAGCATGTGGAACTTATTTCATTTGGTTTCAAAGACACACTGTTAGGAGAAAAAGAAGAAACTTGACCATTTGAATGGTGGAGTTCTTGAATTAGAGTTCTTGAAACCAAGGACATGTATGGAAACTAGTAATATCATGTTCCTTGACCGTTAGGGCTTGTAATTCTAGAGACTTCTGAGAGTGGACCTTCCCTAGGTAAGATCATTCTTTTTTTCTTGGTTTTCAACTGAGATTTTATCTTGTACCTAGCTGAAAAGTTCATTAACTCTTGTGTATTCTTTGGTATATTCTAAACTATAGTACATCTCCATTTTCTGTTGCTATTTTACTTTAAAAAAATGGGTTGATTCACTATTTGTGATGGTGTTTTGTGTAATCAGCATTTGGTAGGAAGTAGCTAAGCCAGTGAATATAAGCAAAGACCTACCCTTACTTTTCAGGCACAATCAAGGCAGCAACTGTTTTTTGAACTTGGACTTATTCACAGACTAGGAATATTTGAGAGGTAGAAGATAAGTATAATTTTATCCTGATAGTCTTTTGGAGACTAGAGGATAAATCATACAGCTTTAACACTCGTAGATTGTACCTGTCTTCCCCCCAGCGAGGCCACTAGTGGTGAAGGCCTATTCCTCCTACTTTTTGAAAAAGTCTCCAATTCTTGGATCACATATGGCCATAGGTAGGCATCTTGTATATGTTAGACAGCCACCTTCTCCCTACCCCATATTTTACAAAGATCTAACCATATGATACCTTTACTTAATCTATTCAGGTGGCCTTCCTGTTGCCTCTAGTATAAAATAGAAATTCCTCTGTTAAAGCTCTACACAATCTGTCTCCAACCACAACCTATCTCTTCAGCTTTAGATATTACTACTCATCTTGACCACCGTAATCTGGGCAAACTAGCTTTCTCTCTGTTCCTCACACATGATGCTCCTATCCATCTCTATATATTTGAATTGGCTGTCCCCCAAAACTGGAATACATTCCCTCCTCATCCTCAACTCATAGAGTTCAACTATTTCTTTAAGTACCAGCCCTACATTTTTTGATATAACTAATGTGGAAATTTGCTTTGTTTGAGAAAATATTTGTAACAAGGGCTTTGTTTTTCTTTTTTCTTTTTCTTTTCCAGTGGAGGGGGAGGGTAGAAAGGAAAGAGAAGATAGGAACAGGGTCACAAAAAAGAAAGTAATAAGAGTCACTGAGACATGTTTTAAAAATACATAGATGAGAACAGAAGGATGGTCAAAAAACAGATAATCAGCAGAATTTTGAAAACTACATGTTGAATTTATTATATACTTGAAAAGTAAGTTGTGCCTAATAATAGAGATCTGCAATCTCATGCACAACGTTCTTATTTTTCTTTCCTAGTATACATATAGAAATGCCATTTTAGGTAGGTAGGAAAGAAGGTAACAATCATTTATAAATATTTACTATATGCCAGGAAATATTTTAAGCACTGAGAATACAAATACAAACAGAGTGCTATCCTTTAATATCTGTATTACTTTACTTTAAAAATTACTTTGAATTGCTTTAAAAGTTTTTGTGGACTTGGGGGAATGGGTTGTAGAAGCAGACCAGTCATAGGTTGATTGATTATTCATATATTATAAAGGCAATATAGCACTGGGAATTGTGCTGGGGTTAGAGAGAGGAAAACCAATGTTCAAGCTGGTCTTTGGGCAAGTCAATTAACTTCTTAATGCCTCCAGTGGTTTCTCTATCTACTAAATCATTTATTGTCTTCAATGTAGGACTTGTGCCAACTTAAGAGAGGCATCAGATCACACCAAGTCTTTTTTAGTGATTACAGCTTTTTGACAACAGCTCAGTAAGGAAGTTGGAGGAATTTCATGTATGAAAAAGAAAACAAACGTAGAGAGCAGGGACCTTACTGGTCAGAGGCATAGAGGAGGTAGAGAGAAGGGAGGATTTTCTGAAGGACCTCAATGGTCACTCTAGAAGGAGTCAGTTGGTTTGGTTTGGGGGAAATGTTGCCTAAGTTCTAGGGAGTTTCTCATTATACTAGGCAGGTGGCCCAGGTTCACAGTCTTGGATGAGGATTCAAGGCAGGAACTAAGGGAAGCCTGAAAATTTTGGCGGTGGGAACTTTTTTTCCTGTCTAGTAATGGCTCAGGTAATCTTAGAGTAATGGTTTATGGTGTGGCCATTTCCAAGGGAAGCAGGGCATTGGGGCCTGAGTGGATGGGGAGATGCTGGGACCACCTTCTGATGATTACTTTTATCTTTATCTTAAGACATAGATGTTATCTGCTTTAGTGGAGGGGTTGACCCTAGAATCACAGATCTTTCCTTGCTGCTTCCCATTCAACTTGGTACTGAGGCAAATTATGAACCTTGTCACCCTTTTTGCCTAGCTTTTATCCTAACCTCTTAACATACCCATCCCTACTTTCTGACTCATTCTCTCTCTCTTCTCCTGACCCACTTTCCTAGTGGCTGTCCAACCAATTCATTTGAATGGGAATAAAAACTTTGATTTTGAACTATATCTACTGGTAAACAATAACTATGGTCAATGTTCCAGGCAGAACTGGGTTTCATTTTTGATTAATTAAATACCTCACTAGAACAAAAGAGGATGCTTCTGTGGGTAATTTTTTGTTGTTGTTTGGGGGAGAAGTTTATTTCAGGCCCCTTGAAACATTTCTTTGACATAGGTAGTGATGCTGACAGAAATTATGGCCACCATTGAGATATTCTTCCAAAGGGAACTCTTATTTTGCTGGGTGTTTTGAGAATCACTAGAAGGAATCAACGATGAAAACCACTTATTTTTGAAAGCAAAAAATCAACAGTATCCTTTTGCCTGAATTTTTGCTTTTGTAACATTCAGGCTATTGCTCATACATGATTCCTCCAGGCTTTGATTTGATGGTGTCCCTGGAATGCCATTCATGTTAGAGAAACATTGAGAAACAATATTTTTCACTTCTCTAAAGCAAAACTTGCTTCTCCTTAGCCAATGGGTGTGAAATAAAGAAAAACAACCACAACACTTTTGCAAGTCTTTTTGCACACACTTTCTTATGTGAGGTGATTGGGAAGCTCTCTGTGATTTCTTTAGAAATTTTCCATTTCTTTCATTTAAAATAGAACATATATGGGTGGTTGTACTGTCCAAATATAAAGATGGCTTGGATCTTATGTGGCATGGATCCCTATCTGATCTGGGATCTGGCCTACCTCTCTGCAAGGAAGACTGTGATTTTTACCTTTGCGGGGAGCAAGAGGAGGACTGAATGCTTACTCCCAGTTGGGGATGACAGTGGGCATTTACACAGTGCTTTAAGATTTGCAAAATGCTTCACAAATATTAATTCTTATGTTAGCCTATAACAACCTGGGGAGGTAGGTGCTATTACTGTACCTATTTTACAGTTGAGTAAACTGAAATAGATAACAATTAAGTGACTTGCCCAGGGTGGCATAGGTAGTAAGTGTTGGAGGACAGATTTGAATTCAGGTCTTCCTCACTCCAGGTATAGCACTCTATCCACAGTGCCACATGGCTGCATTTAAGTAGCTTGTTCCTTCCACTAACTACCTTGAAAAGGGGTATTGACTAGAACTATATCTATCCACTAAATCTCCAACTATTGGTAGGGAATATAACACGTTGGGGCCCAGAATTAATGCTACTTTCACTAATTATTACCAAGGGGAGAATAATACTTAGCTTACTTTTACCCGTTTAGTTCCCACCCTTCAGACACTGGTAACAGAAAAAACTAACATGAACAGATTTTTATTGTTTAGTCATTTTCAGTCATGTCTGACTCTTTATGACTCCTTTGGGGTTTTCTTGGGAGTGGTTTGCCATTTCCCTTCTCCAGCTCATTTTATAAGTGAGGAAACTGAGGCAAACAGGGTTAAATGACTTGCCCAGGGTTACACAGCTAGTGTCTGAGGCTGGATTTGAACTCAGGCCTTCCTGACTCCAAGCCTTGAGGCTCTATCCACTGTGCCACCTAGATGTCCCTATTGTGAAAAGCTAGTTTACCTCTTTATCAAAGTGGACAGTAAACAGAAATCAGGGAAGTTATGCAGATTAGAATAAATCAAAGAGCGTCCAATAGTAAAGGCATTTTTGGTTGGGAGCAAGATAAGGTCTCAGCTCAATCAAGGAGAGGAAATGATCTCACTGAGGGGAGTCTGCTCTTTGCAGCCTCTACGGCTGCAAATGCTAAAAGTCAAAAGACATGTTTAGGGCTGGGTCCCTACATTTCTGTGGTTCCAGAGAGATCTTTTCTCTGCCATTCAAAACTCTAGGCCTGACTCTCTTAAGCTCCTCAAAGTACCTTAAGAAATCCTTTCTCCTCCATGCAGCATTGCAGCCCAGCCTTTTCTTAGTCAATCAGTTAATATTGGGGTTAGAAACAGAAAATAATTCAAAGGTTTCTCTGAAATCAAGAATTCTCTTTTGTGTTGACTCTTGTCTGGGCCAATGAGTCAGCGAACAATTTTTATAAGTCACCAAATCCTGTCTTACGGAGCGTAGCTGGTATATTTGCCAGCCATGCTGTCCTCTGGGTATGCAGGAAAATTGCGTAACTTAGTAGACAGAGGTGTCATACAAAATTTCTTTTTTTATCATGAACTTAACAAATATCAACAAACATGGACTTTTCAAAACACAAAGAACACAACAGTGAATTGGATATAAAACTGTGAACTTCTATTATATGCATTTCTGGGTTTTGGGGGTTTTTGGTGGGTATGAAATTTAACACAATAGTATTAAACCTTATCTGTGTCCCCTTCTGAACTTCTTTCTTTCCTACTCTGTATCTTTTCAAATTTTTTTTTTCTGTTCTATTATCCCCTCCAATACTTTTGTTGTTCAGTCATTGCAGTCATGTCTGACTCTTCCTGACCTCATTTGGGATTTTCTTGGCAAAGATACTAGAGTGGTTTGCCATTTCCTTCTCCAGATCTTTTTACAGATAAGGAAACCGAGGCAAACAGGATTAAGTGACTTGCCCAGAGTCACACAGCTAGTAAGTGTCTGAGTCCAGATTTGAACTCAAGTCTTCCTGACTCTAGGCTTGGAGCTCTATCTACTGCACCTTAAAAGTCTTCATCAATGCAACAAATAACAAATAAGTGTAGTTAAGCAAATGAATTTTTGTTGCATTGATGATATTTGAAAACATTTGTCTGATTCTGTACCTCTATTCCATCACCTTTTTGCCAAGTCCATCAGTATACTGGACTTACTAATCTATCTGGTTTTTTTAATTACCATATTTCCCCATGTATAAGATGCACCTTAATTTTGGGGCCTAAAATTTGAAAAAAAATGTATTACATAAAGTGATTGAACTCAAGTTTTCTTCATCTGCTCATAGTTTTCGGGCATCTTTTGGGCAAGTCTGGTGCATGTACGCATGCTTAGTCCATTCCATTTCATGAACCTGAAGCACCAATTCTGTCCTCCTTTGAAATCGGTAACTTCTTTTTCATCAGCAGTTCTTCTTGACTCATGCTGAACCATCTTTGTGGACACAGGGATTCCAATTGCCCTTTGCTCTTCAATCCATATCTTCAATTCCCTCTCTAAATCAGGCCATTTTGCTGACTTGCCTCTCTTTTGCCCTTTGCTCTTCAATCCATATCTTCAATTCCCTCTCTAAATCAGGCCATTTTGCTGACTTGCCTCTCATGGCCTTCTTCTGCCGTGGCATTTTCAGTAGGGTTTCTTCTTCCCATAGCCAGTCTCGGATTGTTTTCTCAGTTGGAGGAGGACCAAACATGTTCAGCAGCACAATTTCCATTCACTTTTGCAAACTGGATCACTTTTAACTTGAATTTAGCACTACATGAAAATCTTTTCTGAGCCATTTCTGGGCAGAACATGGCAAAATGTAACCTAATATACTGGTAACCAATGTGAAACAACGTGCGCAAAGACAACAAGCATGAAAAAGCGGGAAATGCAAGTAAAAAAATCTACAACCACTGTGTAAGATGCACCCAGTTTTTAGACCCCGAATTTTTTGAAAAAGGGTGTGTCTTATACATGGGGAAATATGATACATGATCTGAACCCAATTAAAAAAACAAAACAACACCTATTACAGACTACAAAGATTCAAACAAAGAAACCAGGGCACACAAACATCTATATAGTCAAAATATCCCAGTACAACCTCCTATGGTTGGTTTGTGGAGCACTATTACTTGGTTTGCTTTTGATTGGTAGCAGGAGCTAATGCTTATTTTCATGACTAAGCCATGAACTGTAACTTTTAAAAACATTAATTTTAGTATTTTAAAATGCTGTTATTTCATTATCATTAGGCAATCCATTCAGGGACCCTTTTTTAATAGCTTGGGCAAAAGTATTTGCTTTGCTCTTTGATACAAGATTTGTTGACTATTATACAAGTCTGAGTCATTGGCTCAGACAGGAGTCAACACAAGAGGAAACTCTTGATTGCAATGAGACTTTTATTGGAATTATTTTCTGTTTCTGGAGCTGTAAAATATTTCCTAACCCTAATTGTCACTTGTGTTTTCTTTTAACTCTTACACACCTATTGTATAATAATAACAGTAGTTCGCATTCCTACAGTACTTTATAGTTTACAAAGCCCTTTATTTGCCATTTCATTTGACCCTCATAACAATCCTGTAAAGATGATGATTTAGCTTTTGTCTACAATTTACAAATTGTTTCATTAAACTTGGAGTCAGAGGGCCCAGCTTTAAGCTCTGCCTCTGAACTTAATACCTTAATATACCACTTAATCTGATGTGGAGAAATTACTTCTCTTAATCCTTTCTCATATACAAAATGATAGATAACTTTTACCTACTCTAAATTTATGATCCTATGAATTCTATGATAGTATCTTATCATTACAATTCTACAGAAGAGGAAACTGAGGCTGAGTGATTAAGTTAAGTGGCTTGCTCGGAGTCCCTTGGCTACAGCACAGCTTTTGATTGTTAGCACCTCATGTCCATTCTGGGCCCTGAGGTTTCTCTGACCTAATCTATGTTCTTCCTTGCACACGTGTGTATGTGTGTGTGTGTGTGTGTGTGTGTGTGTGTGTGTGTGTTCTGTTGAGCATGGAGGAGTCTCTGCCAATGTGGATGCAGCTATGTCCCTTCTCTATTTTTTCATCGTCTGTACAGCTTCTGCCTCTGCAAAAGTCCTTTAAGGTTAAAAGCCACAGGAAGTTGGGGAACTTTGAGTAGTGTCCAGTCCTCTCCATATTGACACAATAGCAACAATAATAATTAGAGTTAATTGTTGTTCAGTTGTGTTCAACTCTTTGTGACCCCAGGGACTATAGCACGACTATAATATCCATGTTTTTTGTTGTTGTTGGGTTGTTTTTGTTTTTTTTTGGCAAAGATACTGGAATGGTTTCGCCATTTCCTCCTCTAGTGGATTAAGGCAAACAGAAATTAAGTGACTTATCTAGGGTGTCTGAAGTGGATTTTAAACTCAGGTCTTTCTGATTCCAGGCCCAGGGCTCTGTTGGCAATAATTAGCGCATTATGGTTTGCAAAGTGCTTACCTCACAACAAACCTGGAAAGTAGGTGCTACTGTTATCCTGATTTAACAGGTGAAGAAATTGAGGCAGATACAGGCAAATGACTTGCCCAAGGTCACATAGCTAATTATGTATCTGAGGCTGGATTTGAACTCAAGCCTTCCTAAAACCAGGTTCAGAGGTCTATCTGCTGTGCCACCTAGCTACCAGTAATAAGAGGTATGGTCCTCAATTTTAAAGAATTTGTAATCTAGTTAGGAAGATCAAACATATGCTCATTAACTGGCATGACTATCGTTACAAAGAACATACCAAAAATTAAGATGATAGAGTAAAATAGATTGAATATAGAAGTGCCAAAAGTAAAGAGAGTGTTCAGACTGTAAACTCTCTGAGGACTAAGACCATGTCTTTTTATACTTTTGTATCCCAGAGCACTGGGATATATGGTACCGAGTTTGTAATAAGTGCTACCTCTGGGAAAACATACAAAATTCTCCCACAGGCACTGAAAGCCCTTCTCAGGATTGTTTTCATCTACATTTCTTGTCTTATTTCATAGTGCTCCCCTTTGGGCACATTTTGTTGCAGTCAAATTGACCTACTGGGTACTTTCCATGCATGACATTTGGTCTCTGGATTCTGTGTCTTTGTGCAGAGGTCCCTTATGTCTGGAATTAATTTTCTCTTCAATCCTAGTTCTTAGAACCCCTAGCTTCCTTCAGAGCATAGCTCATGGAGCACCTCTCTTTCCTGATACCTCCAGTTGTTACTAATTAAGCCTCTCTTGAAATGACTTTGTATATGTAGCAGGGTGTGGGTGGGGGCAGGGGAGGGAAGATAGTATCATTAGCAGAGTTTTTCAATCATTTCTTTTTGCTTTAAAGTCTTTTCTCTACCTTCCCTTCCAATTCTCTCCCCCACTCCCCACGGCCCCCAACCCTCTACTGACTGACTCATTAAGTATTTGGGGTTTATTAAAACAAACTCTTCCCTGGGAAGTTGGACCAAAAAGATGTGTTATATTCATATTCTGTCTCTGTCTCTTCTCCCTCTCTCTTCCCACCTCTCTCTCTCTTTCTTTTTCTCCCTCTCTCTCTCTCTCTCTCTCTCTCTCTCTCTGAGCCCAACCAAGAGACATTCCTTTAGCAAATAACCTCAGTGTTAGAACTCTTTCTGTCTTCTTTGGGAACGCTTCTCCCCGAATTGCCTCCTCCCAACTGCATTTTCAGTAAGTTCAAGTGCCAGTGGCAAACATAGTTTATAAAGAAAAAAAAAAACCTCAATATTTAAAACAAAGAAAGGTAAAGAATTTGATTGTGGCCCAAGGCAAAGGCTTCAAGTTTTCATAAAAGATCTCTAGGAGATACAAAATTACTGCCTTGAGGTATGTAGTTAGAGGGGTGGGGTTGGGAAAGGGTTTCTGCAACATAGCAACTGTACCAATAAAAGTTTCCCAAAACCAATCAGCCCACATAGCCTCACTCGGGGACTGCTGGTTCTATTCTTTGTGACAATTCCTACTTTCTGAGCTTGTACTCTTCCAGTTCCATGTGGCTTCTAGTGGCTTCCTCTTCGCCAGTTACATGTGTCTTCTCAGCATTTTCCTTTTCCTCCCTGATTTATTAAGCTAGTCATCTGGGGTCATAGCCAATCATTGTTCATCCTATAGTATTCCTCCCTTTCTAATTCACTCAAGGTACCTGTTTACACCTCTTAGGGCCAGGGTGGGGAGACCGCAGCCTCTAGGCCAAGTGTGGCACTCTAGGTCCTCAAGTGCAGCCCTTTGACTGAATCCAAACTTCACAGAACAAATGCCCTCAATAAAAGGATTTGTTCTGTGAAATTTGAACTCAGTCAAAAGGCTGCACCAGAGGACCTAGAAGGCCACATGTGGTGTTGAGGCCCTTGGTTCCCTACCCCTGTCATAGGGGATCACTGGCTAAATTGCTGGCCACATTTTCATAGTGCTTTCTGGGTTTTTAAAGAACAAGTCCCTTTTACACACACACACACACAAACACACACACACACACACACACACACACACACTTACATACAGATTGTAATGCATGGTGCAAATCAAGAACAGATTTACCATTTTGTATGTTTACTAAGGCTGATGGTGTACTAATAACACTTAGTCTCATCAATTCATGCAAAGTTTATTGACTCTTTAACAATACAAACATCAACCCTTCTTAAGAACAAATCACCAACCTGATTCCTAAAGGTCCTAGAAATGTCCTCCTGCCAGCTGTAGACCATGTGCTCCCCTCCAAGGTGGTGATAAGGTGGCAAGTCTCCTTCCATCAGCATTGCTCTCCAGCAAGCACAAAATTCTAGAATTTTAGCTTGTGCAGGGAACAGGGGAGTCTGTCTTAGTCTTGACCGAGGAGCAGTCTGATGCCTGGCCCATCTGGAGGACTTGTATAATTTTGGCCTAGGCTATTACAAGTTACATCTAAGTTCTAATTGGTGATAGATTACATAAGGTTAATGATGAAAAAAACCCCATCAATCTAAGCTTTAGCTTCCTAATGTTATTAGCAAGTGTTTATCAGTGGTTTACCAGATTTGAGACATATATATATCATTAGCTAGTGCTTATCAGTTTTGGAACAGACATATATTATTAGTAGTTGTTTACCCTGAGGGTCTTCACTTCCTAGATTTTTCTGGGGGTGGGGGGAAGGTAAAAGAGGTAATTTTTTCCCCCTCATTTCTTACCTAGCCTTAATCACTGAATGGATGTTGCCTTAGACAAACTGAGACCTGGGAAAGACCTTAGATTAAAAAGGCTAAGGTCTCCTGCTGCATGCAAGGCCATCTCCAGTGGTCCTGATCTATATCTTGCTACTGGACCCAGATGACTCTGGAGGAGAGAGTGGGGTCCTCCCTCTCTTAAATCCAATTCACTTGCAAGTTAAGACATTACTTTCTACAGTGTCATTACCAACCATGCCACTCAAGGGCTTATCTTATTACAGAAAACTGGCTTATATAACAGCTACTTAGTCACAAAATGGAGAATTAAAACAAAATGGAGCTGCTCATCCTAAACTCAACCTAAAAATGTTGCTAGACAAGTAAGAAAGACAATGACCTTACTCCCTGGGTTTTGCTTTGTATTTGTGCCTCCCTTACTTCTCCCCCTAACTCTACTCACTTCATCTTCAAAGGACAGCATAAGGGGTTTGGAATTCAAAAAGCAGGGTAACTCCAGCATGTTTTGACAATTAGTCCTTACGTAGATAATGACTAAATATATTCTAGCTTGCAGATATTAATGATAGAAGAAGCACAGGTGTGGTAGAAACAATATCCTAACTCTTCTCATGAAAGTTAAGCAAAGTTTTCTTTCGATTTTCTCAAAAATTGATCGGCTCAGGGGACTAATGGCTCACACTGCTGATACCAAGTCCTCATTGTCTGAATGCAAAGTAGCCACAAGGAGCACCAGGGGCTGGTGCATCACCACTGGTAATTCAAGTGAGTGAGCTTTGCTCAGTTTAATTAGCTCAAGATGTCTTAATGCCTATCCTTGCTAAATATCCTTTTCCTGCTCTGGCTAAATAAATTTCTTTCTGTTAACTGTTAAATGGCATACCAGTGAACCTAAACTTGCTTGAGTTAGGCCCAGACCAGAACAGGAAGGAATAGCTATTAAAAGTTAGAACGAGACAGACAGAGAAATGGTGACAGAGATAGGCAAAGAGTAAGACACAGGAGCTAGAGAGACAGAGATATAAAGAGGGACAGAGATATAGAGAGAGGATACAGAGAGAAATACAAAGATAGGGAAAAACAGAGAGAGAGACAGATACAAAGAGCGGTAGAAACATAAAATCAGAGAGAAACAGAAATAGAGGCAGAGAAATATATAGAGACAAATAGAGAAAGACACAGTCAGAGACCTAGGCCCCTAGACCAGGAAAATGAGTCCAAAGATAAGATCAGTTCTAAAAGGGCATTGCCTGTCAGAAGACATCCTTCTGTAACCCAATGAGTTTGACCCTTGGGGAAAAGAATCTTCTACTGAGGAAAAGACTTTTTAAGGAAAATTCTGGAAAGGAACAGAAATACCTTTTCATAAAGGAAAAAGCTAAGAAGGATTGTTTTTACCTAATGGGAGCTATTGGTTTCAAGGTTGGATGAGTAAGGCAGCTGCTCTTCTGAATGACCTATAAACAAGTTTCTGATTTTCCAACTAAAAGAGAATGGTAGAGCCCATTCTTCCTGATAGAGCCAGAAGCAGAAGGAAGCTCTACAGCCATATGCCTAGTGGGGATGTGCCTGCAGACTACACATGGAGCAGGTTCCATTGGAGAACTTAGTCCAGCAGAGACTTTGCATCTACTGTCCAACACAGCAGTGACTAAAGGAGAATATGTGTGGAGTGCAGCCTATGGGGTAGTTAGCAGGACCAGAATGAGAAACGTGTATGAATATGGCAAAGACTTTAACTTTTTCAATATCACAGAATTCCTACTGGAGAAAACCTCTTTGAATGTAATGAGGTAAAACCTTTAGCCAGAGTGCACACCCTTACTGATTGCCTAGTAGGTCATAGGGTCAAGGATTTAAAGCTGGAGAAGATCTTAGAGGCCATTAAGGCCAATCCTTTCATTTTACAAATGAGGAAACTGAGGCTAAGAGAGGCTAAATGACTTGCCCAGAGACCTTCAGCTAGTAAGTGGTAGAACTGGCATTTGAATTCTAAGTCTTTTTGACTGTAGGCTTAGCACTCTATCTGCTGCACCACTTAGTTTGCCAAGTTTACACAGGTAATGAGCATAAGAAGCAGGATTTGAATCAGCTGTCCTTCCCCAAATCCAAAGCTGGTGCTCCTTGCATCATGTCTCACTGCTTCCTTAACCTAATTTGATGTGAGGTAATTCATACTGGAGAGAAACCTTCCATATGTAATGAATATGATAAAACTATGAGTCAAACACTAGGGAAAACATCAGATAATTCAAATTGGTGAGAAATACTTTGAATGTAATGAAATATGGGAAAAACCTTTATTCATAGCTCTAAAGTGATTCACTGTTAGAAAATCCATGTTATAGGGAAGAATGAAATCACTATAGGAAAGCCTTCAGTCAAAGCTCGTTTGTGAGAACATGAGACAATTGAGACTAGAGAAAAATTTTATGAAAGTAATTAACACGAAAAGGCCTCTAGTCACACAAATTTTATTTGTCACCAAATAATTTGCACTAAAGTAAAATTAATGAGTATAGCAAATGTAAGAAAGTCTTGCCCAGAGTATTTACCATTTTTGAATATCTGAAAATCTATACTGAATGTATAGAATATAACAAATGTAGAAAATCTTTAGAGGAAGCTCCAATCTTATTACAAAATTCATACTAGAGAGAAGTCCTATGAATGTAATCAATGAAGGAAAACGTTTGGTCACAGTTCAAGTTTTAGAAAACATCAAGTAATTCACACCATATAATAACCTAGTCAGTGTCATGAATATGGGAAAAGTTCAAGACAGATTTGTAGCTTAGGTTATAACCAGATAGTCCATGTATGGGGTATGACTACTTCAAAGACTCAAGGGTGTAGACAGTATCCCACTTACTGGCATGGTTAGCCAGTTGCTTGTACAGGAAGCAGCTGCGGCATTGTGGGAAAAGCACAGGGACTGGAAGTCAGAGGAAGTGGGGTTGAATCCCAGAATCCTGAGTGACCACAGCAAATTACTTCATCTCTCCCACATCCAATTTCCTTATCTGTAAAATGAGAGAGTTGGACTAGATGGGACTTAGGGTTAGGTACTAAGGGTCCTTCCAGCCCTACATCCTATGATGTGCTTAGACTTTAATAAATGCTTTAGTGTGAGTGATAAGTAGGATCCATATGGGAAAATCTTACCGTAGCACTCAAGCCTTTTTACCTCCAGAGAATCCGAACACACTGAACCTCTTCAGGTCTCGGTTTTCTCATTGTTAATTTGAGGGGGGTTGTCCTTGTTCACCATTAAGGACCTTTTCACCTCTAAATCTATCATACGATGATGGGTCACACAGGGGCAGCTAGGTAGAGCAGTGGAGTCAGAAAGACGAGAGTTTTCAAATTCGACTTCAGATGCTTGTGACACTGGGCAAATCACCGAACCTGTTTGCCTCCTCATCTGCAAAATAAGCTGGAGAAGGAAATGTCAAACCCCTCCAGTATCTCTGCCAAGAAAACCTCAAATTGGGGTCACTTAGAGTTGGGCATGACTGAAAATGACTGAACAACAGCAAGCGATTGATCACACCAAAGGGAAATCTTAGGAATATCTGTGGGCAGGGAGGGAGAAATGGAAAGTACATGAGAGAGAAGGGGGTGATTGTTAGACCAAGGTCTTACATTAGGCTAGTGGGAGAATGGATCAAAGGTACAACCAGAGAAAGGAGAAATAAAGAAAGAGGAGAGAAAATAGAAGCTGATATTGAGGAATTTTGAGGCTTGGAAAAGGGGAGTTGCCAGAGATCTTTTCTGATAGCCTTGATCTTCTTGGTGAATAGAATAATGTATGCAAATATTGAAGGGATATAGTTTTGGTTGGAGACCAGAGGGGAGAGAAAAGGGTTTCGGTAGAGAGATAAAGAATTGATAAGATAGAATAGAAGGAATGCCAAGCATCGCTGAGGGTTCAATAAGGAGACACATTACAAATTTATAGTGGGTAAAATCAACTAAATTTTTTGTAATTTTCTTCTGTATAGTATTCAAGGTGTTTGTGAGACAAGACAGGGAAGGAGGAGGGAGAAGGAGATAAGGTAGGGCAGCTCATTGATGAAGACCTGACCATCAAGGACAGTGGTAAATCCTTCTAGGATTCTACCATAATGGCTAGTGGAACATTAAGATAGCAGACCTTGGGGTCAAGATTAAGTAGAGAGGAAATTGAAACAAGGCTGGGGGAGTTAGACTAGTGGAAAAGGTTATTGTAGGGGCCAAGAATAGCTTTCATATAGGTTAGTGAGGCATAATTAAAGGACAAATGAGTAAATAGAATACTTACAAATAATCCCCCCTCTGCCTCTTTTCATAAATTGAGAGAATTCAGAGCATAGAAAGTACTTCTGTTTGGGAATCATGAAAATCAACATATCTCTGTAATTTCCCATCTTAGGATAATTCTTGAGGCACTGAGAAGTTATATAATTTTCCCATGGCAATAGAATTCCTATTTGTCAGAAGCAGGACTTTAAACCCAAATCTTCCTAATTCCAAGGTAGTTCCCCTATCTACTATGCCATGTTGCCTGTCAATGATACCATTACCTCTAAAAATTAGTGTCATCCATGGTATAAGGAGTACCTCCTTCCTTCTCACGAAGAGTTCCTGTTCTAGATTCATATAGACTAGGTTCAAGTCTGAGACCCAGACTCAAAATAAGAGAGTTAGGTGTCTCATGTACTTTCAGTGACTCATTATCAACAAACTAGAATTTATTAAGTGGTTACTATGTGTCAGGCAATGAGCTAAGTGCTGGGGATACAAAAAAGCCAAGAGATATTCCCTGTGGGACAGGTAGGTGGTGCAGTGGACAGAGCACAGGCCCTGAAATCAGGAGAAATGGAGTTCAGAGCTTCAGACAGGTACTAGTTATGTGACCCTGAGTAAGTCACTTAACTCTGATTGCCTTAAAAAAAAAAACAAAAAACATTCCTGGTCCTTGAGAAGCTTACAATCTAAAGGGGAGACAAACATGAAAACAGTGATGTACAAACAAGTTAGAAGGATAAATTTGAGTTAATCAACAAAGGGAAGACACCAGCATTAAGAGGGATCAGAAAAGGCCTCTTGTAGAAATTTGGGTTTAAGTTGGAATTGAAGGAAGTCAGGGAAGCCAAGAGGAGAAAAGGAAGGAGAGAATTCCAGGTATGAGGGACAGCCAGTGAAAATTCATCTAAGTCAGGAGATGGATTGTCTTGCACATGGAACAGCAAGGAGGCTAGTATCACGAGACTGCTACTCATAGGTTGTTGTTGTGTTTGTCCTTTGTTCTGGAAGAATCATGTCATTAGGGAAATGATGATGTGACTTGCAGTTGACTTTGATTTGAGTGAGGGAGGACTGTGCAAGGTCACCCACCTCACTTTCTCCTCCACAGCCATCTGCATCCAGTGACCAGGTATTCATCAGGACAACTGGAGATGGCCCAGGTTACATTGGGAGACCCTGGCCCTTTCAGGCAAAGGCCTTTTCAGGTCCTCACTTTGAGTGAGGTACCACCCATTCAGTGAATAGGCCTCTTTAAGAAGTTAATCAAGGGATGGCCCCTTTAATCAAAACTCAAAAAAAAAAAAAATCAAACTGGGAGGGGAAGATCCTCAGGGATCCTGGCCAAAAAACACCAGTTACTACTTAGCATTTACATTCACTTTGTGCTAGGAGGGCAGGGTCTGATCTATGAGCTCCAGAGTGAACTAGGTTTAAGGCTTGATTTTTGAGAAAGAAATCTAGCCAGTAAGACCAAAGTTAAGGAGGAAGCCTTCAGCCATCAGAATGTACCTTCCTTTGGGCGGAGCACCTAGAGTAGCCTTTACCCAATTAAACCATCCCTTCTCAAAGAGGCCTATTCACTGAATGGGTGGTACCTCACTCAAAGTGAAAACCTGAAAAGACCTTAGTCTGAAAGGGCCAGGGTCTCCCAAGGCATCCTGGGCCATGTCTAGTTGTCCTAGTGAATATCAGGCCACTGGATGCAGATAGCTCTGGAGAAGAAAGTGAGGCTGGTGACCTTGCACAGCCCTCCCTCACTCAAATCGAAGTCAACTGCAAATCACGTCATGATTTCCCTGATGTCATGGTCCTCTTTGAGAATGAAGAACAAATACAACCTGTGAGTACCCTCACCTTACCTCTGCCTCTCCCTCTCCTTCTGCCTCTCCCCACCAGATTGCAGAGTACATAGGAATTAGTAGGGTTTGAGAAGTTTAGAAAGGCAGGAAGGGGCCAAATTATGAAAGGCTTTGCCCAAACAAAGGATTTTATATTTGATCCTGGAGGCCACAGGGAGACACTGGACTTTTTGAGTGGGGGGGCAACATGGTCAGATATTCACTTTAGGAATATCAATTTGATATCTGAGTGGAGGATGGACTGGAGTGAGGAGAGACTTGTGGCAGGAAGACTAACCATCAGGCTATTGCAATAATTTAGATGCAAAGTGATGAGGGCCTTCACTAGGGTGGTGGCAATGTCAGGGGAAAAGAAGACATATATAAGAGTCGTTGGAAAGGTAAAAACCACAGGACTTGGCAACAGATTGGATGTGGAGAGTGAGCCTGAGAAGTCAAGTATGACACCTAGGTTTTGAGCCTGGATCACTAGTAAGATGGCAGTACTCTTAACATTAATCAGGGAGTTTGGAAGAAGGGAGGATTTGGGAGAAAAGATAATGAGTTCTGTTTTGGACATGTTGAGTCTTAGATGTCTATGGGACATCCATTTTGAGATACCCAATAGCAGTTGGAGATGTGAGCCTAAAGGTCACGAGAGAGGTTAGAACTTGATAACATTTGTTAATCATCAGCATAGAGATTGACCATTGAATCTCTGGGCACTGAAGAGATCACTTGGTGAAATACTAGGAGAAAAGAGGGTTAGTAGGTATGCAAGATCCATCAAGGCAAACTAAGAAGGAGTGGTCATATAGGGAGGAGAACAAGAGAAAAAGGATGATCAATTGTGTCAGAGGCTTCAAAAAGGTTAAGAAAATTGAGGACTGAAAAAAGAGCATTAGATTTGGGAATTAAGAGATCACTGATAACTTTGGAGAGAGCATTTTTGGTTGAATGATGAGGTCAGAAGACAGACTCTAGAGAGTTAAGAAGAAAGTGAAATGAAAGGAAGTGGAAGCTCCTATACTGGAGAAGAACCTTGGGAGAATTTCAATAATAAAGTTGTGATACGGCTCATGTTTAGGGTCTCCCTGAAAGGAAATTAAAGGGTCTCTTCTAGAATAGTACTCAAAATACAAAGTAGATATCAGGTATAGGACAGCTATTCCTTTCTTTCACCGCAAAAGAAATACTTAAGAGACAAAAAACTTATAAATGCATATTAACAGATACTTAAAACTTGATACAATAACCCCTTCGCCTGTCATTCTCCACAAAACCCCAATAAAAACAACTTTGTATGAATGCCAAACAGATAATTTACTTTCATTTCAGATATATCTGGCTGAGCAACTGCAGCTCTCCTGGTCAGAGAAAACTTCAGTTTTCTTAATCCTTTTAGTTTTGTCTTCCTGGAATCATTTTATGTTCTGAAAAGTGTTGTATGTATTAGAATCACCTGCTCTTGGGAAGCTGGCACTGACTCAGGAACCTAGGAACTCTAAATTCATGAAGTAGTTGCTGTGGCTGGAAACATCTATCTCTCAAGATTGTTGTTTGGTCACTGGTGCTCAGGAAAAGGAGACTTGAAGTCTAGTCTCAGGATCACCTAGGCAAACTTGTATTCTCGCTGCTATGTGCTTGTAGTTATCATAACTGATGGGGGACAGGAGAAGGAGAGAAAAATTCTCTCCTTCTATCCCATTCTGGAAATCCAAGTGGTAATTAGTACTGTTTCTATCTCAATTAGAATTGTGCAACAGAGGGAGAATCTTTTCTCTTCTCTCCCTCATATGGCCTCTAAAGATGGCAGGTCTTCCTAGTTCAGGTGACAATCATTTTTGACACAGTCACCCAATCACATGGATATGTAGGCACCAATAGGGAGTTGCTGCTTCATCTTAGCAAAGTGAAATGCCTGTGTCAAAACATATGTCCTTCCCTGTGGACTCAGAGTACATCTCCATGGCCCAACCCCGCTCTCTTAGAACAATTCAGTCTAAAACATGTGTTACCTTCAAGCATACAAATATAATATTGTCCTTCCAAACTCAGATTTTAGAATATAAACTCGTAGAAAAAAATTGGCATTTTTGCATCCACTCTTTGTCTCCCCATCTCTCCTCTATCTCAGAACTCATAGGTTGCAGGTTGGGTCTCCAAAGATGACCGATTCCTGGGGTTTAGAATCCTCTGTGAATCTGAATGGTTAAAACTATGGTTCGTTTAAGTCCCCATTTCTCTGCTTACCTTTAATAGTAAACATAATTATTGTCAAAGCAAAGGCATTTACTAAACTAGCACAGTAAGAACAGCAGGTATAAAACATCCCCCCCATAAACCGGAGGTGCACTCTCCTATAAATACACACAATCCCCATGGGAAGTGTGAGCACAAACAGAGTATGTGGTAATGAGGCACACGGATAGGGAACATGTGTGGCAAAGGCAACTTGTGTTTCCTTCTGGTCCTGTAGCCCCCTGGTGTCTTTTCCATTCTCATGGTACCCTCACATTGCTCCTTAATGATCATGATTTCTCTGCTGAGCAGGTCACTCAAGTAGACCTAGATCTGCTCCTTTCTGAAGTTCTGCTTCCAGCTGCAGGGCTAATTCCTCCTTCAATCCATGCTTGGATCTCTTCTCACTTGTCAGGGGTCATGGTCTTTTTAGCTGCTGCCCCCGATGTCTATCTGTCTTTCTGTCTATTTGTCTTAACTCCTTCCTGCTGGATGTGGTACATCCTATTGCATGAGTACCTCTGCTACAAGACGTGGTGAGAGTGGGAAGAGAAATCCTTCTGCTGCCCTCTAGTAGAGGCTTAGTGGTCTCATTCCATAAAATTGCCTCCTACCTTTCCTGTGCCTTTGATCATCTGCAGGACTGGCATGCTCAGCTTTTAAAAATCATCAGATATATAGTCGGTCTTTGGCCATCCAATGACAAATTGTCCTTCCAATTCCACCAAAGGAACTCCTTCAAACTTCTGAAAGGGATAACGGCATTGGTGCATGACAGGTTTTAATGTCCCCTTACTCTATGAGATTATGTCAGCTGGATTGCAATTGGTTTCCCCCTCCTCCCAACTTTCTTTACTACCCCTCCTCTCCTCTCTCCCCTCCCCCCACCCCCCATCTGCCACTCTACCGCACAAAGTTTAACTTTTGTCTGCTTTCTTCTATGTAAAAACTCAATCAATATCAGAGGCCTGGCCTTGGTATTAAATCACCAGGGGTTATAATGCCAGTTCTCCCCCTAGTTAGCCAATGACTTAGGCAAATCAGTTCACCTCTTTTGGGGCCTGAGATTACTTCTCTGTAAAATAAGGAGATCAGAATGAACCAATGCTTCCCAACCCTTTTTGGCAAGAGAATATTTCTGGGACTTGAAATATATTGATAGAGCTTGTATATAATAGAAGGAAAGTCAGGGAAATTTCAGCACAATATAGAGACAATGAAATCTATTTTATATATGAAAATTGCTGCATGTAGTATAATACTTTTGGGATGCGCATAATTTCATATTTAATAATTTAGAGGGGAAAATATTGCCAGTATTAACATTTTCCTCACACAATGCTAATTTATAGCACACGGAATACACCAGCATTCCACTGTTGGAGGGACTCATGACTAGATATGGGTCAAGTGCTTCCAGCTGGAAAACTTTGATTCTCTGTTTCAACGCAAATAATGGTCTGTCCTATCACAAATATAGTTTGAAAGAGAAGGACTCTCAAAAGTTTTTAACTGTGGTAATGAGATTGTAGAGACAATTCCTCATAGATGTGAATTTTATCCTTAAAAACATGAGAAATAGGGGCAGCTAGGTGGCGCAGTGAGTAGAGCAGTGGCCCTGGAGTCAGGAAGACCTGAGTTCAAATTTGACCTTAGACACTTGATACACTTACTAGCTGTGTGACCTTGGGCAAGTCACTTAACCCCAATTGCCCTGCCTTCCCCCCTCCAAAAAAAAAAGAAAAGAAAAAAAAATAAAATTAAAAAAATATGAGAAATAAAATGAGAAGTGAATCAATTTCCCCAAATCTTATAAATAACATTTTACCTATACTGACTTATTCTCTCAGGTACTACAAAATGGAGTTTGTGCTTTTAAGTCTTAATGACAATTCCCCCTCAGTGTAGCTGTTAAACAATCACTTTTGCAACTTGGTTCTCTGAGTATTATTAAGGGAAATGGGAGTTCTTGAAATAAACCAGCTGTTTTTATAAGCACAGTAAATGTTCACACCTAGTGAAGTATTTATTTACTATCTTCACAACAAAACAAAATTAGTTTGACAAGAAAAGCTTATGTTGTTGTGGGACTTTGTACATAGAAACAAATAAAACATTACAGCGTTCTCATCTCCACAATTCCTTAGGGAAATTGCAAAAGACATATAATAAAGTATCTGTTTTGCTTCCAAACTTCTCCCTCCCCCTTGATGAATGAGAATTATAAAATCACAGAGATTTCCCCAAATCTTTTAAGTTGAGATTCTTGCTTATTTGGAGTTTCCACTCTACCAGTGTTTCATGGTCATTCTGCTTCTCCAGACTCACTTAAAAAAAAAAAACTACACAGGGTGGATTGGAATCCTATAACCATTTTCAGTTGGCACACATCTCAATCCCGCTCCAAAATGTCATAAAAATTCTCATTTTTCTAAATTATGGGAATTTGTATCTTTTGCTTTTTTTGGTGGTGGTGGTGGGATTTCCTGACATTGGGTTAGCTGTAACAAAATATAATAGAATCTCCTAGTCTTGGAAAATCCTGGGTTAGTTTGAAAGTTTTTGAATGAATGAGTGGATGAGTCAATGTATAAATATCCTTGGGCTCGTCTCCTCCCCAACTCTTACCCTTATGTAAGGGGACTTTATTGTTCATTTTGATGGTACCTCAACCATTTTAAACTTCAATTCTTTAATCTCCTCAAATTTGATGACCTACTTCTCCAGTCTACTCAGTCAGACATATGGATAGTCACATGCTGGATCTCACCATTACCAATAAGTGTTCTACTTCCATGGAGCTGCCCAGGGTAGCCTACTCTGAAAATCTAAGCTTAACCATATGTAAAGGAAAAAAAAAACCATAAACATTCAATAATAAAGAATTAACTATATGTGAGAAAAGATGGACGTTCAATAGTAGAGTTTGAAACATTTTTAGAAAGAAAACCAGAACTGAAAAGATTATTTGCCTCTCAAACACTCCAAACAACAGAAACGCAAGAGGAGTGAATTAAATGCATCCGGAAAAGACAGTAAGAGCGATGGAGTGACAACAGAGAGTCCAGTAAGAGACTTCCTTCTAAATGTACAGGAGCAGACAGGAGTGAAGGTAGAGATTTGGCAGAGCTAACAGTGAAGAGGTTATTGCTCAGTTGTGTCCAACTCTGTGACCCCATTGGGATTTTCTTGGCAAAGGCACTGGAGTGATTGGCCATTTCCTTCTGCAGCTCATTTGATAGATGAGGAAACTGAGGCAAATAGGGTAAAGTGACTTGCCCATGGTCACATAGCTAGTAAGTGTTTAAAGGTCAGATTTGAATTGAAGAAGATGAAAATGCCTGACTTCAGGCAAGTCACTCTATCCGCTGTGCCACCTAGCTGCCCAACAGTGAAGAGGTAGACTGAGGCACTATGGATAGAACCTAATATTACCCTTCAGGTTAATCATCTTTTCTTCTTTTTTGGTGGGGAGGGGGCAGGGAGTACATTACAACATGAAATGGGAGGAGGGGAGCAGGAGATAGAGAGGAGTGTGTGATGAGCCAAGGTCAAATCAAAGGCTAGCAATGTGATTTCAGAAAGCTCTGTGATTTCAGAAAGAGAAGAGCCTACAAGGGAGTGGGTGGGGAAGTTGTGAGGTGGGAGGGGGAAAAGGGAGGGGAGGGAGAAGAGACCAAAAAGGAGCGGAGGGAGACCGGAGGAAGGAGGCCTTACTCTTGTGGTAGGAGGGGGTTCTGTTGAGGACCGTTTCTATGGGTGAATAGAGATGGTCTGTGAAGGCAGATGAGGACCTTATGCTGGGTGAAGCCTGGGGGATTTAGTGCTTGAAAAGTCTGCTCTTCCAAAATGGGGATAGAGGCAGGAGATGGGAACTTCTGGGGCCAACTACCACCTCAGGGAGTAGGAGAGCGTGGACTTCGGGATGAGACTTTGAGGCAAAAGTGGGGAAAAAAAGGTGACCAACGAGGTCATAGATTAGAGATGGTGGCAGAGGTGCACTCCCCAAGGGCTAGTGTTTTCTCTGACACCTGAATAATTATCATTATTCTGCAAGTGTGGAACAATAGAATAGAGAAGTCTGTGGGGCAAGCCCTCTAAGGCAGTGATAGAAGGTGCCTAGAGTGGGGAGAGCCTAAAACTGATACCTTGGAAGCTTTGACTGCTGAGGAATCCAGAGAAAAGAGACTAGATAATTATAGGGGTCATGAATCAGAGAATGGGAGTCTAGAGTAGTGAGAAAGGGAGGATGAATAATGAGGAGAGTGAGAGAAATCCTTTTTGGAAATGTGCAAAAACTGAAATTAAAAAAACAAACTAATGAATAAAACTAGCTGAAGGGGAGGAGAGGAAGGGGGAATCGACTAACTGGGAGTAAAAAAGAGGCGGAATAAAACCAGAAAAAAGCAAGAGAGAAAAAGTGTGGGGAGCCAGCTATATCCTGTTTAGGCCTCTTAGACCTCTGCAAGGCAGGGTCAATTGAAAATGGGCCTATGCACCGCAAGGCCAGTTTTAGAATAAGAAGACTTGGCAAAGAAAACCTGCCTTTGTAGCTGATTACCCACATGGGTGATGACAGAAATGTTTCAGTCTGGTTATCTATATGTGAGAGAACATAAATGTTTCAATTTGGTAAGCCTTCAGTAAAAATAGTGTCTCACTCCTAGGAACAAGGAGATAAAAAACTTAACCAATGCTTTATTGTACACTTCTTTGAAGTCTGGGTGACTCAGCAATTAACCTGTATAAAATACTGTCAGTTAACTCCATTAAACTCAATAGCTTGACTATATCACTCGCCTAGCCACGTCTTTGTCTTTTTGTGTCAATTACTTCATCATATATTCATGCCACTGCGGGCACAAAAAAGGAACTAATAAAACCCCAAAGGGAAAGGGATAACAAATGAGAAAAGGGAACTAGGGGAGAGGGGAAGAGAGCGAGTAGGAACAGTATCACCTTTGGGGGGAAAAAAATTAAAGTAGTTGAAGGAACATAATACTGTAGTTATAGCAAAAGACAAAAAAAATTGTAACAACATTTCTCTCCTTGGATAAATTGTTTTCCTGGTTCTACTCTGTTTACTCTGTCAATTCATACTACTTAGGAGTCTCTTTGGTCATTTTTTTTACCCCACAATAATATTCCATTTCATTCATGTGCTATCATTTTTAAAGCATTCCCCAACTGTCTAAAAGGCAATCTAATAACTTCATTATAGACTACTTTCCATCTTGCACTTTACAATCCAACCAAATTACCCTTTTCTCTATTTCATGCACTCAGCACTCCTTTTGCAGTCTTCCTGCCTTGGCACCAGACATCACCTATTTATGTGGTGCTCATTCCTCCTCATTTCTACTTTATAGAATCCTTTATTTTCTTCAAAACTCAGCTTAAGCATCACTTTGTCCAGGAAACCTTTCCTAATTGCCCCCAACTCTCAGTGCCCTCCCTCCCTAATGCATACACATACACACACACACACACACGCGAACACACACACACACAGAGTATGTATATATAATATACACATATGCAGACGTATGTATATATTTATACATATCATATATACACACAATATGATTTTGGCTAATAGAATGGAAGTTCTTTGAGAGTAAGGACTCTTTCATTTTTACTTTTTTAAACAGTGTGATTCACCAAGTAGGTGCTTAATGAATGCATGTTGACTGATTATTCTTCTTATCTTAATTTCTGAATATATTCTTTCTCTTTCCCTTACCCAGGGAGTCATTCCTTCTAACCAAGATGAAAAAAAGAAACAGGAAAAAAAAGACATTTTAGCACAAGCAAACAACATATCAGTGCTGTCTGTCTATGTATCATACATCAGTGATTCTTAAAGAGTGTGGGGGAGGAGGAATGGGAGAACACATGAATGTGCCACTAATTTTGGCTAAGTTTGTCACAAATTGTGTGAAACTCATACTTGCAATCACATGCACGTACTTGATTCCTCCCAGCAAAGAATAATGCTGTATTGTATTATAAAAAATAAAATTTCGAGAACCACTGGTTTGTGTTTTTAAATAAACCAAAATTTAATCAGAAATATATTGGCAATGCTGATGGAGCTGCAATCTGGTTCAACCATTCAGGAAAACGGTTTATAATTGCATAAGAAATATTACTAAATTTTTTGTCCCTTTTGACCTAGAAATCCTACCATTATAACCCCATGATGGTTATTAACAGCAAGAAAAGATCCACATGAGTGAAAATACTCACAAAAGCAGCATTATTTATTACAGGAAAAAACTGGAAACAAACTTTCCAGTGACAAAAGAATGGCTAAACAAATTGTGGTATGTGAACGTAATGGAATATGATTGCAAAATAAGGAGAAACAAATATGAACAATTCAAAGAATCATGG
This sequence comes from Trichosurus vulpecula, assembly GCF_011100635.1. Lineage (NCBI taxonomy): Eukaryota > Metazoa > Chordata > Mammalia > Diprotodontia > Phalangeridae > Trichosurus > Trichosurus vulpecula. The sequence continues at coordinate 200,578,704 of NC_050574.1, read as the reverse complement.
CTAGACCTGTACGAAGTGATACAAGGGAAGAAAGAGTCAAAGGAAATTGTATATACTGGCTATAACTATTTAAATAAAGACACATTAGATAGAGCAAAACTCTAGTAAAATAAAATGTATAATAATTGTATCAAATTATTAAAGTTAGAGCATCCCTCCTGTTCACAAACAGTAAACTTCTACAGTGACTTGTACCACCTGTTGCAATCATACTATAAAAATTTTACTTAGCAGTTATTGAGGAATGTAGTTCAGTCATTCCTATTCTCTCACTAATTTTTAATTGCTTTCTGTCAACTGGCATTTTCCTTACACCAACAAATATGCTCTCCTCCCTTTCATGGCTAAACTCCTTGAGAGAGTCATCTACATTCAATGCCCCCACTTCCTTTCCCTCTAACTCTTCCAAACTCTCTTCACTTTGACTTCCCATCTCATCATTCAACCAAAAATCCAAGTTACCAAGAACCTGTTAATTGCCAAATCTAATGGTCTTTTCTTGATTTTTGTCTTTCTTGACCATCCTGTAGTCTTTGACACTGTCACTCTTCTCTTTGATGCTCTCTTCTTTCTAGATTTTCTCAGCACTGCTCTCTCCTGGTTCTCCTCCTACCTGTAGGACTGCTCATTCTTGTTTTCTTCAGTTGAATCTTCATTCTGGTCATGCCAGATAATGAAGAGGGTCCCCCAAGGCTTTTTCCTGGCCATCTCAAACTGGATGTCCCATAGACATTTAAACTCAACATTTTCAAAACAGAATCATTATCTTTCCCCTGCAATTTCAACTCTCTTCTAAACTTTCTTATTACTGTCAAGGGTACTACCCTCCTCCCAGTCACCTAGGCCTGCAACTTAGGAGAACTCATCCTTGAGTTCTCCCTCTTTCTCATTCCCCACTCCCATATCCAATTTATTGCTAAGTCTTATTGATTCTACCTTGATTGATTCTCTCCTATACAACCCTTTCTTTGCTCTTAACCCTGCCAACACATTAGTGCATTCCCCTTATCACCTTATACCTGAGCTAGTACAATACCTTCTGGTTGGTCTCTTTTCCTCAAGTCTTTCCCCACTATAGTCACTCTTCTACCAACTGCCAAATCGACCTTCCTAAAGCTCAGATCTGATCCCTATTTAATAAATGCCAAGAGTTCTTTATGGCCTCCAGGATCCAATAGGAAATCCAGTTTGGTTTTTAAAGCTATTCATAATCTGGCCCCTTCCTACTTTTCTAGTCTTGTACTTTATTCTCCTCCACATATTCTGTAATAGTTATCTGGGCCTCCTTACTGTTCCTCTCACACATACTTCATCTTCTTTATTCTTACACATTTTTCAATGGCTGTCCCATGCCTTGAATGCTCTATTTCTTCATCTCCACATCCATACCTGACTTCCTTCAAGTATCAGTTAAAATCTCACCTTCAGCAAGAAGTTTTTCCTGATCCCTCTAAACCCTAGTGTCTTATATATGTGTTGTTTTCTGCATTAGAATGTGAATTCCTTGAAGGCAGGAACTCTTTTTGCCTTTTTATCCCTAGTGCTTAGTACAGTGTCTGGCACATAGTACATGCTTAATAAATGCTTGTTGACTGACTAATGCTTCCTGATTCAGAAAGAACATCATCTTGAGGACCTAGCTGCAATTACTGGCTCTAAAGTTTACTGTCTATTTGACTTTGGGCAAATCACCATGGGTTCCAGTTTCCTGATCAGTAAAATGAAAGTTGAAGGAATGAATAAAAAGCATTTATTAAGAACTTACTATATGCTAAGTACCCTGCTAAATACTGAGTATACAAATAGAAAAGAGAGAGTCCCTGGCTTTGGAAACTTACATTTTGATAAGGGGAGACAACGCTGGTATAGAAGAGGTGCCTGGAAAGGAAAATGTATTTTGGAAGCACCTAGACAGTTAAATGACTTATAAGTCATTTGATGGGTCTTTTCCTGTGAAAATTCTAGTATTGTAGGATTGATTTGATTACTGAGCGCAGGCAAAAAGAGGAAGAGGCATTACTCTTCTGTGTGTAGGGGTGATTAGCTGGATGGGATGTGAAGCATGGTCTGGTTTGGTGGTCTGGGATCTATTAACTATAGTGGGAATTGGACTAGATGACCTTTGGGGTCTCTTCCAGATCTAAATCCATGGTTCTATTTTGAGGTTTCTTTCTGTTTGCTGATATAAAAGGTATCTTTTCTTTTTTTAAAGGAAATTCCAAGGTAGTATATAGTCTATCCTAAGACCTTTGACCAACCACCATTCCGGAAAACTAATGAATAATGCTGACAACATCTGAGAAAGAGGTAACGGACTCAACATATAGAATGAGAAGTACATTTTTTGACATGACCAAAGTGGAAATTTGTTTTAGTTGACTATGTATTTTTGTTACAAAAGTTTTGTTCTTTTTTTCTTTTTCAATGGGAGGGTGGTGGGGAAAAGAAAAATACTCACTCATTGAAAAATATTTAATCAAAAAAAGATGAAGTTCAGTCATTAAAGTAACAACAGCCCCAGGCCAACATTTTGTACACTCATTAAAATAAACTAACACAAAACCAAAACAAAACCCGTTTTGAAACAAAGTGATACTTTTTGTAAAGTGAAAACCCAATAATAGTCCTGGTTGCAATTCTTAATGCAAAAAAACCCCCAAAACAACAACAAAAAACACAAAAACAAAACCCCCAAACCCCGATTGCTCCCTTTCCCTCCCACCACTTGCTTCTCAACCCTGGGCACGCCCTTTAGGGAAATGAGAAGCCCCAGAGTGGACTTAAGGAGCTACAAACTCTTTGGGAAGTTAGGAAACTCCATTCGTACGTAACGGTCTTCTGAGAAGGAGCTGGCTCAGAGGACACACAGACCACTACCAGCTACTGGGTATTTCTCTTCCTTTCCCCTTCCCTTCTCCTCCCATCGATCTTCACGTGATTTCCAGAAAGGAGAGAGGCTGTTTGGTGCCAATGGCCCCGCCTGGGCTCCGGGGTAAGTCCCACCTCCTCAGTGTGAGTGCCTCTAGGCTAAAGGACATTTTTGTGTGACCGGAGCTGTTGCTGCTGCTGCTGTCGCTGCCCTGCCTTTCCCTGTCCTGCGTTCTCAAGGTGTAGGAGCTCAGATTGGGAAGTACCGGGCAGGCAGGTAATGGGGGAGTCCTTTGGGAACCACCTGGGAGCCTGAGGTCTCTGAGTTGTCAGGGTTGGAGGGGCAAATCCTTTGGCAGCTTTGGCACAGTTAACTGCCGGGTAGTGGCGGGCCGGCAGGAATGGGATAGCTAGCCTTTGCAGCTGGCCACTAACTGACAGTAGGGATAAGGAGAACAGATCTGTCCCAGAGTTACTTTGCTAAATGCCCTCTTGGCTGAACTGCCCTTTGTCAGAGCACACCCTCCCCCATCATGGCTCTGAGACTCCTAGACAGCCTGTTTTGTTTCACTTCTGAAAGTGAAACCAAAAGAAATCTCCATGATTCTTCTGTCTCTCAAAGTGTGTTATTTTAGTAGAGAATTACATAAATCTTTTTATTGGTGGAGTCCTAATAGAAAGAGCAAGTGGTCATTTCTTCTTAGCATTCCGAACATTTGCTGGCCTGTTGAAATTACAGGAAGAACTAGTTTCAAAGGCAGCTTGTGGCACATATACTGGCTGTGTGACCCTGGCCAAGTCACTTAACCTTTCAAGCCCCCCAGGAAACTCTCCAAGGTCAAAATCCTTGATCTTCTTAAAATGCTCTATAATACCTTTCACAGTCCAGTGAAGTTTATGGGCCTCTTCTTAGAAAAATATTTTTGAATGCATAAAACAAAATATACAGGATTGGAAAGGAAATGAACTAAATTGAAATGTGATCATCAAAATATTTTTTAAAAAGTTCATATATCCAGGATTAAGAATTCTCTATCTAAGACAATAAATTACAAAGAAGTTGCCAGTCTACATCAGTAAAGTTCCTCAATGGGAGCTTCCTACATCAATGAAATGAAATCACAGTTCCCATCAAAAAAGAAGGGAGGGGATGATGCCAATAACGGGTACTCTGAGGTATTATGGCCTTCATATCATTGACTGGATTGGGGCTATTCCATTAAGTGGGATGGGGGACTCCTGATCAATAGCTCAGCCAGGATATATCTGTACAACTCATTGGACCTCTTAAAATATTTTTAAAAATTGCATTTTTTAAAGATGGAAACAGTCAAAGTAGGCCCCATTTAATTCTTGGATCTTTTTATTATATTTACATTAACTATTTATTGCACAGGGATTTGATAAGTTTATAAAAGTAAATTGGCCCTTCCCCCAAATATTTTTTAATCAAAATGCCTTTTTAATTGCTGAGCTGTCATTAAGGTCAATTTGAACTTTGGTAATTGGTTGCTACAGTTATATAGTTATTACTGGTGAAAGATAGAATAGGATTTGGATATTGGAAGGGACCTTAGAGATTATTTTTGCAGATAGGAAGCTGAGATCCATAGAGGAAAAGGGACATGCAAAAACATATGGTAGTAGGAGCACAGGGTTTTGTGAGGAAGTACTTTAATTTTTTAAATTAAAAAAAAATTTTAATTTAACAAACATCAAATAGAATGGCTATTTTCATTATATATAGTAGAAGAGAAAAAGATTGTATATGAAATACTTTTACCTTTTAAGTTTATATTAAGTTCAATTTGTAGCTTTCAAAGTTGTCTTATAAATTCTCTGTACTTCTCTCTGGTCTTCCTTCAATTCCTTTCTTGCCATTAAAAAACATACCTTAATGATCTTGCTTTTTTTTCCCCCTCCCACCACCCTATCCTGCTCCTTTCCTTTATCTCCACTGTCCACCACTGAGAAGAAAAAAGAAAAAAAATCAAAGCCCTTGTAACAAATAAATGAAGACAAGTAAAGCAAATTCCCACATTGGCTGTGTCCAAAAAAATGTAGGCCTTATTCAGCATCTTGAATCTTTTGCCTTTCATAGCAAGTATCATCTTTAGTTCTCTAAAATTATTGTTGGTCCATTGCATCAATCAGTTTCCAAGTGTTTTAAAGTTGTTGTCTTTATAAAGTATGTATACATTGTTCTTTTGACTCTTCTTACTTAATTCTGCATCAGTTCATAGAAGTCTTCCTAGGTTCTCTAAAACTACCCCTTTTGTCATTTCTTATGATACAATTTGGAATTGATGGTATGACATGGGAGACAATGGCACAGGACCTCTCAACATGGCGTTCCCACATCAGAGAAGGTGATGTGCTCTATGAGCAAAGCAGAATTGAAACAGCTCAAAGGAAACGCAGGATGCTCAAGTTTGGAGCATCCACCCCAAATGTTCACACGGACTCTTTGTGCCCAACCTGTGGTAGAGCATTCTGAGCTCATGTTGACCTGATCAGCCATAGTCAGACGCATTGAATCTTGCCAGAAGCATAGTGATAATCATTTTGGTCCTCTTCGAGAACACAGGACAACAACCAACCAAAGATCCAATATTGTCCCATTACAGTCATATGCTCACAGAAGAATAATCTTCCTAAAATGCCATTTTCATCTTGTCAATCCCAGGTTCAGAAACCCTATAGTCTTGACCTTGGAGGCTCTTCAACCTGCCTATCCATCCTTATTTCCTGTCACTCTGTAAGAAGGACTCCTTCTGATGGGCCTAATTATGCTTTGCACAATCTTGCCTCTGTCTCCTCTGATGTATTTTGTAACTATTACTTATTGTAGGGCCATAGATTTAGAGTTGGAAGGGGTGTTAGAGGCCATCTTGTCCAAAACCCTCATTTTATAGATGAGGAAACTGAGAATTTCGAGAGGTTGCTCAAGGTAACAAAGGTAGTAAGTGGCAGAGGCAGGATTGGAACTCAGGCCCTCTGACTACAAATCAGTCAGCCTATAAGTATTTGGATTAGGCACCTTCTATGTATCAGGCGCTATGTTAAGTATTGGAATTCAAGGACAAAGAATGAAACATTCCTGTTTGTAATGAGCGAGACAAGTCCAGGTATAAAAATATACAGCATAAATATAAGGTGAATCATCATAAGCATAGGTTAGAGTAGTTAAATGCAACAGAGTTTTGGAGACCTAGCATTAGTATTTGTTGCAAGGTGGGAGAAGAATCATGAAAAGCTGCATGTGGAACGTGGTCTTTGAGCTGCCCCTTGGAAAAGAGAGGCTCCATGAGGTGAGGTGTGAAGGGAATGCATGCCAGGCATGGGGTACAGTCTATCATTGTGAACTCTGTCTTGGAAGTTCTTAAGTAGAAAATTATTGCTATAATCATGGCATTTGAGAGCTAGACTGGACCTTAGCAATAACCTAGTCTAGGGGCTCTTAACCTTTTGTGTGTCATGGACCCCTTTGACGATCTGATGAAGCTTATGGACTCCTTGTTAGAAGATTGTTTCTTAATCCATGAATAAAATACATAGCATTACCAAGAAAACCAATTACACTGAAATATAGTTATCAAAGTATTTTTTAAAAATTTCATTGATCTTAGGTTAACTTCTAATCTATTCATTCTATTGTTGTTTAGTAGTTTTCAGTCTTGTCCAATTCTTTGTGGACCCATTGAGTTTTCTTGGCAAAAATACTAGAGGGCTTTGCCTTTTCCTTGTTCAGCTCACTTTACAGATGAGGAAACTGAGACAAACAGTTAAGTGACTTGTGCAGGGTCACACAGCTACTAAGTGTCTGAGGTCATATTTGAACCCAGGAAGATGTGTCTTCTTGACTCTAGGCCTGGCACTCTATCCACTGTGCCCATTCATCCTATAAATGAGGAAATTGAAGTCCGGAGAGATTGTGACTCTGCTGCCCAAGTAATCTTCCTATTCACCCTTCATGTTGTGTTTGCTGAGAAATTCCCTTTAAATAGGCTCCCTATAGCCTAAGTAGTAAAATATAAATATTCTGGCATTTAAGACATTTCTCAAATGGTTTCCTGCTTCCCCTTAACCCTTCCCTCTTCCCCTAATTGTCCCCTCCACATACTCCCCAACTCCCACCAAACCAGAAACTTTGTTTTTCCCTTTTTCTCTTCTGCTTTTTGCACTCTACCTCCAACTCCCTACTTCATCTCTAACTGTTGAATCCCCTCCCTTGACAGGGAGTCCAACAGAGGTGTCATAAAGCCCTCCCTGACCCCTAGCCACAAGTTATTTCTCCATATTTGTCATGGTACCTTGCTGAACTTCCCCTTTGGAACATGCTTATTTGTGTGGTGTCTTCTCAGTTCCAAGTTCCATGTGCCCAGGACTGGAATCATATCCACTTTTTCATCTCCGTAGCCTAGCGTAGTACCTTGTATGTAATAGACACTTAATAGGTATTTATCACCATCAGTAACATTAGCTAGTATTTATATATTATGCCAAATGCTTTACAAATACTATCTCATTTGATTCTGAAGGTTGGTGCTATTATTATCCCTATCTGAAAGATGAGGAAACTGAGGCAGACAGCTGTTAAGTGACATGATGAGAATCCACAAAAAATCTTAGCTGGACCACATAGAATGTCCCTGAACTTTTAAAATTTCATATGTGTAAGACAGAACTCTTTGTCATTTCCCCCTTCCAAACCTCCACTCTTCCCAATTTCTCTTTCTTTATGTTAAGAGACCACAGTTGCAGTTATCTTCTACTCTTCCCTATCCCTCTTGTGCAAACAGTTGTTGAGATTTAGATCTTGCAATATATATCCACAATGTATCTTGCACCTGACCAGTTCTCTTCATTCATATGGGCAGCAGCTTAGTTCAGGCTCTTATCACCTCTTACCTGGGCTACTACAATAGACTCCTAATTGGTCTTTCCTTATCTAGCTTAACCCTGCTCCAATCCATCCTCTATACAAAATTGCCAAATTGATACTCCCAATGTCTGACCATATCATTGACTGCTCTGCTTAAGGAACTCAGGTGGTCCTCTCTTGCCTCTAGTCTAAGATGCCAAACTCTTATTTTTTTTTAAAGCCCTTCACCATCTGACATCAGCCTACTTTCCCAGTCTTCCTCCCAATGTTTACCTTCTGTCTGCCCTACATGTATCATATATCTCTATATGTTTATATTTTTGTCCCAATAGAATGTGCTTTTTGAGGGCAGGGATTGTTTTTCCTTTCTTTGTCTCCCCAGTGCTTGACAAAATAGCTGGCACATTGTAAGTGCTTAATAAATGCATTTTAATTGAGTGACGCATTGGTCATTATTTTCCTTTACACACTTTATAATCCAACCAAAGTAGCCCATTTTTGCCATTCCCTGTACAGGACATTCCATCTCCTGGCCAATCTCTGTGCCTTTGCAAAAGCTATCCTTCCATTCCTGGAATACACTGCTTCCCTCACCCCTGGAAACTAAAACATTTTTATTTTTTCAATCAGCAAAAATTTGCCTTCTGATTCTCCCACCCCACAATGAGAATGAAAGAAAAGCAAAACCCCGCTTACAAACATGTATAGTCAAGCAAAATAAATGTTATTCTGTACTCTGAGTCCTTCAGCTCCTTATCTCTCTACCAGTTGGGTAGTATGTTTCATCATTTGTCCTCTGAACTGTGGTTGGTTATTGCACTGAGCAGAGTCCCTAATTCTTTTGATGTTTTCTTTTCTACATTATTGTCATTGTATAAATTGCTCTGGTTCTGTTCACTTCACTCTGCATCAGTTCATTTAAGTTTTCCCAGGTTTCTTTGAAACTATCCCCTTCATCATTTCTTACCCATAACTTTTTCAGCCATTCCCCAATTAGATTCCCATTCTTTGCCACATCAAAAAGAGTTATAAATATTTTTGTATATTCATAAAGTTTATTTTGCTTAGGACTAATCCCTAATCTTCTCTCTCTCTAATTCGCCCTTCTTACTTTTATTTTTGTACCTAAGTCTGTCTGTGTATGCATTCTTCCCTCCTTGACCAATTTAGATGAGAGTGAGGTTGAAGTGTCAGAAACTCCCCTTCAACACCTCCTCCTTGTCTGTATAGATGTCTACTTGCACACCCTTATGTGACATAATTTCCCCTAATACACCTTTCCTTTCCCCCCATCCTCACTGTTTCTCTTTCCATTTCTTTTCATTCTTCTCTTAAGATAATCAAGAAATAACAGAATCACTCCCAAGCTTAGTCTAATTAGATCTCCTCTATGATACTTAATGATATTTAATTCGGAAGGCGTATATATCATCTCTCCATGTTTGAATGTGAGCAGTTTAGCATTATTTAGTCCTCTATCATTGTTCATTCACATTGACTATTTTATGTTTCTTCCAAGTTCTCCAACCCTTTATGGTGGTGGCTGCCAAATTGTATGTGATCCTATTTGTGATTTCTCAATACTTGAATTCTTTCTTTCTGGCTGCTTGTAGTATTTTTATTTTGATCTGGAAACCTTGGATTTTGGCTATAATATTCTTGGGAGGTTTCATTTGGTGGTTTTCTTCAGAAAACCTTTCTCTTTCTATTTTGACCTCTGGTTCTAAGAAATCTGGGCGGTTTTCTTTTAAGATATCTTGAAACGTGATATCTAGGCAATTTTTTTGGTCATTACATTCAGAGAGCCCAATAATTCTTAATTTTTTTTCTTTCCAATCTTTTACAGGTTATTTTTTTTTGCCTTGAGATACCTCACATTTTCTTCTGTTTTGTTTGTGTGTATTTCTTTCTTTAGACTTTTGACTTAGTTTTAATATTTCTTTTTGTCTCATGGAGTCATTGGCTTCTACTTGATCTGTTCCAATTTTCAGGAGTTTGTTGTTTAGGCAAGGCTTTGTACTTGTGCCAAGCTGTTAATTCCCTTTTTAATTCTTTCTTCCATAGCTCTCATTTCTTTTTCATTAATTTTTTTTTACTCTAGCACTCTCTTTTCATTGATAAAACCAGTTTTTACTCCTCAAAGAATCTCTTGCTTCATCTTTTCTAGGAATTCTTGTTGAATTTTTGTCCAAGCTATGTTTTGAGGCATTGCTTGTCGATGTTTGGGAGTCATTATCTTTTTCTGGGTTTGTGTCTTGAGCATCCCTATCCCTATCATTACAACCATTTATAATGTGATTCTTTTTTGTTGTGGTTGTTTACTTATTTTTCCGGCCTACATCCTGACTTCACACTCTATCAAATGAGGTAATAATTATAAAGCACTTAGCACAGTGCCTGACAAATGGTAGGTGCTATAGGAACATAATTCTTCCTCCTCCTCCTCCTCTTCTTCTTCTTCTTCTTCTCCTCCTCCTAACCCTCCTCCTTCTCTCCTCCTCCCTCTCCTCGCCCTCTCCTCCCCCTCCTCCTCCTCCTCCTTTTTCTTCTTTTCCTTCTCCTTCTCCCTCTTCCTCTTCCTTACAGAAGTCTCATAATATAATATCTCTTGCTTTCTCCAATGTCATTGCTTCCTACAAAAAGCTGATCCTAATCCCTCCAGTTGTCAGTGCTCTCTACCACTCCAGAATAAGGCGTTATATTTTATATTTAATAATTGCCAATGCATGTAGCATTTCTATAGTGTTTTAAGCTTTGCAAAGAGCTTTACATATGTTTCTCATTTACTCCTCATAACAATCTTTTAAGGTAGGTGTTATTATCCTCATTTTAAGAAGAGGAAACTGAGGGTGAGTAGTTAGTTGCCCAGGGTCACAAAGCTAGTAGTCAGAATTTGAATTCAGGTTTTTCTAATTTCAAGTCCAACATTGTATCCCTGCTGACCCCTCTGCCTCACTTAATTTCATTGTCTGACCCAAAGTAGATGCTTAGTCAATACACGAACATTCATTATGTACCAGAAATTGTGCTAAGTCCAGGGAATAGAAAGAAACCCAAAACCCAAAAGTGTAAACAATGTTTTTGAACTGAATTTTAACTTCATTAGTAAAACATAGGGCTATAAAAATATATTGGTAGCCCCTTTTACCATTTGTGACACTACCTGGACATTTAGTCACTGGAAGAAGTGACTAATTTTTCTAAACTTCAGTTTTATTGTGAAACATGGCCATTTGCGCCTCCCTACTCCTTTCCACAGAAGAAAATTGAAAAAATTAGTCAGTCTCCAGAGATTTTATTGATTGTCTTGGTTACTAAATATGCCTCTGTGACCAAAAGAAAAAAAAATCTTCCTTTCCTTTATTATTTTCTTTAAGCAGGAAAGCAAATATACTCGGTTGCATTCAACAAGAATTTGTCAAGTATCCTTTGTTGGCTAGGCACTGTGCTAAGTAACTGGAGATAGGAAGACAAAAGACAGTTCAGACCATCAGAAGGGAATATAAATGGTGTGTGGAAAAGTCTCATTTATTCACATATTTAAGAAAATACTTGTTCTTGGACACAAAAGGGATACTGAACCGAGGGTTAGCCTTAAAAAAAAGGACAAATTCCTACTTAAATCACAAACTGTGAACAGAATACTATAAAGTTATAATGCCTTATATTTGGATAATACTTTGCTGTCCTCTCATTTGGACCTTCTCACTATCCTATGCAATAGACAGGGTAGCTGTCCCTTTTTCCCAACTTATAAATGGCTGTTGAAACTGGGTTCTCAAGTGATTTTGCTCCAGGACACCCAGTTCAGGAAAGCTAGCTGCCATATTTATTCTTTTCTTTGCTGCCGTAATTTCGTTATGTTAGGCAGATAATTCAGAACATTAAGACATAAGTATTAGTTTAATCCTGGAAATCACTTGAGGAATTTACTTTGTTTTGTCTGTGATCTAGAAGAAGGAAACGCATGATAGAAAAAGAAAAATCTCAAGACAAGAGAAGATTTAGGAAGGAAGTATTATCTTCTTAAAACTATGTTTGTCTTCCATAAAAAGATGACAATTATTATTTCATTTTTCTCTGCCTGGAACTTAAATATTCCTAAGCTTAAGTCATTGTGAATATTCAAATGATGATTATTTTTTTGGAGGAACAAATGGCAACAGCTCAGGAAGACTTGCAGCTGCTTCTTGAGATATTACTTGAGGATAAAAATAACAGGCAAATACAAGAAGAATTGAAACAACTAATACAAGATCCAAAAAATGACATACAGAAGGTATGTGTATTAATTTAGAAAACTTACATAAGTTAAATCAACTTGGCTTCTGTGCCAGTTTTGTATCTATTTTCTGATAAGCTATCCTTTCAGAAATGTGAAAGTGTATAATACATGGTCATGTAAAAAAACCTTTAAAAATGTTATCTTTAGTTTTGTTTTTAAGCATACATCCATTTAGTAAGATTCAACCAATATTGATTAAGTACATTTGATGTGTTGAGCGCGCTGGTGCTAGGTTATGGGAGAGATACAAAAATTAAATAACAGGTTCCTTGATCTCATGGAGCTTACAGATAACTATAATGCAAAATAGAGCATGATAAATCCATGAGAAACACAAAGTGCGATGCAAGGCCCGGAGGAAGAAAGAGAATTTCTGACAGCAAATTCTTCATTTTGGAACTATCTATATCACGATGGTAAACATTTTGCTTAATGTGAAAAATTTATTTGATTTGTTCTTTCCACCATTTTTTCAGAGCATTGATGAAATGATAAAAACAAATATTGAGCTCGAGATGGAGATTAAAAAGCTTGAAACAGGGTTGCAACAACCTTCATTATTTTATCTGGTAACGTATTTAAATGTTTTATGTACCATTTTTTCAGTCGATACTATTTTTTTGGAGAGAAAACTCTTTTAGGTTTATTATATAAAAATCCACTTCAAAAGCATGCTAATTATTGTTTTAAGTCTCATTTCAATATGTACTAAATGATTTTTGGCTAAATATTGGAATTTGGTTATAGTTGACATTTTTAATCCAGTTTGATGAAGTAAGTTTGTTCATTTATGAGATTTAGTTCTATAAAAAATAAGCATATATTTAACTAGATTGAAACATTCATCCCAGGGTCATAGGGACCTTAAAGGTAATTTTATTTTATAGAGTAGAATCTGAGCCCCACACAGATTAAGTAATTTGCTCTAGGTCACATGGGTAGTTAAGTTGTAGATCCAAGAATGGAACCCACGCTCTCTGACTCCAGATTCATCACTCTTTCTTCTGTCCCACAATGCCTCACTTTCAAAACCTTTTGCTTTTTCTGAAGGACCTGAGGCTATTTTTGCAAAGTCAATCCCATAATTCATAGAAATCCCATTTGGACTTAGTGGGAATCTTTATCACAAATCTGCATTTGAGAATAGGCCCAAATTATTTACTTGATGAATAATAGAAAATTATATTTAGCATTAAGTAATAAAATTATATTTTACTATTTAGGTAGTAAAACTATATTTATCATTAAATAGTATATCTTTGGGATATTAGCATGCAAAGTAAAAATGAGAAATAGATATGCAATGGTTTTTAATGATTTTGTCATCTTATTGTCATTTCCTGTTGATGATCATCTAATGGGGTAATTTGTAATAGTGATGATTAGAGGTTAGGTCAGTAATAAGAAGATGTTGCATCAACCATTCATTCAGCCACTTCACTGGGATTGAAGAGTGAATCTGGTAGGAAATGCCAGCCCTGTGAATCTGACAGAAATTGGCAATTCCATGGTTCATTCCTAGTAGCTCTGAAGCAGTAGTCCCATTCAACATCTGGGCTTGACATTCTTTCACTCTGGAGTATGGTTTGTGCTGCACTAATATCAGCTGTGCTAGTCTCCCTCAAGGACCATTGGGGAAATACCAGCTACTCCGTTCAGATATTTTTTGATGTGGTTATTGGTCAGTCTCCAAGGCCCATCTGTCCTAGGCTAAGTGCCCCTGTTATGACTCCATATTAGGCCTATCTCTGGCATTGGCCAATGAGGAAAATTAGACCTCTTTCTAATTTTGTTCTAGGCAGTTAGATGAGTACATAAATCAATAAATTTTGGTATACTAATTAATAGGATGTAAGATGAATTTAGGAAAGAGAAGCAATGTGTAGCACATTATTTATCATCCCAAACAAGCAATACTCAGGCTTCACTGCCAATTGATCAGCCTGTATACGTGATTTGTCTTTCCTGAGATGGCCTTGGACAGAGTATCTTTGGAGTGAAGGTAGGGAACAAGGCAAGTGGTTTGCAGGGGTCTTATCTCTATGAAAGTGTGGGTAGTAGCTTGAGGAAGCTGGTTCTTGAAAAGCGGGTACTTAAGCTAAAAGCAGAGTTCAAGGCATGAATGTACCATAATCACTCAGATAGTCAGTGGAGTCAATGACACGTGCTCTCCACTACAGGACTAAAAAATACAATAAGGCAATATTATGTATGGTCAATATACTTTTAAGTTTAATCCACATTAATAATATTTTCTCCATTACCTTCTTAAGTTTAGGCAAACCCCCCAAACAACAAATAAAACCTTGATTTGTAACATTTGCTGATTTCCAAGGTGTAAGTGGGCAGCTAGGTGGTGAGGTAGATAGAGCTCTAGGTCTGGAGTCAGGAAGACCTGAGTTCAAATATGGCCTCATACACTTACTAGCTGTGTGACCCTGGGCAAGTCACTTAACCCTATCTGCCTCAGTTTCTTCATCTGTAAAATGACCTGGAGAAGGAAATGGCAAACCACTCCAGTATCTTTGCCAAGCAAACCCCAAATGGGGTCACAAAGTCGGACAAGACTGAAATGACTGAACAACCAACAATAGAGGTGTAAGTGCTCATGCTGAAACTTTAACAGTTGTCTTTGTTGATTCTGTATGAGCTGGCTCTGGCATACCTCTCATAGGGGACCATAGTACAGTAGAGGGAGAATCAATTTGATGGTCTAATAACTAAACACATTGTGGGATAGTATAAAGAGAGCTAATCTTATCTGGAAACCTGGTTTTAAATCTTGCTTTGTGACTCTGGACAAATCACTTAACCTCTTGGTACTATCGGGCAATTCTTTGAGATTGTAAGTTACTGATGAATTGCTCATCTGCACAAGTGGAGAGAGTTGCTATACTTGGAGCTCTCTGATGATGTTTTTGAAAACCACTATTAGAACTGGAAAGATCTATGAATTACTTTGTCCTGCCCTTAATAAAACGTTTCTGTTTAAATTAGATTCAAAAGAATATTCCTGAAAAGAAAATGAAGTTCACATCGGCGGAGAGCCCTAAGGATAACAGTCAATATTCAAATATCTCCTGTTCATTTCAAGTAACTACACAACTTGAATATGAATTGCAGCAAGGACAAGCACTTATCACCTTTGAAGATGAACAAGGTATCATTAATATTTTTTGAAGAAAATGTGAAAGTCGGTCAATCAAAAAGCATTTTTTAAGCAGTGTGTGCTAGCTGGGAATACAAAGTAGGGTAAAAAACACAGTATCAGCACCCAAGGTGTGTAAATTCTAATGGGGACCCAACATGCAAAAAACTGTGTACATACCAGATGCTTACAGAGTAGATGGGAGGTCACCTCCAAGGGAAGGCACTGGAGGAAACTAAGGGGACACACCAGAAAAGACTTCCATCAGAAGGTGGGATTTGAAAAATAAAGGCATTCCAGTAGAATGTGTGTAATCAAGACACATACTATTGTTGTTCCATTAGCCAAGCTCTGGAGGCTTTCCAGAAGAAGGTACTAGTAGTGGTGGCCAAGGCAGTGGCAGCCATGACAGTGGCAACTGGGATATAACAGTAACTGGGAGAAGAGAGGAAGAGCAGAAAAGACATGATCAAGTCAAGCAGGTTGTGTAGTGGTTAGAACACTAGCTTGGAGTCACTAAGACCTGAGTTCAAATTCTATCTCAGACACTTACTAGCTGAGTGACTCTGAATAGGTCACTTATCTCAGTCAGCCTCAATTTGCTCATCTGTAAAGTGGGGATAATCATAGCTTCTATCTAATAGGGTTGTTATGAGGATGAAATGAGATAATATATTCAAAACAATTTGAAAACCCTAAAACTATACATAAATGCTAGCAACAACAACAACCATAGTTATTGGCCATTAGAGAGCTGGAAAGCGTAAGGGTTGGCTGGGAACAGGGTCTGGTGCTTGTGCAACAGCCAGCAGTGGCTACTACACTAACCCCACCCCAAAGTCCCACTCCTTTGGGACTACTTTAAGTTCAAACGCAACCAAACAGGAGTTGGCTCTAGACAGCCAGTAGTGACATAGAATAAAGAAAAATGATCCCTGCCCAATTCCAACGAAATACCAGATGTTTTATGAGAACATGTTATTACAAGAGTCTGACTTTATTATTGTTTCTCTTTTGTTCTTCTTCCCTAGAGAAAAACAAATTAGAAATCTGAGTTATATTGACCAGGACATTGAGATGTAGGTGTTTCCTTTCCTCTTGATCCTTTCCCTTCTATGAAGCTGTAGTAGGGATAGTTAGTCATTAGACTGCTGCGAATTCTCTCTATGATTTATGCCACAAAGAGTTAATTTGTTTTCTTGAGTTCTGAGCATAAATTTGGCCCCTAGACCTAAAACACAGGATGGCTAAGGCATGAACTAGTAGTATGTACAATTGGGCATTCTTTCAGATTGAAGCAGCTACCTAGCAATAGTTTTTAGATGCTAATTCATCAATTAAAATTGATTAATTTTGGTAAATTTGATGAATTAATCACCATTAATTTTTGACAAATCCCTTAATAGCCTATTTGTTCATTTAAAAATGGCCAGATTGTGAGCTCTATTATTCAGATGATTTCTTTTTTCTAAGAGGCAGCGGGTTGGAGCAGTGGACAGAACACTGGACCTGGGAGCTTAGCTTCACTCCCAGATGCTTCCTCAATGTGTGACCTTGGGCAAGTCATTTAAAATCTTTCTGAGCTTCCCTATATATAAGATGGGGATAATAACAACATCTACTGCACAAAATTTTTGTGAGAATAGAATGATATATTTGTAAAGCACTTAGCACATTGCCTAGTATGTAGTAAGCACTTAATAAATGTTTGTTCCCTTTCCTCTCTTTCTCCCCTCAAAGTGATTTGAAGAGAAAATCCATGGTTGGTGGGCTGGAATGAGGAGGGAAAGCAAGTAGGCCAGTATGTTCCTAATTTAGTGATGTTTAAAAATACACTTAAATTAAACTAAGTAGAGTTACATCTACTGTTAAGTAGCCTATGTGAAGCTTGGTGGGGACAGGGGTGGAGGTGGGGAGATGTCCAGAATTTCTCTGTATAAACACCATTGATTCTGTAGTAGAGATATATTCATAAAAAATTTATTGGAAGAAGAGTTGTGGCCATCTGCAAAAAATCTTGCTTTCAAGCTCAGTCAGACACTATCCTTTATTTACCTTTTCTCTTAATGGTGTTTGGAGGCCAGTTAGAGGCATTTTAAAACAAAGAACTTAATTTCATCCTCCAATCCAGAGAAAGTCAATATCCTAAGGACTTGTGAATTTGTTACAGATAGTCTGAGACAGGTAAAGCAACTTGCTGATGAGGACTAATGGCAAACTCATCAACCAGTCTTCTCCACACTCCCTGATGCAATGTGGTCTGGCCACATGCGTATTCAGGACCCTGGGAGACCTCAGCTTCAGTTGCCTATTATCTGTGGGGGAAACCTATGATGGGCTGGTTCTCTTAAGAAACCCAAGGATGATATACGGTCACCGACTTTGGGAGTGCAGGTTATCTCAGGGAGGGTAGTCTGCTCAACTTAGGTACTAGTGACTATCCTGAGAATGACCTTGACAAAAAGTACCGATAATCTAGAAATGTGTTTGTGTTTGATGGGAAGCTTTTTGCAAAAGTTATAGTTAAAAAAAACCAACAACAAAACACTTGTTGAATGTCTGGAATACAGATTTATGAGGCTTTGGAGTAGCTATAAGTCAAAGAAACCTATGAAACCTTAATGTGCAAGCAAAAAAAAAAAAAGAAAAGGATTACAAGGAACTGTCATTAATATGAAAATTTCTTTTCTTTAGTAAAGGCCACTTTCAGAATGAGGTTGCACTTGCAGGAACAGTATGGAATAATGTATTATCATGTAGCACTGTATTAACCATTATCACACTAGCGATGAGATCAGTAATGCCAGCTTAATCCAAAACTTACATTTCACTGTCATTGTAGGTAGAAATGTATATATTTTTCGTAGCGACTCAAACTAAGAAGTGGATTCCAGCAGTCCAAATAAGGCACTGGCTAATGAGAAAAGGCCCCTTGCCCATGGTCACACAGCTAATATGTCATTCATAGGACTTAAAACCCTGGCTTTTAGTACTCCTAGTAGAGGAATCTAACCACTGTACCACACTGTCTACCCCCTGAGGTACCCCACAAGTACAACAGCTCATGTCAAGTTGGTGCCTAGAGATGGAGATGGTCTGTTAAATCTATCTGGGAATGGCTCTGAGGAAGAAAATAGATTTGGGGAGCTGTTCAACTTTTTAACTCCTCCTGAATTAGTGGCAGTTTAGAAAACATTGGCCCGGAAGTCAGGAGATAGGGATTCTTTTCCTTACTCTGCCACTTATTCTTTGTATGACCTTGAGTAAGTCACCTCATTTTTTTAGGCCTCAGCTTTGTCTTTTGTGAAACACAATAGTTTGTGTATACTATGTATACACAATCCACCACAATTTGTGTACATAATTTTTACACAATCCATCCCTAATGTTCTATGATGTTCAGCATAGCATTATTATATCCAAGTCTTGCGATGTCCTAGAAGACCTTATTTGAAGTAAAGAGGCATTCCTCAAAGCTGAATACAATTGATACAATGGATTTTCTTTCATTTGGAGTTACCTGTGTCATTGTGTTCTTCCATATGTGTGGATAATTAAGAGTTGAATGCTTGCTATTTTATTATTTTTTGTAGAACTCAGATTTTTATCAAATATCAGTTTCTTTTTTGCATTGGTGGAGTTAATTAATGAGTTTATTGGAGGAAATAGACTGACCACAGGATTCCTCCCCGCCCCTGCCCGTTTCCTCCTCCATAAAATTCATTGCCTCTCTGTTGTCTCCAGGATCAAATATAATTTTCTGTTGTTCAAAGCCCTGCATAACCTGGACCCTTCCTATATTTCCAGGCTTTTTGTATCTTAGTTCCTCTCAGTATGTTCTATTATCATAACTCCTCACACAAGATCCTACATTTCCTGACCCTGCATTTTTACTCGCTGTCCTCATGCCTGGAACTCTCTTTCTCCTCATCACCCCTTTGTGGCTTTCCTGGCTTCCTTCAAGTCTCCTCTAAAATCCTACCTTATGCAAGAGCCTTTCCCAGTCCTCCTTAGTCTTAGTGATTTCTCTCTGGAATTATCTTCATTTTTTCCTGTATATATATCTTATTTGTACATAGTTGGTTGCATGTTTTCTCTTCCCAATATATTATGAGCTGCTTGAGGGCAGAGGCTGTTTTTCCCTTTCTTTATATCTCCCTCATTTGGCATAGTGCAGGGCACATAGTTGCTTAATAAATGTTTGTTGACTTGACAGTCATTAACTAAACACCAAATAAGGAATAGAGAGATGACAAAAGACAATTTCAATTTTACATGAAATTGAAAATCTTTTGCATGAAGAAAATCAATGCAACTTGGATAAAAAAGAGAAATGGATTATTTGCATCAAATATCTTTGATAAAGGCTTGATATCCCAGGTAGCAGGGGGGCCACTCCCCTCTTACCTGAGAACCCCAGTATAGCTATCTTAATTTCAAGGCATCATGTGGATCTACATCCACGCCAAACCACAGCTCACTATCTTCTACCAATGTATTTAACTACATTTCAACTACATAGAGTGCACAGTTAGTTCTAAATAATATTTAATCAAATCAAATAGCATAGCAAGAAGATTTTCAATAGAACATTTCCCTCATAATGCTAGGGTACAGTTGCCAAAAGTCACATACCATCAATGGAGAGGGTGAGCAAGCATAAGGACACGTGGGGAATGCCTATTTTCAGGGCGTGTATATGGAAAGGCAGCTCACAGCCAGGGCACATGCACGGAGGAGCAGTGAATACTTCCAGTGTTGCAAGGCCATAGGTCTCTCTCACTGTGCATGTTTCCTGCATGGTGTAGCCTCTCGTAGGTGTTGTCTTTCACTAGGCCTGTGGTGATTGCTGGGCAGATAGTCTCCACAGGTGATTTCTCCTTGCTGTTAGCTTCTGGGTTAATCTTTCCTTTAGGTCATCGAAGACTTGCCAGCTTCAGTCTGCAGAGACTAGTCCTTGGAAACCTTCCCTGTTAAGGACAGGATGACAACTCTTTAGTCATAGCCAATGTACCCAGGCAGACGTCCTCCAGTCTAAAGAAATCTTTTCAACCTCTATAGGCTGAAATCAAAGCCCTCTCTTCTAAGTAACTCTAATTTAGGGCTTCCCAAGATCCTTTCTGGTGTAGCATGCAAATGAAATTTGAACCAGAACCAAAAATAATAAAGGAAGCAAGGTAATTATTCTCCTAGCCTACTTTTTGTTTTTATTGTACATATCTGTCAGCATCAAAACCTGTTTTTTTTGGTGTTGTGTTTTGGATAACAAAAATTCTCAGTCTTCCTATACCAAAATATATAGGGATTTAACACAAATATATAAAATTGAGCCATATCTCAATAGGAATGAAATCAAAGAATAGGGTTAGTTCTTAAAAGGTTTGCTGTTTGGGGCAGAGATCATAGGGTAATAGATTTAGAGCTGGAAGAGACCCTAGAAGTCCTAGAATCCAATCCCCCCAATTTATAAATGAGGAAACTGAGGCCCATAGGAACTGGGATATGCCTGGGGTCATGAACTGGTAATCATATATGAGACAGAATTTGTACTTGGGCCTTCTCTTAGTGACTTTAATTCCAATACTCTATCCATTATTATGCCATGGTTGTGGAGGAAGTGGAGAGGAAACGGAGGAAGAGCCATATTAAAAATTAATATGATGTAAAAAAGGGCATCAAGAAAACATTAAAAAATTCTGAATATAAGCTTGCTCATGTTGCATCCTTAGTTCTTTTGGACTTTGATAGATTATGACTTCATTAACGTGGGTACTCCAGATCAAAACCCATGCTTTAAATATAATCCCTATGAGCATAAACCCTTTGTTTCCTAAGAACGATTTATCCATTGAGTGTATTTTGTGAATCATGCCTAAAATTATAAATTAGTAATTTTAAAAGCGTCATAAAAGTATCATCAATTTTAGCAGTTTCTTCAGATCTCTCAACTAGAAAGAATTTCTACTCTGCCTAGTTAGTGGAAATAATGTCGCATTGTTGGAAACAATAAAGAATGTGTGACAGCTTAGTAATGAACAGATGGCTTTTTGAAGTCCTTCCAAATTTCTTAGTAAAAAAATATAAATAAATAATTTTGAACTTGATGAGAATTTTCCAAATGTAATCATTGCAAAAGCTATTTTAAAGAAAAATGAATCCTAATCTAGTGTTAAGGTTTTTAAACTTAGGAAGTTATGGTTTCACTGAGGAGAAGGCAAACTATTAGCAATCATATGAAAGAATGTTCCAAATCACTAATAAGAGAAATGGAAATCAGAACAACTTTGAAGGTTCACTTCACACACAGCAAATTAACAAAAATGAAAGATGGGAATAGTGACTTTTGGAGGCAGTATATGCATTGATAGTGGTGTTGTGAATTAGTGTATCCATTCTGGAAAGCATCTGAAACTAGGCAAATAAAGTGACTAAAATGTCTGGCCCAGGCATTTAACTGCCAGGCATATACCCCAAGTAGGTAATTGACAAAAAGAGAGACCCTAAATACAGATAAATATTATAATAGCCCTTCTTGTGATAGCAAAGAACTGCCAAGAAGGAAATTTAAGTGATATAAAACAAAAATGTCGATAAAATCCATTTTAAAACAAAACAAAAATTACGAGATCTCAGGATGATACATTTAGAGTTGGAGGATTCTCAGAAACCATCTTGTCCAACCTCCTCGTTTTACAGATGAAGAAAGTGAGGTGAATTGACTTGTCCCAGGTTACACAGGTATATAAGGGTCAGAGATAAGATGTGAATATGGGTTCTCTGGCTCTGAATTCAACACTTTCAGAGATCTTCTTATATAAAAATCATATGTCAAAACATTGAAATATAGGAGTTTAATGTTTTTCAATTTCTTTCCAGTTGCACAGAATGTGATAAAAACAGGAGAACATCTTGTAGAGCTTGGGAATGAGAAGGTGAAATTGATAGCCAAAGCTGTCCCACTCAAAACAGGTGTAAGTCTTCAGGTAAATGAATAATTAGTGTTTCTAAGAAATCTGTGAATCCCAGGAATATTTCTTGTCTTCCATGTGTACAGATTAAGATGCAAAGGTGGGAGATTGAAGAGACAAGGAGGCTGAACTCTGAGATTCCATTAATTGCTAAGACTCTCCAAAGTATGACTATTATTCACTTTATCAAGAAGCTTCAGTAGTTCCCAAGAATCTGTAGGATAAAATACAAATTCCTCTGTTTGACATTTAAAGTATTTCACAATCTGGATCCAGTCTATGCGTTCAGGCTAATAACACATTACTTACTAACTAATAAATAAATGAGCAAGCAAATAAATGAACAACTAAATCCTTTCCTTCAATTAGTACTTTTGAACATCAGTGTTTTCGTCCAGTCAGAACACCTCCTGGCAGCACTTGCAAGGTTCATCCATATTCTTTCATTCAGCTGTTCTTGGCTACTCACCTGGAAGCAAATCCTCTTCTCTTCTTCCTTTGCTCTGCTTCAAGCTGTTCTGCTTATGTTTATTCTCTTTCCTCTCTTGACTTCTTCTGTCTTCTCTGTTTCTTTGGTCTCTGACTTGGCTACTGATTAATTCCTTCATCAAAGTAGAGATTCCTTGTGTTAAGTAACTACGTTAGTTGAGAAACCAGAACACTTCTATTATACACATCACAGAAAGGTGATGTACAATTGTCTCATAGTTACAGAAAAAGTCTAGTTATCCTAAAGTCCATACGATAATCTTATCTATAAATGAACTGCTGGGAAAGAAGACACTTTATCTATTTTTGCCATCACTAAGTCCTTTTTCTGAGGGGTTGTTTTCTCCTAGGTCTTTACAGAACTGTTTTTGTTTCTGTCTAAATACTGAGGCACTACTTTTGTCAGTATTTTTAGACAAATGTTCTTTTTTTTCCTCTTTCCAATAAATAAAAATGGCCAAAGAAGAAAGGGGCACCATCTTACACATGCACTCTTAATTCTAGCCAAATTGAGCTATTTCCTCTTGCTTGCACGTGGAATTTCATTTCACTCTTTTTCTTTATACAAACCGTCTTGAATGACTGGAATACCATCTCACCTCTACCTCTCAGAACCCATCTTTCTTTTCAAGGCTAAGTTAAGGTGCCTCCTCCTTCTAGAGGCCTTTCTTGAATCCCCTAGCTGGCATTCTCCTCTCCCTTATCATGTTGTTCACACTCCCCCACCTGAAATTGCTTTGTATTTATTTTGCATATATCCTTCATTTACTTATTTTGGTACATACTGTATCCCTCTAGTAGAACATAAATTGCTTGTCAAGGGAAAGGGCTGTCTCTCTTTCATTTTTGTGTCACTAGTACTTAGCAAATAGCAGACACCTAATGAATGCTTATTATTTGGTTGAATGAAACAATTTCCACCTCCAGGTTCACACAAAGATTTCTAAGAAGAAGATTGATGTTGCTGAAATACCTGATATGCTATCTGAAGAACAAATGAAAGACAAATTGGCACTGAGTTTCAGTAAATCCCAGTATGGGGGTGGAGAAGTAGAACATGTAGAATACAATAAGAATTCCCGAACAGCTGTTATTACATTCCTTGAGAATGGAGGTATGTATGGTTAGAATCATTTGGGAAGTTCATAATGATTGTTTCTCTTTCAGGATGCCTCAGTCTCTGAAAAAAAAAATTTCCTCTTATCTCTTTAATTTTGGAATTATTAATCTAAACATTGGAGCCAGTTTGATATCATGCAGAGAGGACTTGCCTTGAAATCAGAAAGATCTAGGCCTCTAACACAGACTAGCTGTGTGGGTATATGATTATGGGGGTGACTAAACAACCCAGTGCCCTCAGATAGCTTTCAAAGGGAATAGTTTATGGGAGTTTGCCATTCTGTATATGTGTGGAGTTTACCAACAAGCTTGAAAGTATAAGTAGGCCAAAGAAAAAAATGTCTTTAAAAATTACCTTCTTTAGCATAATAATAGAGATTTAAAATAATCACTCCCGGAGAAGCAGGATAGTACAATGGGAATTGTAACTGGATTTTTAGGATCCAGATTGAAATCCTGGGTCTGCCACTTACTTGCTGTCTGACCTTTGAAAAACTGTTTTGCTCCTCATCTTTGGAATGTGAGGATTGTACTATTTAACTTTCAAGAGTCTCTTCTAGCCCTAGATATATGATCAAAGGTAACATGAGACAGAGACTAAAACTTTTTAATGGTGCTGTATGTCCAATATACAAATCTGTTAGGTCAGTACGCAATCTGGACCATTTTTACTTTAACAGTCTTGTCTGGACAATAGAAATTCTTTATCCAGGATCTATCCATGTACATAGTTAGACTGAATTTTTTTGTGTACTATAGATCTCATTTAGGATGTCCATCAGTGTTCTTAGGGTTTGAAATAATCAGCACAATGGCATCCACAAACAGGAAGATCCAGAGGATTTCACTAGAAGTCCTTTTTGATTTGGAATCTAAGCTCAACTTCCTCCATGACAGTGGCAAATGTATTTCTTGAGCATGTCTTCCTGTTTTATGCCTCAATGGTCAGGAGGTCCCTGAACAAAATTATCTCTGTTGTTGCATCTTTAAAGAAGTCTCATTTGATTTTACCATGTTCATGGAAGACATGTTGGGGAAAAATCTTCAAGGTACCATTTTGTTCTGCCAAATTAAATTATTTTTAATAGTCTGTGGATAGTAAACACAGTTGGATCTTTTATGCTGTATACCTTCATTGGTGTGACTTGGTGTTACAGATCTGCTTTGGAATTTCTTTTGTGTAAACTGAATTATTCCTTTCTCATACCTTATTTCAAGGATGTACTGAATATATTTGTTATAGTCATTGTTATATTATTATTTGTTATTATCATTAATTCTAATCATATAACATAATATTATAATCATAAGATTAATCCTATAAGGATTTTGTGTAGATGGAAAAGTAGGAATATGAGTCAGTAGTTATTGATATTTTTGACTGATATTTTTGTTTTTTTTCTTTAAGAATTTAGTATATTTTGAATCAATTATAGGATTATTTAGATAATTTAGTTTTAGAGGTAGAAGGGAACTTAGAGATCATCAAGTCTAACCCCCTCATTTTACAGATAAGGAAACTGAGTGAGGCCCAGAGAGATTAAATTATTTACTTAGATTCACACAGCTAGTAAGTTTGGAGTGGGGCTTCCTGACTCCAAGTTCTAAGCTTTGGTCCACTACATTACACTGACTCATGATCGCCTCAAAACTGGGTTGCTTTAGCATGGACTTCCTCTTGGTCTAATCTAGTTGCTTTTATCATTTTTGTTTTCTTTTGTGCCATCTCTACTTATTCATGTAGCATGTTAAGTCTTATTGTCACAGTATCAGACATTGATGCAGAAAAGTGTTTGTTATAGAAATCATAACACATCTTTTCCATTTTGTATTAACTTGCTATCTCTTCAGTTTCATTTTTAAATGTTTAAGTGTTGGGGGGGAGCAGTGATCTATCTTAGCTGAGTCTCTTGCCAAGCTCACTATGAACATGTTTCTCCCTGTGTCTTCTTGCTGATCTACCACCTTCCTCAATGAGGCATTTCAAATGTGTTTACATCCTAAATTAATATTGCCAAATTTCTTCACATGGCAAAGAGATATGTGTTTGCCAGCTAAAGCTCTTTTGGTCACTTCATTGTGGTGATTGACTTAACAACAATGAAAACTTTCTTAGCAGATGGTGATGGTGTGTTGATTGCTCTTACTTTATACATTTTCCATTTTTTTTGGCTTCAAAAATTTGTTTAAATAGCATACCATATTTAATTTTCATTTTTCTTCTCTTAATTTGTTGTTGATTTTAATCTTTGCTCTAATTATCCAATAGTCTGACTGTACACAGGAAGATGATTTGGAAATTACTTCCATTTCATTTTTTTTGTGATGTTACTTAGTGATCCTGTCATAGGATATATATGAAATTTCTGTATAATCTATAAGACTTTGGTTTTTCCAATTTATTCCACCAGAACCATATTTTAAAATGTATTTTTTCCTGTCTTTTGTCTTTTGTTAGATTTTAAATATCAAACTATTTTTTGATTTAATTTGAGGGTCTTGTTGAGTTTTTTGTTGAATTTCTCCTGAGTAGGAAGTATTGGCCCATAGACTACAATTATCCTTGTGGTGATCTTTTTTTTTTTTCAATTTTTTTCAATGAGCACTGAGATGTGATATGACTAAGTGTTTCATGAAATCATATGAGTTTGTCATTAAGGGACACAAGATAAAGTCACTCACCCTTCTTTTTGCCTTTCCAAGAAAAACCTGTGAGCCATCCTTTAATTTTTAGTGAGAATGTCAGGAATGATGATTCAAGTCTTCCAGTAGTATGTCAATTTGTTTGATGGTTACTTGAGAGGGATCTCACATTTAGTTAATTTAATGTTTATATATATATATGTGTGTGTATATATATATATGTGTGTATATATATATATATATAGTTTCAAAGCTTTTGTAAGCATGTTCTTCTCTACTCTTTGGTCATTCTGAGATTGTTCCTGCAAAAACAAAAGGCAGGAGAGGGAGGGGACACACAAGATGGAAGATCGTTTATCATTTTTCTTTGTCTCCCCTATGTTGCTATGGCCAAGGAATTCTTCGAGAACCCAGGATCACCTCTTAGGCCCATTTAGATTAGGATGTTCTTGAAGACCTTACACATAGTAGGTTCTTGACTAATGCTTACTGAATTGAATTGTTACTTATTCTTTGAAATTTCCATGATGTTATATTTTCTCTTCTTTCTCATTTAGCTCCAGTGAAACAGGCACTTTATTAGTTTTTGAAATTTATTTCATTTCCTATTGCTATGAACTTGACAAACCAACAAACATCAAATTTCTTAAACAACAGAAAAAGAGAATTACACATGATACTATCAATATCTATTCCATCTTGGTTTTTTTTAAAGTAAATATTAAACTTAACATGGTAGGAAGCATGTTACTTACCTACTGACATAATGTTGACGGAGTCAGGGTGCAAACTAAGACAGTTTTTGGACATGGACGGTGGAGGTGTTTGTTTGTCTTGGCTATGTATATTTGTTATAAAGGTTTTGTTTTCTTTTTTCCCTGATGGAAATTATAGGAGGAAGAGAACATAGGTTTGGGTTCATTAAAAAATTAATTTAATTAAAAAAATTAATGTGGTAGGTCCAATACTGCTCTGCTTCTGTTTACTTCTCAGCTTCTTTCTGCTGCCTTTTGTGTTTTCTTAACATTTCATCGATGCTCTTTTCTTTCTTTTACCTCCCTTGTTTTTGTATCACTTAATTACTCTCCATCTGTCCTCCCATCTCCCCCCAGTAAATAAAAGCCATCCCTTGTAACAAATTCATGCATTGGCCATGCCTGGAAATGTATGTCTCCTTCTGAACCTCTCTGCCAAGATGTCGCCAGGTACTTCAGAAAGATAACAAACTTTGAAAATTTGAACTGTTCTGAATAGTTTCTTTAGAATAAGTTTAATATTTTTGTGTAAATACATTTCTCATCTGATAAAGAAAAACCTTTTAAAATTATATTCTAGTGGCTGATAATGTTCTCAAACGCAAGGAATATCCTCTTTTTACAAGTACCAACTGCTGTCATGTTAATGTTTCCCCACACATGGAAAAACATGTAGAAAAGCTACAGGTAAGGAAATCTTAAAAAATAAAATACCACATTTTGAAATATCAGGTAGTTTCACTCTAAATCCTACCAATGATAAATAGCTCTATCTGATTGGGGTTTTGACATTTCTTTAACACTTTAAGTTCTTTAGAATAAATGTAAGTTTTTCAATCCTTTATCTTATCGATCCCCTTATTAGGAAGTAAATTGAGGCTTATTTTTCTTTCCTGAATTATTCAGGAAATTATACCTGTCTTCACTTTACTAAATAGGACATAGGCTACATTTCTTAACTTCACTTAGAATTGTGAACTTGGGCAAATCACCTAACCTCAATATTAGTTTCCTCATCTTTAAAATGAGAGGATTTATAATACCCACTCCACCTACCTCACACCCAAATGTGATCATGAACATGAAATACCTCATAACCATAAAGTGCTACGTTAAGTTGTGATTATTATAATAATGATGATGATAATACTTTTTTCTCACATACTATACTATAGATAGGAGGCTTAGAAATCATCTTTCTACTAGCTGTTGATCAGGATTTACCTTTAAAGCATGACTTTTACTAGAGTTATAGTAAACTTCTTTGAAGTTAAGAAATCAAATCTTATATATGTCATCTTCTATATGAGTGAAATCTGTTCCGTATAAATGAAATATGACATATTAAGAGATATAGTGACTGAGCCCGTGGTCTCATCATTATGGAGAACTCCTGGTTGAGGCAGCTCCTATCAATGTGGGTTGGCATCTTCTCTGCAACATAGAGTTCTACAAAATTTCATAGAGCATTGAGAGGGTGTGACTTGCCAAAGGTCACATAGCTAGGCTGTGTTGGAGGCAGAATTTGAACCCAGGTCTTACTGGCTGCTAGACCATCTCTCTCTCCACTCTGACATGCTGTCTCTTTATGTTGATATTTGGGAAAAATGGCTTCTGTACCAGGTATTAGAAACTAAAATTAAGATCTTTTATGAATATACTTTTCAGTGCATAGTAGCTACTCATTAAAGATCTGTCAAAAGGTCATTTGATGCAAACCTAATAGCAGCCAGTGGAAAGGGCAAAAATGGGCAAATTTTTCATTACCATTTTGTTCCTAGGTGATTATTTCATTTCTCACTTAGTAACACCCATGTGCTTTTATACAACTGCATTATTAAGTTATAAAAATTAAAAGAAAAATGGTGTTATCTCATTAGGAAATGGCTTTATTTACAGAGACCATGTAGTCAATATCTTCTTAAGAAAATCTGATCATAGACATGAAAAATCTGCCCTCCTAATATAAGAGAAAGCGAGCCATCATTTTTATAGAGTGTATGATTCTGAGTGAACTGTGGCAGGAAACCTGGAAATTAAATGCAAGTTAATAGCAGAGGTATTTGTTTTCTTGCAAACCTGTATGGACTATAAAAAAAAATCATATAGTAGTATCTCAAAGGTGTTTTGCCTTTTTTTCTAGGTGTTTTCTGGAATTTCTAAGAGGACTGTTCTTCTGATAGGACTTAATATTCAAGGAGATGAAGAGAGTATAGAAGATGAAATTCATATTCATTTTCAGAAAGAGTCAAATGGGGGAGGAGATGTAGATATTGTCAAATGTGCCCTCAAAGAACCTCAAATAGCATATTTTGAGGCTGATCTAAATCAGGGGTCCTTAATCTGGGGGCCATGAGCTTATTCAAATTTTTTTGAGAACTCTATTTCAATATAATTGGTTTCTTTTGCAATCTCATGCAATTTATGCATTTAACATTATTCTGAGGAGGAGTCCATAGACTTTACCAGACTGCCAAAGGAGTCTTGTAATCCCCACCTATAAAAAAGCTTAAGAATCCCTGATTCCTGAGAAAGCCATATAAGAAATCATAGCTGCTGGGAACAAATTTAATTTGTGCTATAAATACTTACATTTCTTTGATGTTCTTTTCTTAAAAACAACAAAAAATAACTTTTTAGTTTCTGCTTGCTTTTAAAATAAAAAATGTATTCCTTTAGTTTTTGTATTCTAATTTGTTTCCAAAGACGTTGGATACTTCAGAATTCTGATCAGTGCAATGCCAGAGTACTGAAGATGAAGCATAGTATTTAATACCTATCAGAGAGGTGATGGGCTCAAAATCCAGAATGAGACATACATTTCTGAACATGGCCAATTTGGGAATTTATTTTGCTTTATGGTAATGCTTAATTGCATATTTGCAATGAGCTTTTTTTTTCTTTCTCTTTTTTTCCCCCTTAAATGGAGAAGGGACAATTTGGAGGTAGGGAAAATAAATGTTTGTTATTTGAAAAAGATTAAATTAGATTTTTAAAAGATACTGAATAAAAGGTCCTAATTAAAATATCACTCAAATTAAATGATAGAATATTACTTGGCATGTGGGAATATTCCTGATAATGGATAATCTGGGATGGTGAACATCCATTAAGTCCTTGAGGGGAATGGTTTAGAAAGGAATGGGATGGTGACTTTGTTACTCAACAATTCTAGAATGTTAATTCAAAACTTTATTTTCACTTATTGTGATTTTATTCTTCTAGATTCTTCTAACTGTTACCTCAAATCATCGTGAGGAGAGAGACATGTTAGAGCATATAGGGATTTGATCTTTTCTCCAAGCCTGATAATAATATTAAGTTAACATTATTTCTAGCAGACTTGTGCCTAAAATTCAGAGTACAGTATTTACGTTGTTCTTAAACAGTTAAATGGTATCATGATTCAGATTCTGATGCCTATTAGGAAACCAGCACAAGCTTCTATTCAAAAGACTTCCATAACTGACTAAAAAGAGATGAGGGAGGTTTTAAACTTTTAGAGATAGTTTTGATTTTTTGGAGCAAAGTTGCATTATCATCACTGATTTCTGAATAGGCTTATGGATCTGTTTGAAAAAAAGGCCAAGTTTGTCAGACATGGTTATTTGTGCATATCTGTATTGGTAGCCACCTTCTGTATTGCATATGGTATGTTTTTGTTAACTTTTTCTTAGCATTGGCTGGGCAGCCTATTGTTACCTGAGACTAGTGGCCTGGTTCATGAGCCAAAAGTTTTATTTTGCCATCCACCCTGGGAATTCCACAATAGTGTGGCTCACTTTCCAGGGACTCCCAATTTGGTAAAAGTGATAAGTTTGATATTTTCTTCAATGGTGTCTTGTTTTAGTGTTTATCAATCTATATTATATTTAGAGATATAAAGGGCTAAGGAGTAATTACCCCAAAATGGACAAAATCACTGAGAAGCCTCTGAAAGTACTTGATCTCTTGCTCAAGAGATCCTGCTGGTCATTTTGGAGTGCTTGACCAAAACTAGTCACAAACTGGTCAATGAACTTTGTTGACCACATGGCTCATATGAATATTAGCAGATCCTCAGCACTGAGGCTAGAAATGCTTCTGTGCCCAGAAAAACAGACTAGGCTCCTTGTTATAGGGGTGGAGATGGACTCAGGTTTCTGTTGAGTACAATGTAGCTAAGAGGCAAGATGGTAGAGGAGCAGTATGGCCCAGCTCCCCACTAAGTCTCCTCCACAAAGATCTAGAAAACACATCAAACTGCATTCTGATTGGGAAAGTTTAAAAAAAAAAGTCACAGTAAGTCATTTTTGCAGCTTAGAAGTCTGTGGACAGTGCAGACAGGGTCTGGCAAGAAGCACACAAGCAGAGTATTCCAGGGCCCAAGGACTGAAAGAGGGCTAATCCTGGGCACCAGAGAAGCAAGCACAAGGGCGGAAAGAGATTCTAAGGGATCCCCAAACTAGCTTAGGGTGGAGGAATATGTAGTAGCATCTAGCAATTCAGTTGTTCACTATTCAGTCCCATGTCACAGATCCATGGCAGAAAGGAATAATCATGAGTGTGGGTCATTGCTATATGCTGAGCAAAGAACAAGCTACATAACAAAAGAGGGCCCTGAATTTCAGCCACTCTGAACCTGCACAGCCTTCCAGCCGGCTAATAGTGGCTGAGTCCAGCAGCATTCTACTGAAATTCCCAACCAGAGATAAGGTGAAAAACCCAAGCCTGGGTCAGGACCTTGGAGAGCTTAGCCCAGGAAGGCTAAGTTGAACCTCACCATCCCTAATAACCCATAACTTTGGGAGTGTGCAAAGCTTGTATGCTCCAAGCCTGAACTGTGAAAAGATTAGTAGGTTGTAACAGGGCAGAAGAGCAGGTCAGACACCACCCCCATCCAGAAATAACACAAAGTGCAAAGTCAAAGAAGTAGGCTAGAAAAATGAGCAACCAACCCAACAAACAAAAAATCCCATCATAAAGATCTATTATGGTGACAAGAGAAGCTCAAGAAACCCAAAGAAAGAGAATTACTCAAAAACATCTATAAGCAAATTCTCAGTGAAAAATGCAGTACACATACAAGTCAAATAACAATTCCTAGATGAGTGAAAGTAAGAGCTTAAGAAAAAAGGCTAAAAGTGATTTTAAAAACCAAATGAGAGTGGTAGAGAAAAAAATGGGGAAATAAATGAAAGTGAGGGGAGAAATACATGAAAAGATAATTAACAGCTTAAAACAAGTGGCACAAAAGCCTATCAAAGAAAATAACTCTTTGAAAATTAAAATTGACCAACTATAATGTAATGACTCCACAAGACATCAAAAAGTAACAAAACAAAGTAAAAAAAAAGAAGAAAATGTACTTTTAGGGAAAACAAATTTGGAAATAGATCTGAGGTAATATCATTTAAGAATCATTGGAATCCCTAGAAGTTATGAACGAAAAAGACCCTAGACATCATATTTTAAGAAATCATAAAAGAAAACTATCCAGATTTCTTAGAACCAGAGGGTAAATGGAAAGAATCCAGTGCCCACTTTCTGAAAGACATCTGAAAACAAAAACTTGTTGGAATGTTATTGTCCTACATCAAGAATAAATACTGCAACAGCCAGAAAAAAAATAATTAACAAGGAGCCACAGTCAGGATCACACAAGTTTCAACTTTACATTCTTATATGGGAAGATAATACATGTAGTTTCCTCGGAACTCTATCATCATCAGAGGATCTAATTAGACAGAGGAGAACCTGGGAGTGATGGTTCTGTTTTGATAATTTCAAAAGAACTGAAAATGTGGGGAAGAACAACACATTGAAAGAGGGTGTGTGTGAGAGGAATAATGAAGGAAATTATTTCCTATAAATACGGTGCATAAGTAAAGGTATATTAACAAGTGAGGGACAGTGGGTTGGGGGAGCAAGTCATACTTGAACCTCATTCTCATCCCTAGCAGGGAAAAAGGAAAGGAGAGGGAGAATAAAAGGAAGGGTGGATTGAGAGGTAGTAGTCAGCAGCAAGACAAACCCTTAAAATTTAGAGGATAAGAAGAGTAGGAACAATATAAGAGAATAGGACAAAGGGACAAAAAAAAAATAATGATCACAACTGTGAATGTGAGTGGGATGAACTTATTTTAAAAATGGAAGAGGATAGGAGAATGGATCAGAAACAAGAATCCCACAATATGTTATTTACAAGAAATACACTTGAAAAAGAAAAATACATAGTTAAAATAAGAGACTGGAGAAGAATCTATTATGCTTCAGCTAAAATAGAAACAAAACCAACAAAACATGGGTTACAATTGTGACCTTGAACAAAGCAGTAGCAAAAACAGACTAATTAGGCCTACAGGGACAAATACAGAAATTATATTTTGCTAAAAGGTACCACAGACAAATAATGGCAATACTAAATAAATATGATATAGCACACCAAATGGCATGGCATCTAAATTCTTAAAGGAAATGTTAAATGAGTTATAGGGAGACAGACAGCAAAACCATCTATCTATAATAAAACTATAATAGTGAAGGACCTCAATTTACCCCTTTCAGACCTAGATAAATCTAACTAAAATATAGAAAAGTTAGAAATGATAAACCACTGTGGATTGCTGAATGGGACTAGGAAAGGGTACACATATCCTCAACTGTGATGGCATCTTCACAAAAACTGACTATGTATTAGAGTATAAAAATGTAGAAATGCAGAAATATTAAATGTGTCTTTTACTGACCACAATGCAGTAAAATTATATTCATTAAGAGCCTTTGATAGGACAGGAAATAGAATACTTAAGTAACCCTATTTTAGAAAAAAATGAAAAAGACACAAATAAACTCCCAAAGGGAGGGGAAAAACCACCCAGTAGATTGTTTTACAAGTGAACTCTTCTAAACATTTAAATAACAATTCCAACACTAAACTGTTAAAAAAAAAGTATGTAAAGAAGAGCTTCTACCAAATTCCTTCTATGAAACAAATATGGTCTTGATATACAAACCTTTGTTTCTAAACAAAGAAAGAAAATTTTAGACATTCCTAATGAATATTGATGCAAAAATTTTGGGTAAACTATCATCAAGGAGAATATAGCAATATATCACAAGGAGGCAAATGAACATTGTAATCTAGTGTTTGATGAACCCTAAGATCCTGGATATTGGGGCAAGAGCTCACTATTTGGCAAAAACTATTGGCATTATTGGGAAATAGTTGGCAGAAACTAGGTACAGCTAGGTACAGACCAACACCTCATGCTGTCCAACACTTCCTAGACTGTGGGCTAGGAACCACAGTTTAAGAAGAGCTGAAGGGGTTATGAGTGGCAGAAGTTTAAGAAGCCTTGCACCATGATAAGTTCCAAATGGGTCCATGATTTAGTCATAAAAGGTGACATCATAAGCAAATTAGAGGAGCATGAAAGAAATTACTAGTCAAATCTACAGAGAAGGAAAAGGTTCATGACCAAACAAGAGATAGAGAGGTGAAATGGACATTTTTGATCCTATAAAAAGTTTTGCACCGACAAAACCAATGTATTTAAAATTAGATGAGAATTAGGAAATTTTTGGGAAAAATTCTTTGCAGTAAGTTTCTCTGACAAACGTCTTATTTGTAAGCTATATAGGGAACTAAGTCAAATTGATAAGAATAAGACCCATTCCACCATTGATAAATGGCCAAGGAATATGAATAGGCAATCTTCACAGGAAGACCTCTAAGCCACATTGAAAAAAAGTCTCTAAATCACTAATAATTAGAGAAATGAAAAATAAAAGAATTCTGAGGTGCCCCTTCACATCCATCAGATGGGCAAAGTTGACACAAAGAAAAATGACAAATGCTGGAGGGGCTATGAGAAAACAGATACTTCAAAGCACCGTTATTGGAGCTATGAACTTGTTGGGTCATTCTGGAAAGCAATATGCCCCCTTAAGCTATTAAATTGTGCAATCTAGCAATACACCTATTATACCCTTAGCTCAAAGAAATTTTAAAGAGGCCCAACATGTACGAAAATATTTATAGTAGCTCTTTTTGTGATAGCCAAGAATTGGAAACTAAGAAGCTGCCCATCAATTATATGGCTAAACAAGTTATGACAAATGAAGGTGATAGAATACTATTGTGCTATAAGAAGTGATAATGGGGATGGTTTCAGAAAAAACTGGAAAGACTTGTATGAACTGATGCAAAGTGAAGTGAGAAGAGCCGGGAGAACAATTTATACAATAACCACAGTAAAGGTACAGTCAGTTCTGAGTTTTCAAGTTGGGAAAAGTTATGGAAACCTCAGAATGAGGAATATATAGCATATGAAAATGTCAATGCTTCAGGAAAAGCCCACATTTTTAGTTCATCCACTAGAAAAATGGTACATGCAAATTCTTAGAATGAACTGACTAAATTTTTTAAAAGGCTCCTTTAATCTAAAGTAAGTGCATTTAATGTATTTCTGATTGTATGAATTTATGTTGCTACAGTGGGAATGTATATTTGTGTTCTCTATGAGTCTATTTTGATAGCTGTTCAAGAAAGAGGTGCTCAGTCCTTAATAGAACAAAGTAGTTTAAAATTTTTTTTTTGAGTAGTTCAAAATTTTGAACTTTCCAGTGACACCAAAAGTGGAGAAAGAAAAAAAAAGTTGGTTTCACAGTTAGAAGTTTCTTCAGTTAAACCTTATCTGGTAATTAAGAACCAGGCCTGCAAATAGCCTTTTCTAAATTTTCTATTCTTCAGCTTGCAAAGGAGGCTTGTTTAAATGGCCTCAAGCAAGCCTCTGAGTTGCCTCAGAAAAATGTAAGTAATTTTGAGGGGAAAAAAAGACAATTTTATTTCAAGAGGTTTTTTATTTTTTTATTTTTTATGAGAGCATGGTGGATTTCTCTGAATGATTTGGCAGAATTCAATTGCCTGGTAATTAGAAGCAAAGTCATCAAAAAGTAATAGGATTATATTATATATTTGCAAGTTCCTAAGTAAAAAACCAAATTTGAAGTGCTTTATGGGATAAAATGTGAAACTATACCTGAAAGTAAACCTCTGATCACCTAAAGCAAAGTTTTGCAATGAATTTAAGATTTATTAGAAAATTGTGCTAATTTGCAAAACGCAGGTTTGATAAGAGGAAAAAACTGGATCTGAAAATTTGAAGTACATGAAACATGACTTGAAAGTAGAGAGGTACAAAAGAGATTAAGAGTTTTAGAAACAAAGTGAAATATTGACTCAATATAAAGACAAATGCAATCTATGATTTGCAATAATCAGTTTGGTATTATTCGTCAGTAGCTAAAATCTTAAAAAAAGAAATTTAGATAGTTTACATGGACACAATGTAAACATGCTCAATTAAAAAGCAATGAGAATATGAAAGTGCTCTTAAAAATAAAAAATTTCTAAAATAAAACTGTGTGAGTGGGTTCAATTTTTGGTTTCCCAGCATCAGGAAAATAGAACTATTGACTCTTCACTTAAACAGGGACCATACAAGGCCTTCCTTTTTGCCATGATCAGGATTTCCAGCATGGGCCAACTTAGAAAAAATGGCAGAGAAAAAGAAAATCATAATATTGTAGAAAGTTTAAGAAAGTTTTAGATGTCATTGAGAGAACAGGTGAAGAAATAGAGACATTGACATACTTCCTAAACTGTGAACTCCACCTGAAGACATGCTTATTTCCTCCTCAGGAGGTTAGAGCTACTTTAAATGTTTCTCATTGTTTCCAAACTTTATTTCACAAATTCTAAAGTTCTTATGGATGTAGAAAAGTACCTGGTACTTTATAGCAATTAAAAATGTAACAATTTAAAATTTTGATTTACATTGGGCTTGATAAGTTACTTGAGAAAAATTGTAATTCACAGCATAGTTGATCTGTGTTCTGAATGTTAACTGCTGGTGCCACACCTTGTAGCTAATAACTACAAAAGTGATAACTTCTGGTTTCTGAACAAGTATAGAATGTAAGAACTGGTATAGATGAATGGAATGGGTTTTCTATGTTACTGATTTGTAGATGCATTCTACTAAGTTAATGTTCTTTGAGTGGCAATAAGTTTTGTTTTGTATTTTGTGTTTGAAATGTATGAGATCCATGAGATGGTTTTATGTTAGTACTATGTTTATAAGTTTCTTGCATTGTCATTTTGGAAATCATTGTATGAAAGTTCTGTTAAATTTGGAATGATATGTCTAATATTATTCTTTTTTTGTTTTGCTTTTAACAATTAATATTTTTTGTAGTTAAGAAAAATGGATGCTTTCCCTCTTCCATCTCCCCCTCTCCATCATTAGGGAACAAAAAAACACATAAAACATTCATGTAAACACTTATAATCAAGGAAAACAAATTCTCACATTGGCCTTGCCCAAAAAATGTTTGCCTCAGTCTTCACCCTGTGTCTATTACCTCCCTCTCGGGAGGTGGATCACATGTTTGCATGCTTTATCATGGGTCCTTTGGAATTGTTGTTGGTCACTGAGTTGATCTGTGTTCTGAAGTCTTTTCAAGTTGTTTGTCTTTACAATGTGGCTGTTATTGTATAAATTGTTCTCCTGCCTCTATTCATTCCCCCCTGCATCAGTTCAATCTTTCCCAGGTTTCTTTGTCTTTTTAAAATGTTTAAATTAAATTATTTTTGAAGATTATATCTCCCTCTCTTTCCCTAACTGGAAGGCTGTTCAGGTGTCCTGTAGCAAGTACTCTGATTGGCATGGGGGACTTTGACCTACTTCATTTCTTAACTGGGCTGGCACCAAGAGGGGCTGGGGGGTAGGAGGTATTACCATATTGAGTCCAAACTTCTTTCAGATACCCCTTCAGCTTAGCTCACAGCAGCTCAGAACTCCTAAGCTCAAGATCTCTTAGCCCTTCTAGCAGCTGAGAGCAGGGGTTGGCAAACTATAGTCTGTGACCCGCTGCCTGTTTTTATTTTTGTTTTTAATGACCCGTGAACTAAGAATGATTTTTACATTTTAAAATAAAATTTAATGGGAACACAGCCACACTCATTCATTACGTATTGTCTTTATTTTCAAGCCATAAAGCAGAGCTGACTAGTTATATTAGGGACCATGAGGTGCTCCCTTACTTTGGCACAGCTTGCTTACTGCACTCCAAAGTATTGTGATGCAGTTATAATTCAGTAGGGTGTGCAATGCCAGTACAGACTGCTGTACTGTGAATTTATTTTCTTACTACTAGTGCACACCCATAATGACAAAAAAGAAAAAGTAGTTTTATTATGGTTTTTTGAGAACAAGGTGAGATTGAAATGATTCTGAATGAAAACTACCCTCAACCACTAACCACTATTATTGAACACTGAATGACTTTGGAAATTAATTTGCTTTAGACTTGACAATGTTTCTTAATGAATCCAACCTAAAATTACAAGACCAAATAGAGCTTAAATGCAAAGCTTAAATTGTGGTAAAGTCAATTCAGTAACAACTACCACTGTTTTGAATTGTGAGTAATGTTGGGCTGCTTTTGTACACTTCCCATGCTGTCAAAAGTTAAAACAAAAAGTGAGATGGCCATTCCCACACAAATTTACATTAGGTAGATTTTCTAAGCTCAAACTAGAGTTCCAGCAATGTTTTCTGCATCTCTATGCAAACGCAAAAGAAATTTCCATATTTCAAAATCCATTTAGCTGTGCAATTGAGGAGTTTCCACCTTCAAATGAAAGCCAGGAATTTGCAATGTAATGATTTACTAAAGGCAAATATCAAGAGAAGAATCTAATAGAAGTCTATAAATGCCGCCAAGTGATGCATAATTAAATATAGGCTCATGTATTGGTATCAGTATTTGACAGTACCTGTATGTGTGAAAAGACATTTTCAAAGACAAATTATATGAAATTTTGTCATAGATTAGCACTAACCCATTATTAACATTTGCATTCAATTTTGTTTCTAGGGAATATTAACTTTGAATCCTAATAAAATGAAGTGGACTATTCCCCTCCCACCCAAATAACTGCATTCTTCTCAATAGTAAACCTGTATTACAACATTGTACTCAATTATTATATTTTCAATTTTGTTGCTAAGAATTCCTTCTTGTTTTTACAATTACAAGTTGTAATATACAATATACATTGATAATATACAAGTTTTTGTCTCTTGGCTCACAAAGCTGATAATAGCTAACATTTATATAACACTTTGTGCCAGGCACTGTGCTAAGTGCTTTACATTTATTATCTCATTTGATCCTCCCAACAACCCCGGAGAGGTAGTGCTATCATCCTTGTTTTATAGATGAAGAAACTGAGGCAAACTTAGGTTGTAACTTGTCAAGGATCACACAGTGATTAAGTATCTGAGGAGGGATTTGAACTCAGATCTTCCTGACTCTAAGCCAAGTACTGCTGTGCCACTTAGAAAAAAGTTTGCCAAACTCTGCCTAGATACGGATATATGCCAACATACCTGGCTCCAGTTTTCTCCAAAACCATCTCCTTCATAAGTTCTTTTTAAAAATTAAATTATTACTATTATTATTTTTAATCAAAAAGCTTCTTCCCTCTTACAAATTTTCCAGGGAAAAAGTTATAGATCACAAGAGTGTACTAAACTAGGACACACTAAGTTAAATGAAAAATTAAACAGAACAATGTAAAATATAAAATCAAAATTCTTTTAACATCTGGTATCACGCGTAGAGCTTTAAGGTTTGCAAAGTTCTGTACATGTTAACTCATTTGAGCCCGATGGCAACCTTGTCAGTTATGTTTCCTTATTAAACCCATTTTATAGGTGAAGAAACTGAACGTGATTTGAACTCAGATCTTCCTGACTCTAGGCCCAGTGCTCTAGCCATTGTGCCATTGAGCTGTGTAATTAGGAATAATTTTGCCTTCATGAGAGTCATTTGCCAAACTTTCATCCTAAAGTTTTTAAAATTAACTTTTTAAAATATATTAATTTCTCAAGTCTGGGTTATATGTAATAAATTTCACCCATTTTTTGAGTGCCTAAGAACTCTCTGTACTGCTCT
Organism: Trichosurus vulpecula; assembly: GCF_011100635.1. Lineage (NCBI taxonomy): Eukaryota > Metazoa > Chordata > Mammalia > Diprotodontia > Phalangeridae > Trichosurus > Trichosurus vulpecula. The sequence continues at coordinate 200,538,536 of NC_050574.1, read as the reverse complement.
TTCCTTGAGTCAGCCAGGTATTAATCATTTGTAAAATAAAAAACAAAATGGCAGGACTATTCAAAAAGTTCTATAAATATTTTAAAAACATTTAAAACCATGTTATATTATCTGTTACCTCTTATTATAATAATTTAGAATGTCTGGTGCTTAGAACCTATGGATTCTTGTGGTTTATTGGTGGAAGAAATTGTTTCCAAGATTTTCTGAGAGGGTAGACATTGTTCTTGGACTTTTAGCTGAAGCTACAGCTTAAATTGTTACTTTTCTATGGCTTTTTATTATTCCTCTCCCTTTCACTCATTGGGATTTGGCTAAATCTCAAATAGCATCAAATATAAATTAATCAGACTATAGTTCTTAGAGTTTTTAAAGGTATCCACTGGGAAAGGTCCCTAAAACTTTTAAAGTGAACAAAGGCATCAATTTACTATCAATTACTATCAAAATTACTACTAATTTACATAAACAAATTAATATCACAACTTACATATACCAAGAACAGAGAAAAGGTGTATAATAAGGATTCATTTTGTGTCAATCATGTCTTTTTAGCAAATACATAAAAGATATGGTACAGTATCTAATACAATGAAATTATCCTTCCAGTAGCCATTTTTCTACTAATCCGTGTAATTATATCTCCCTCTTGTGGCCTGTTGGTGAATTGTAAAAGTTGGAATTTGCAAAATTAAAATCAAAATGTGACTTTTTGATAAACTGAAAAATGATGATTGTAAACCAAAGGAATGGATTACACTCTATAGCCCAACTGGATCAGCCTTCTGCCTTAGGGAGCACCATTTCTAAATCAGTTTAGACAATTAGGAAACTATTCTCTCAAAGTCCTCCAGAATAGATTCTCTAGGTTGGTGAAATAATTATCAATAGGGAAAACAGTGATAAAGACTAATGTTTTAATTGTTATCACTTCCCCAAGGGGAAAAAAAACTGTGAATGTAGGCCATCTGGCTTAACCTACTAAAATTTACATAAAATTTAACAAAAATGTATTTCTGTGTATACTTGTATTTCCCTGAGTCCTTAGAACTCTCTTCTACCAAACTTCTTAGGTGATGCTGAAACTACCCTGATTTTGAATTTAGTGCAAAGTATTACCTTGTAAAAGTGGGTAAGCATGAATGAAGATATGTACTGAAGTACTATGAAGGGCAATTTGATATAGTCAATAGAGAGTTGTCTCAGAGCCAAGAAGATAGTTTAAGTCTTGCTTCTGACACATGGTAGCTGTGTGATGCTGGACAAATCGCTTAACCTCTTCTCAGTGCTGTAGGAAACTCTCTAAGACCAGACAAATTTTTCAAATGACAAGTGGTCAAAGGATATGAACAGGTGGTTTTCAAAGGAAGAAATCTAACCCATCAATAACTGTAGGAAAAAAAGTGCTCCAAACCACTAATATTAAAGAAATGCAAATTAAAACAATTTTGAAGTTCCTTTTAGCTATGGGACTGGAAAAGTTGACAAAAAAGGAGAATGACTAATATTGGAGGGGTTCTGGAAAAATAGGCACATTAATGCATTGTTGGCGGAGTTGCTAATTGGCATAGTCATTCTGGAAAGCACCTTAGCTCTGTATCCCTAAAGTTATTAAACTGGGCATACTTTCTGACACAGAGAAACCATTACTAGTCTTATCTCTATAACTCAAAAAGATTTTTTAAGAAAAAGGAAAACAACTCACATATAGAAAAAATATTTATGGCAACTCTTTCATAATGGCAAAGAACTGGAAATTAAAGGAGTGTCCATCAATTGGGGAATGGCTGAAAAAATTATGGTCTCTGAATATAATGGAGTCTACTGTGCCATAAGAGAGAGAAAAGAAGGGATGGATGCAGAGAAACTTGGGAAGACTTACATATAATGATGCAGAATGAAATGAGCAGAACAATCTATACAATAACAACATTGTAAAGATAAACATCTTTAAAAGACTTAACCTCTCTGATCAGTGCAATGAACAACCATGATACAGGGAACAACGGTGAAGCATGCTTCCCATCTCCTGACAAAGAGGTGATAGACTCAATATGCAGAATGAGACTTACATTTTCGAACATGACAATTATGGGGTTTTGTTACAAAAGTTTTATCTTTTTTTTTAATAGGATAGAGGAAGGAAGCAAGAGGGAGAGAAGATAAAGGTTTATTAATTGGTATAAAATAGATAAATAATAACTTTAAAAAAGTCTATTAAGTTGCAAAGAAGGTACTGACCTATATTGGCAGAGAGAATTTCCTCATCCAGGAGTTCCCTATATCAACAAAATGATAGCTCGAATTCTTATCCCTGTAAGAACATAGTCCTACATTAGTTTAAACTTTTTCCTCCCAAGTATAGATTGCTTAAAAATCTGTGTGCAACTGTAATTATTTTTCAGGGTATACACATATAATATGTAGCGATTTATAACATCTATCTACAGACAGATCTATATCCATCTATCTCTATTTAGTTCCTTTAGGTGTCTGGCTTACATTGAGTGGCCTATATTCAGCTGGATTTATTAATTATTGAATTGGCACAGAAGTTCCAACAGCAAAGTTGACAGGGCCAAACTTAGTTTGCTACTATATTTGACCAATACCGATTCACAGTCTTAAATGAATTTCTTTTTCTTTAATGCTAGAAAGAAGATATTATAATGAAATGTCAGAGCATGAAAAGATAAGCCTAGCAAGAAAAAAAATGGTCCTCTGGAGAAGAGAAAGCATCTTATTTATGATCTATTTAGCCCTTTCAATTTAAATGGGGGCACTGAAGCCCAGAGAGAAGTGAGCTTCTCAGGTTCAGGAGGGTAGTTAATAGTTAAAGCTAGAGGATGGTAGGATTCTGACTTCCAGACTGGGCTTTCCAGTGTGCTCGTACTTAGGAAAAGTGAAAGTATATGTGTTCTTGGCTTCCATTACCTCTAAACACAAGAAGTTCTATTAGAGGCAAAAACCAAAAAGATAATATTTGAGCTTTATAGAGCTCCTGAAGACATGTCTAGATAGAAGCTGCACCTCCTCTTCTATAGCTGTTAGGAGACATGTTTTGTTCCCTTTCAAACCTTTCCAGTCTTCTCCAGGGTCTTTCATACTAAGAATTACTATTTTATCCAAGAAAACGTCAGTATAATATGTAAATAAATTACATAGAAACATAAACTAATTCTATCACTATTCCTGCCTTCCATTTAGACTATCAGGGAAGAGAAGGCAGGTCAAGCTTTCCCTGTCTCTCTTTGCACCTAGCTTTCTGTCTCTTGGTCTGTCTGTCTTTATCTCTTTCATGCTCTGTCTCTCTCTAGGGATGTCAGTGGGTGTATGTGAGAGAGTAGAGAGGAGGGGAGGGAGAGAAACGTGGACAGATACAGAGGGGATGGAACAGAGAGAGGGACAAAGAGGCAAGAAGGGACAGAGAGACAGAAAGATTGGACGATTGAGAGAGATTGAGAGAGACATTTAAAGAGGGAGATCAGCCTCTTTAGAATGCATTAATTCAATTCAACCAACATTCATTAAGTATTTATCATGCACAAGGAACTGGGGATAAGACTTTAAATAAAAACAAAACCTCTCTCAGTAGTTTACATTCCATTTCTTAGAATAAATGTAAAGAATATATAAAATCAAGTATATAAATTGGAATTTAATCACACCTCTTCCCTTTGCTCGCACTAAGGACTTTGTAAACCCTAAAAGAATATGATTTCTATAACCCTAAGGGTATAAAGCCTAATGTATTGTTTTTCAGAACAGCAGCTAGGCTTGAGTAAGTAGCAATTTATGCCAGAACAAAAGAACACTGGAAGATCAGTTTATTTTGGAAGGTGCTGGATGACATTTTTTTTTGTAATGTATTTCCTCATTCTGTCCTGATCTTCACTGTGAAAATTAATTTTCCTAAAATGCAGCTCTAATCACGTCATTAATCTGCTCAAAGACTTAAGCCAGCTCCTCATTAATTATCCTCTTTAATCTGACATTTGAAGGCCTCCACAATCTGATTTTAACCAACTTCTTCAATTTCATCGGGGACTATTTCCCTTCAAATATTTCACAGTAGTCAGTTTCCCAACATTACCTGCCCTTTCACGGCTTGGAGTTCCCCTTCTGGCCATCACCCTCTCCACTTGCTGAAATTGTACTTATCCTTCCAGGCTGGGTTCAGGTGCCCTCCCCCAATCCTACAGCATGCACTTTACCATTTTTATTTCTCCAGTCTGTTTTCATAGCACCTTGTATACTTTACTTTTGCATTATATCGATTTGTATACATTCCTCTTCTCCCTTACTAGATTAGAAATTCCTTGAGTATTCCCTTCAGAACTCAGATCGTTTATAGCAAATGGCGCTTAAATAATACTGAATATTGAATGAGAAGGCCTGTAAGGAGTCAGAAGACCATTCAAATCCAGCCTAAATGGGGTGACCATCTGACCTCTATGGGCCTTAACTTCCTCACCTGTAAAATTACGAGTTTGAACTAGATGATTTGAGGTGTCTTCCATCTAAGTCATTTAACTTCGGTTTCCTCATCTGTAAGATTAGGCGGTTGTTCTAAATATTTGGTCTCTGGGATCCTGTAAAGCTCAAGCATCAAAACAAATAGGGGTAGGAAAAGCAGCTGATTTGGAGCTGTGTGGCCTTGGGTAAGTCAGTCTCTCTGGGTCTGTTTCCTCAGTAGAAAAAAGCGTGGTCAGGATACTAGAAGACTTAAAGTTCCTTCTCATATGATCTAGAAATCTATGACATTAGAAAAGGAGGCAGGGAAGACAATCTAAGGAAGCTCCAGTCACACTCTCTCCAGAGAGAGAATGAAGACGAAATGGAGGAAGAAAGATTTCAAGTCCTCTCCATCTTTAAAAAGCCATGAGAAAGGAAAATGTGACGCAGCAGGAAAAAGCAGTGTTAGATTGACGGGAGGTTGGGGAGTTCTACGCACAGAGTGGGGAGAAAATGGTTTTCTCCAAACTCAAACCCCGCCTTTCACTGAATCAGTGCCCCCCTGGCTAGGAGAAAACATCTATCCTCTGCTGGGCGCTGGTCTATTCCAGCCGCAGCAGTTCCAGAGCTTTGACCTTAGGGGCGGCTACCCCAGCCTTAGAGCTCTAGCTACAGCGGCAGCTGGGAAGAAAGGGGCGGAGTTAGTCGGATGCCCAGCCCACTGCCGCACTGCCAAGTGACGCCAGTGGAGAGAAAGCTAAACGAAAGCCCAGCCTGCTCTCCTCCTCTGGCGCAGATTTCTTTGTGGAGTCCGCGGCGTTGAGGAACCAGCACTCTTCTCGAGCCATGGCAAGTACCTTTTCCTTTGGCTTTCTCCTTGAGCACGGCTCCCCTCCTTTTTCCCCATGCCCTCTCTGCGCTTTCCCAACCCCGAGCATCTTTTCTTCCTGCCTGCTGCGCTAACCCAGGCTTTCCCCGAAAATTTAAAAAACGAGAGATCTGGGCAAAGCTGCTTGGCATACGTTGAGCGAAGCAGAAGGGGCAGGCGTCGGATTAGATGAAAAAGGTCCAGGGGATGGAGACGAGGGAAGCGTCGCCATCAGCCTCTGCGGGGTTGTGACGCGATGGCACCTGAACCTGGGCGAAGCAGAACGGGCAGGCGTCAGATTAGATGAAAAAGGTCCAGGGGATGGAGACGAGGGAATTGTCGCCACCAGCCCCCGCGGGGTTGTGACGTGACGACACCTAAGCCCGGGCGAAGCAGCAGGGGCAGCCGTCATATTAGATGAAAAAGGTCCAGGGGATGGAGACGAAGGAAGTGTCGCCATTAGCCCCCGCGGGGTTGTGACGTGACGACACCTAAGCCTGGGCTTGGATGCCAGGCCTGCATGAAGGGCAGGCAGAGACGGGTGTTACCCTTCCTGACCCCCAGTTTACTAAAAGAGATCTGGGAACCCCTTTTAGTGATCTGTAGCTGTTGTGTTTAGGTGTGTGCAAAGGCCTTTGTCTGAGAGCTGCAGGTACAGCTCGTGTTCGGTTCACAAACGGATGCTCTAAAATAGCGTTCTCTGTTTGTTAAAAGGTTGCGCACAACAAAGATGGCAACCTCGGGTAGAATTTAGGTCTTAGCTCATCCTCAGGGCCCGAGATTTGTCATGCAAAGCAATGCTTCTGATTGGTGGCCTCCTCCACCGTGCCTTTCGGAGTTTAACTCTTTCTGGACCGTCATGGTCTATATTGGGGTAGGATATCTAGGACTGCTTCGCATCTGCGAAGAGCAGTGTAAATTTTGGCCGGAAAAAAAAAATCAATTTGGAAGCCCGAGCGGGGGGAGGGGGTTCAGAACTTTCTGTAGTTCGGTGAGAGACTGTGTGATTTGCAAAAGCATCAGGCAGACCCAGTGCTTTTGAAAGGCCTTGCCCGAGTGCAAAAAAGTAATTAAATTCAACCAGTCCATAATATACTATTTCACCTCAGATATTAGCTCCTTCTCATGTTTTTCAGATATTAGCCTAAGTATTTTCTCCCTTGTTTAATTTTCCTGGGACCCTTTGCCTGGATCTCTCCTTTACCACATTTTCCTCTCATACTGTGTCTACAGTTGAACATGTTATATATCTCCTTGAGGACAGAGACCATTCTGCGTTTTGTTTTTGAACTGCTATCTTCCACCAGGAGGCAGCCACGAAGATTCTTCCAGTAGCTATTACAAGATAACAAATTATCTTAGCCATCCATTTTGGATTCCTTTTCTCTATCTCTGCTGGCTTGTCTATAATGCTCCCTTCAAGGCTCTGACCTGGGGAACTTTTTTTTCATCAAGGGTTCTTAACTTGGGGTATATTTGCTCAAAAAAATTGATGACTATTTATAATTAGTTTCCTTTGTAATACTATGTATTTTATTAAACATTCTAAAGAGCCGGTAGGCTTCACGAGATTGCTAAAGGGATACATCACCTCCCCTCCCCCAAATAAAAAAAAAGAATAATCCCTATATACTCTTACTTGGTGACCCTTACTTTGTGCCTCCTACTGTTTATGTTTTAATCGTCATATCAATCTTATGAAGGGTTTTTTTGAAGTATTGTTTATGAACTCACCCCCTTTTTTCCTCCAATCTAAGAGTTATGGTGAACTGAATTTCCTTAGCAACCTGGGGAAGCTGGACTGATTTCTAAGCTCTGGGTTTGTTTTTCCTCTTCTTAAATAATTATTTTTATTGCTACATTTTGTTTTAACTTCCACTGACCCAAACAAGTATTCAAATATATGAACAAGAACCAAAGAAAGATAGTAAGAGAAAAAGCATAATCAAGAACAAAAATTGAAATAACTAGTGAAAAAAACAAAACCCAAATACATTGAATAAAGACACAGGAAAGCGATTGTGAATGATGTTCTTTTGGTAGTGCTTTGCTCACTCAGTATTGCGCAATAAATATATATGCATAGTTCTTTGCAGTCATTCTACTTAGCCTTTCTTACAGTGAAATGACATTCCATTAATTTCATATCGCAGCTTAGCCATTTCTCAATTCTTGGGAAAATCATTTTTTTTTTTAAATTTTGCTACTACACATAGTGTTACCATGAATATTTTTGTACAGATGTGTTTAATCTTCCTATCACTATTCTTCTTAGTTGAATTGTCAGTTAAAAAGAATTTATTAAGCATTTACTATGTGCCAGGCACTATGCTAATCACTGGGAATACAGATACAAGCAAAAAGAGCCCTGCCCCCAAGGAGCTTATATTCTAATGTGGAAGACCACACATAAAAAGAAGCTGAAAACGGGTAAAGAGAGAAGGTGGGGGGAAGGCATGATGGAGAAACCCAGAGGAGTCCAGCCTGATGGAAATGAAGAGATGCCTGGATTGGGCACCTTCCTTAAATGGAAATTCTGGGAGGAGCCCTCTAAACTGAAGGAGGCTCCAAGGTCTGACGGAACTTTCAAAGTATATATTCCAGGGCCAAAGCGATTTTCAAAGATAAAAAGATTTCTGAGGCATAGCAGAGAAGGCCAGAGTTGTGCAGTTTGGTGGGGGTGAAGGGGTGGGGTGAGGGGGTAGGGGGTTAAGTTACACCTTAGGGTGTAAACCTTATTAAGTGGGATTATTGGGTCAGAGGATAGGAATCTTTTTGTGTGGGCTTAATTTTTGATGGAGACTTGGAAAACTTCCACTAAGAAAATAGGATTTCACAGCACTTGAAGGGACAAGATGAAGAATTGTTATATGCTTTACGGTAGCTGATTGCTGGTTTCTGCAGGGTCATTGATGCCGGTCTCTGGCGTCCAATGGCTGACAGTTCTGAATCTCCGGATGGTACCCCAGGCAAACAATTTTGGATACCAGTCATGTAGATAAAGCTGGTCCCCATCTTGAGGTTATTTTCAGTAGTGCCATTAGTTGTGCTTTCAGGGAATATCCCTCTTTATTATGCTTACATCATAACTTACATACATACACACTTTATTACTGTCTTACATCATTTACAGAGAATTCAAGGAGGAGGTCAAGTGTCATTTGGATAAAGCTTGTATTTTTTTTAAGGTACATTATTCCATTTTTTTACACAGGCATCAACTCAAAATGTCAAGGAACCTGAAGCATGTGAAAGGACAATTGTGGTTTCCAATGTTCCTGTTGGAAATTCTAATGAGGCAGACATGGCGGATATTCTGAAGAGTTATTTCCAGAAGGCTGATAACGAAGGTGGAGAAGTAGAAAGTGTAACATATCCAACAAAAATCAAAGGAGTTGCATTTGTGACATTCAAGGAAATAAAAGGTATTTCAAGATTTGTTTCTTCCAAATTAAAAAAAAAATTATTTACAACAAAATGAGAAATCCATTGAAATGCCTCAGTGAATTTCGTAAGTCACTGATAACTTTCCTCTTTGATATAATTGCTTAAATTTGGTCAAAGAGAATATCAAAGAAATGTGATTCAATCTAGGAGATGGAGAACAAAAATGTTTAACCAGGCAATGGAAACTCCAGGTAAGTGAGGAGATAATAAGACAGGACCTAGTTACTTCTGATAAATTCATGTCACCAGGTTCTTACGAGCTGCATGATAGGATACAGAAATAACCTGCTGCTAGTGATCTTTAAAAATTCTTGGGAGTCCTACGGGTTTGTGTGTATGACAAGTTCAACATAACTTGGAACAACAGGATATAGTAGCAGTAAAATGACACTGGAATAAACCACCTTAATTTATAAAAGCAAAATGTTCAGCATGAAGTTAATAGTCCTAATTAATTCTGCCCTGGACAGACCCAATATGTCAGGTATGGATGCCCCATATAAGGAATTTGAACCCAGGTCCTCTGTTTCTAAATCCAGTACTATTTGGATAGTACTGCATTGCCTTCTGTACTTATCCACACAGCCATGAATAAGCTTTCATCCCATCTCCCAAGGACATTTAGAACAACTTTCTAAATAATCTTTCATCCTCAAGTCTCATCCCACTCCCTTATTCCAACTAACTATTAAAAATGATTTTCCTAAAGAGCTGACCCAAACCTGTCACTGTTCTGCTCAATAACTTCATTGTCTCACAAGCTCCCTGAAGGCAGCGACTGCCTTTCGCCTCTTTTTGTATCCCCACTGTGCTTAGCACAGTGCCTAGCACATAGTAGGCACTTAATATATGTTGATTAATTGATTGATTCAATGGATTTTTATTTTCTCTAGGCCCAAATCTAAACTCCTCTTTTTGGCATTTATAATCCTGTCCCAATCTGCCTTTCCAAATTTATGACACATTATTCTCCACACACACTCTATGGTACAGTCAGATTGACCTTTTCTGTCTGTATCTCTTTCTCATTGTTTTCCCTATGCTTGGAATTCACTCCTTCCTAAACTTCATGTCTTAAAATCCTTACTTTCCTTTAAGACCCAGCTCAAGTGACAACCTTCTACAGGAAGCCTTTACCCTCTGCCCCAAACACCTTAAATCTATTTTTTTTAATATACGTGTATATGCATATATTGTCGCCACTGGCAGAATGTAAGCTTATTATGGTCAGAGGCTGTTATGTTTTTGTCATTGTATCTCACCTGCCTGGCATTACACCTGGCACATCGCATGTGCTTAACAAATGTACATTAATTGATTATAACCCCTTTTCAATTCTGAGATCCTGTGATTTTATGAAATAAAGATAGCTTTTAATTTGGGATAGAAAGATATACTTCAGTTTATTCTTTAGTTTATTCATAAGTTTATTCTTTAAAGCAAGATCTTCCCCATGGAACATGCTTTTGGAAGTGAGACTACAAGTTCTACAAAATTGCTAGAAGTAATGAACGTTTAGTTTAGGTGTTTACTTTTGAGGGAAAAATTGAAAACTGGCAAAACAGGTGAGAGAATCTATCTATTTTTTCCTACTTAGGTGTTGAGAATGCCCTTAAAAAGAAGAAACACTGTCTATCAGAGGAGGGGCTACTTCCAACTTGTCTTACTGTATCTCATTTTAGTGAAAACGTGAGTATGTGCCTTGTGCTAAGCATATTCCTGAAATTCCATTCCCTCCATGAAGTCTTTCATAGTGTGGACAAATCCACAACAAAAACTCTTCTTTCCCCTCAAGCCCTCCCTTCTTTCATACCTCCACAGTCCTGTCCAGAACACCACCATGTTCCCAGCCATCCAGTCTCGCAAACTTTGCTTCATTCCTGCCTCCTTTCTTGCACTCGCTCCATATATCTAATGTATTCCTAAGTCTCATCATTTCTACCTTCATAGTATTTCTCATATATCCCCCTTCTCTCCACTAATACAGCCACCATCCTGGTACAGTTGTTTATCCCCTCCTGGCTATTATTGCAATAATCTACTTATTATTCTACCTGCCTTAAATCTCTCATTCCAGTCTACTCTGTTTTCAGCTAAAGTGCAGGTTGGACCGTGTTCTTCCTTCACCCCCTGGACTCAATAAACTCCAATGGCTCCTTTTACTTTTAGGATCAAATATAAAATCCTTTGTTTGGTATTTAAAGCTCTTCACAACCTTGCCCTTTCCTGCCTTTCTAGTATTACACTTTACTTGCTTTCTTGTACTCTACAGGGTGTCCCTAAAGTCTGGACACATGGGCAATGTGGAGTTATTGCCACGAGTTCACATGAATCTTGTGAAGCGCATCAACCCTTGCATCACAAATGATGGAAATCATATTGAAGATGTTATTTGTTAATATTCCAATTAAATAAAATGTTGAAAATTTCATTCATTTCTTGAAAATATGCATTTTTGCCTATGTGTCCAGACTTTAGGAACACCCTATACAATGCAGTGAACCCTGGCCTTGTTCCTCACTCACAACACTCTGTATCCCAATTCTCTGTGTTTTCATTTGCTGATCCCATGCTTGGAATAGTTTCACTCCCCATCTCCATCCACATACTGGCTTCCGTGGTTTTCTTCAAGACTCAGCTCAGATCCTGCCTTTTGCAGGAGACCTTTCCAGGTTCCCCAGTACCACCTCCTTCTCCTACACTGGTAGTACCTTTCCACTGATACTATCTTCTAGCTACTCTCTTTATCTTGTATGTACATAGTTTGTTTGCGTGTTGTCTCCTCCATTTGAATGGGAGCTCCCTGAGGGCAAGGATGAGGATGTGCCTTTTGTCGCATCCCCTGCACTAAGCATGGTGCCAGGCACATGTAAAGTGCTTAATAAATGTTTTTTGATTGACTGACTGACAATTCACACAGCCCAAATTCATATCAGGGGAAAAGTTTATACAGAATACAAATTTTCAGTCTTTAGAAATTTGGTTTAAATTTCTGAGATTGTCATATGTGTTTTCCATTTATATCAGTTAATTAAAATATGTAAATATTTGGGTGGGGGGAAGAAGACTGCTTCTGGCATAAGGTGATGATTTGGAAAAAGCTCAGAGGATATGGATAAATACAAGGAAGGGGCTTTGAGCAAGAATTCTGTGAGCAAGAGCATAGGGGGAATTAGGGAAAACAGAATCTTCAAAGGCAACTTGATTTAAAAAATGGATTCAGAATTTTGGCCTTGGCATGCAATGTGATAGGAGATTAGAAGCAGGAAAGGAGACAAGAATGTGATTGCATTACTTTGGATGAAAGATAATTAAGGCCTAGACTACCAAGTCTATAGAGATAAGAAGGAAAAGTTGCACTTTGAATACAGCTCTTTTGAATACTTCTATTTCAATTTCTTTCCTTTCAAATTTTAGGTCATTGATTGTATTTTTGTTCACCTTGATTTATCCGTTTTTGGAAAGGAAGTTGTTCTGGAAAATCTGGTGACAGAACTTAAGGAGAAAATTCCATCCTTGAAATTCTACCTTGTGGAAACTAATGGAAAGGTCATTGTTAAAGGGTCATTTTTAGCAATCAAGAGGCTAAAGGAAGTTCTGTTGTTACGGGCCAGTTCTCTTCATGGAAACAACGCAAATTGTGTCAGTCTGAGAAAAAGGAAGAAGAAGATAAACTCTCCAGAATGGAGCACAGCTGTGTCGTCTGTCCAGCCTGCAATGCCCAAAACTACCAGAAATGAACAGATAATTGTGCTTGATACAGATGTATTTAAATACATGAAGCATGGTAACCAAATGTATGAAAAGATTTTAAAAGACTTTAATGTCATTAGTGAAGAGATAGATAAAGATGAAATCACCACAATATGTTTAAGAAGTTCTCAGACCGATTCTAATTCTGATCACTTGGAAAAAGTAAAGGAATTAATTGAGGCTTTTTCATACACACTTTCCCTTGATCTTCGAAAAGAGATATTATCTTTTGAGGGAAAGGATGCAAATGAGAGGGAGCAGATTTTGGCGGCATGCCAAGTGTTGAAGCCACAGTATCCCCAGGTTCTGTTTGAGGTTAATTCTAAGCAAATTGACATCATAGGGAATGCTAGTGATACTTACCAATTCAAAAAACTTGTCATGAAGTCTGCAGGGAAAAAAGGGAACTTCGGAAACCACAATGATGCTAGCTAAAATGTGTAAGGACTCTCAAATTTTTCCACATAACCAGTAATTTCTTAGGAAAAGATAGATTTAAATCTATCCTTTAGAACATCTAGATGACCATCATTATGCTTCTGTCAGTGTCATAAACATGTAGAAAAATATAGATTACTTCTAAATAGAATGCTAACACAAACCATGCTAGATTGAAACTTAAAGATATTTTAAAGTCAGTTCACAATTAATTAACAAATATCCACTGTGGTAAGACTGCTTGATATTTGAACTTTATTTGTAATTTTGGGCATGCTACTCTTCTTCAGTTTTTTCCCCAAAGACTTTTTTTTTAGAAAAATAATTTCTATTGAAATCTTTTGTTTTTATATTGCTTACATTTCTTCCTTTATCCCTCTTGTTGTCTGCTCCCAGAGAGCCATCCTTGTGACAAAGAGAAAAAAGTTAAAGAGGATGAGAAAAAAAAATCAGCAAAACCAGTGAACATATTGGAAAAATATGACATTGAACACATTATTTCAAACATATGACAACCACCACCTCAGCCCTTCTCTCTAAAGGAACGACTGGTGAGGTGTCCTCTCATATTTTTTCATTGGTGACAAGTTTCATCATTACAATTTCTCAACATTCAGTTTTAATTATTTTGTGATTGTTCTTTCTATTTACGTGTTGTTCTTTGTGTTTGTTGTTTTTCTGGTTCTGTTTGTTTCACTTTGCATCAATTCATGTAAGTCTCTCCGTGATTCTCTGTAGTCATTACGTTCATAATTTTTTGATAGCACACTAATATTCCATTTATATATTCCAGATTTGTTTATCCATTTTGCTAATGCTTGTTCCTAGTTCTTTGTTGTAATAAAAAAGTGCTGATATAGATATTTTGATGTATATAGATAGTCTTTTATGTCAATGGCCTTACCCCAAAGGTCTTAAGCAAAAAGTGGTTATCTTGCAGTTGCTATGTACAATTTGGCAGAAAAGGAAAGTACTTTTGTTTAATTTCTTATTGTTTGATAAAGTTGTTAAAGATGAAGGATTTGAAATAGAAAGATTATTGAGAAGTTGTTTCCCTCTAATGAGCCCTCTTCTCTTGCCTGTGGGACCTTCTAAAAAACCCTTTATTTGGTTTGTAAAGTTCTCTACCTTCCTAACTTCCCAGTTTCCTTACTTCCTAGCACCCTTCCTCTCCACCCCCGCCACATACTCCATGATCCAGTGACATTAGCCTTGCTCTTCCTTGAATAAGGCACTCTTCTTAGCAGTCCTTTTTGTGGTAGCCAAGAATTGGAAATCAAGGAGATGCCCATCAATTGGGGAAAGGCTAAACAAATTGTGATATATGAATGTAATGGAATAGTGTTGTGCTATAAGAAATGAGGAGCAAATGGACTTCATAAGAACCTGGAGCACAACCAGGAGAACTTTGAACACAACCACAGACACATTGCTTCTGTGATGACTAACTTTGACAGACTTGGCTCTTCTCAACAATGCAAGGTTCTAAGACAGCTGCGAAAGACTCATGATGGAAAAGACTATCCACATCCAGAGAAAGAATTACCGAGTCTGAATGCAGATTGAAGCAGACTATTTGCTCTCTTTATTTTATTTTATTTTTGGTTTTGATACGTCTTTCTCGTGGTACATTTCATTGGTTATAGTTCTTCTTTACAATTTGATTATTGGGAAAAGAAGTGTAATGTGAAGGTGTATATAGAACCTGTATCAGATTACTTGCTGTCTTGGGGGGAGGGAGGGGGGAGGAGAGGGAGGGGGAGAAAATTTGGAGCTCAAAAACTTGTGGAACTGAGTGTTGTAAACTAAAAAAAAAATAAATTGATTAATTTAAAAAAAAAAAAACTCTTCTTCCAGTGGTAGGAATTTTCACTAGCTTTCCCCCATGCCTGTAACTCTTCCCCTTTTCTCACATCTTCCTCCCAGCTTCCATGATTTCCTTCAAGTTTCAGCTGAAATCCTATTTTTTGCAAGAAGCCTTTCCCAGCCCCTCTTAATGCTAGTGCCTTCCCTCTGTGGCTTGTCTCCAATTTATCCCATGTGTGTATTGTTTGTACATAGTTCTATGCGTGTTCTCTCCCCACTAGATTGTAGCTCCTAGGGAGGAGGGACTATTTTTTACCTTTCTTTTTGTATCCCCAGTGCTTTGCACAGTGCCTGTAGGAGCTACTTATTGATTGACTGACAGATAAGTCTTTGAGAGCTTACAGATGTGAAAGTTAATAAACAAATGAAAGAAAATAGGTACTTTAATGAACCACTGGTGGAACTTCCAGCCATTCTGGAAAATTTGGAACTATGTTCCAAAAGGTACTAAATTGGGCATACTCTTTTATCCAGTGATACAATTACTAGGCACATAACCCTAAAGAGATCAAAGAAAGAAGGAAAGGACCCATATGTACAAAATTTTTGTTTTGTAGTGGCAAAGAACTAGAAACTAAGGGGCTGCCCATCAACTGGGGAATGGCTGAACAAATTACATAATATGCATGTAATGAAATACAACTATGCCAAGAGGACTGAAGAGATGGACTCACAAAAACCTGGGGAGAGTTGTGTGAACTGATGCAGAATAAAGTGAATAGAACATAGAAAACAATTTATACAACAACAACATAACAAAGATGAACAATTTTGAAAGTCTTAAGTCTGATAAATGCAATGACCAATCATGATTCCGGAAGAACTATGCTATTTGTCTTCTGACAAAGGGGTGAGATATTCATTTTTGGACATGGCCATTTTGGAAATTTGTTTTGCTTGACTTCATATTGTTATAAGGTTTTTGTTTTTCTCTTTTAAGTTGGTTGAGGGTGTGTGGAAGGGAGAGAAAATAAATGATTCTTAGTTGAAAAATAAAATTTAAAAATGAATTCAAAAAAAGAATAAAATAATTATATTTTATTTTTGATTATGCATTCTTTAAGAATGAAAATCAGCTAGAAATAAGATTAATATGAGTGGCTTTTCTTTCTAGAAGTAATCAAGCCATTTCTCCACAAATTTTGTCTAATGCACTGAAAGATACCTCCCCCAAGGCAAAGAACAGATTGGAAAAATTATTTTTTGGAGAGGTGAGAAATAAATAAGCAGTTGTCTTTTGCCAATGCAGGATTTTTCTCCTCTAAATTTTAATTCTGAGCTAATTTTAGGTAAGGTGGGAATTCCTTGGGAAGACTAGTTGTTTGATAAGTCCTTGTGTTTATGTAACTGATCACATAGGAAACAGCTATGAAAGTATTCATTTGAATTATTTTAAATAAGAGAAAAGCATATTCTGCTTTTTTCCTTTTCTCTAAAATCTCAACTAGTATATCAGATTTCTTTTAAGAATTATATTTTAGTTTGTTATAAATGGATAAAAACCTTTCAATTTCCGGAATGCTACATCCATTAAAGTTTGAATGAGGCATTTTTAGGTTGAATGAGGCATTTTTAGGTTAAAGTGGTCTATTTCATCTTTTAATATAAGCTAGAAGTTACATATGACTAGGTCAAGAAATATTTGACAGAGCTGTGGAAAGGTTTATCTTTGTTAATATGGTTATTCTTCAGGGGCAGCTGGGTGGCACAGTAAGTGGAGCACAGCCCTGGAGTCAGGGGGACCTGAGTTCAGGTCTGGCCTCAGAACACTTGACACACTTGCTGGTTGTATGACCTTGGGCAAGTCGCTTGGCCCCAGTTGCACTGCCTTCCCTCCTCGGAAAAGAAAAAAAGAAATAGAAAAAAGTGGAAAAAATATAGTTATTCTTCACAAATGTATAAAGGGAATACAGATAGTATATTGCTTTAGTAAACATCTATTTCTAGAGAATGAAGTTATTTCGATGGTCTGGCTAGTGCTATGTTGTAAAAATGATTTGATAATGTGACTAATAGGAATTCTTGAGAATACTTACATGAGCACACTTTGCCATGTCCCTGTTTAGTTGAGTTAGTCTGCTTAGCAAAAATATTGTTCTTACCATACTCTACTTATGTATAGTAAATTTTCAATTATCTTTACAATGTGGAGCTCTTAAGAAAGCTTTGCATGTTTCTCAGGAAGCAGTTAAAACTTTTATTTACAGCAAAGAGCCCTCCTTCACTGCTGATGCCTAATCTGTTCACTTCCATGAGGCTTTTATTCTGAGGTAAGCCCAGATCCTACTATCTCATTTAAAAATTTTTCTTTTTTATTATGAACTTGAAAAACACCAACAATTATACATCTTTTGACAATACCATAGTTTCAATGAAATATAAGATGCCTGTAGGATGATCTCCAAATTACCTTTACCACTTCAGGTCAGCACATTATGGTGTTAGTTAATTTCCTAGAGCACTGAGAGGTTAAATGGCCTGTTCAACTGGGTCACCCAACCAGTTTGTGTCAGAGGTGGCATTTGAACCTAGGTCTTCTTGACTTCCTTATTTCTCTATCTCCTTGCTATTTCTGACTCTGAGAGCAGTGATCATATCAACACTATAATTTCTGGGAAAGGGTAAGAACACTTTAATCAATTATCCTAGATCTTCAATCACCATTTTCTTTGATTTCCTCATCCAAAACACTACTTTCTCTCCATTGTTCATATGTGTGTGTGTGTGCATGTGTGTGTATGCATATATATCATATAGTTTTCCCCCCTAGAATATAAAGTCCTTGAAGACAGATACTATATTGATTTTTCATATTTGTATCCCTAACACTTAGCACAATGCTTGTCACATAGTAAGCACTAAATAAATGCTTTGTCCATTCATTCATTCATTCATTCATTCATTCATAACTCTTTGAGGATGAATGATTGAGTCTCACTGGTCAGATAGGAATTGATTGAGTTGGGTTGTTATGAATGTGTTGAAGATGAATTTGTTGACTCAGAAAATTATAAATTGGAGCCACACCTTTGTGTTGCACCTTCCCCTCCACCCCCACCCCCTTTTTTGTCAGATCCAGAGAGAGCTGAGCATGAGTCAAAGACCAGAGACTTGAGAACAGAATTTAGTACCTGGGGAGGGGAATGATGATGGTGGTGGTGCCTGTGCATTAGGAGGACTTCCCCAGTACCAACTGAATATCTACTCCTCAGGCCCAAGAAAGCCTTTCAGCCTAAAAGATGGCACCAGGTAGGGCAGTAGTGGTGGAGAGAGTTCCTGGACTCTTGAGTTTCTGGACTCTATATCTGGACCCTGCCATGGAGAAACAGGGTCAGAGGCACCTTATAGTTCTGTCTTCTCTCAATCACAAGATCTTCATGGTCTCTGGAAAGGAGAACTATATGGCTAAGTGATGGGAATTCTGGAACCTCAGTTTCTGAGATAGAAGACAAGAATATTCCTGGGAAAAGTTTGAGAACCCAGCCTTCTAGAGAGAAAAGGGGTGGCTCCTGAGAAGTGTAAGACTAAGAATTGCCTCTGTCATTCCCAAAATCAAGAGCTCCGGGACCTCTTTTCTAGAGAACAAGCAAGGAGATCACAAACTGCTCTAACCTCTCTTAGGGAGGAAAAAAAAGGATTATTCTGTGGGCCCAAAGTTGCAGGAATCCTAAGAAACTGAGCCAGAACATCAAGAGACTGAGTCATGATATGGGGAAACAAAAGATAGAGATTTTTTCCACCAGCTATTATTGTGAGATATTTGTGAGTCTAATGGTGAAGAATTGCCTCTATAGCAATCCCAAGGTTGTGTTCCTTCTAGAGGAAGGCCACACTTCATAAAGCTGGAAGGTTATATCTATCTGAAGGGTACCTGTAGGGTTTATCAGTGTGTGTGTGTGTGTGTGTGTGTGTGTGTGTGTGTGTGTGTTCGTGCGTGCGCGTGCATATGCACACATGTGCATATGTCCCCAAGCATGCGTGTGTAGGTTGGGAGGTTGCCTCTCTAAGATCATTTTTATTGTATTTCTAAGTGGATCCCAAAGCATAGGATGACATTATGAGTCTGGAATACTGTGTGTCTCCTTGGAAGATAAGTGGGGCTCAATGGAAAGGGAAAATTATATCAATTTTTATATGCCATTGTGACATGTTTTCCACATTTTTTGTAGAGTGAAATAAAGGCTATCTTGTTCCCAATATATGCAATATTACCTTGAGTGTTTGTAGGGGAGCAGTGGGCCATTTTACATACATCTATGGAGATCCAGGCATGACTTATATTTGGATTTTATTCAATTAATGTTAGGGACAACAAAAATTATTTTAAACACCACAGTAAGTGGTCAAAGCATTATTTGATTCATAGCATCCTCCACCACCTTTTCTGCCACTGTGAAATAACTGTGAACCATTAGCATTTTTCTTTGTTTCATGGATTCCATGGCCAAAGAAGTCATCACTAAGTTACAGTCTACTGGTGGTGAAGCTTTCCGGAGTTAGGTTCGTTCATCCTTTAACAGTAAATAAAATTTTTCATAGGGATTTTACTTAAAATTTTTCCAAATGGTAGAACATGCTAGTTTTTGGGCCACTGAGAAAGCTTTCAGTAATTTCAGGTCAATTTTATTCCACAGTGAATGATCAGGATAGAGCTTTTGTTGAGAACTTTTTTTTTTAGATGGCACAGTGTATAGAGTATTGGACTTGGAGTCAGCAAGACCTGAGTTCAAATTCAGCCTTAGACACTTAACAACTGTGAAACTGCATGTCACTTAACTTCTGTTTGCCTCAATTTACTCATCTGTAAAATTAAAATAATAATAGCAAGTTTATGTTGAGGATTAAATGGGATAATATGCCTAAGACACTTCATAGACCTCAAAGTGCTATATAAATGCTAGCAATTACTATTATTAGAATATAAATGTGTGTGTATTTGTGCATATGGTACCTATGAATATAACTATTATTAGAAATACTGAAAATCAAAGGAGAGATTAATAAAATTGAAATCAAGAAAACTATTAAACTAATAAATAAAACTAAGAGCTGGTTTCATGAAAAAACTAATAAAATTGATAAACCCTTGGTCAATTTGATTAAAAAAAAAAGAAAGAAGAAAACCAAATTACCAGTATCAAAAATGAAAAGGGTGAATTCACCTCCAATGAAGAGGAAACTAAAACAATAGTTAGGAATTATTTTGCCCAATTGTATGCCCATAAATTGGACAACCTTAGGGAAACAGATGGATATTTACAAAAATACAAATTGCCCAGGTTAACAGAAGAGGAAGTAAATTACCTAAGTAACCCCATCCCAGAAAAAGAAATTGAGTAAGCCATCAATGAACTCCTCAGGAAAAAATCTCAAGGACCAGATGGTTTTACATGTGAATTCTATCAGACATTTAAAGAACAATTAATTCTCACACTTTATAGAATACTTGGGAAAATAAGTAAAGAAAGAGTCCTACCAAATTCTTTTTATGACACAAATATGGTACTAATACCTAAACCAGGAAGATTCAAAACAGAGAAAAAAAATTAGAGACCAATTTCCTTAATGAATATTGATGCAAAAATTTTAAATAAAATATTAGCAAAAAGATTGCAGCAACTTATCACAAGAATAGTACACTATGACCAGGTAGGATTTATTCCAGGAATGCAAGACTGGTTCATTATTAGGAAAACTATCAGCATAATTGATCATATCAATAATAAAACTAGAAGAAACCATACGATCATCTCAATAGATGCAGAAAAAGCTTTTGACAAAATACAACACCCATTCCTATTAAAAACACTAGAAATCATAGGAATAAACGGAATCTTCCTTAAAATTATAAATAGCATCTACCTAAAACCATCAGCAAACATTATATGTAATGGGGATAAGCTAGATGCATTCCCAAAAAGATCCAGGGTAAAACAAGGATGTCCATTATCACCCCTACTATTCAATTTGGTACTAGAAATGTTAGCTGTAGCAATAAGAGAAGAAAAAGAAACTGAAGCAATTAGAATAGGCAAAGAAGAAACTGAATTATCACTTTTTGCAGATGATACTTAGAGAGTCCCAGAGAATCAAGTAAAAAACTACTTGAAATAATAAACAACTTTAGCAAAGTTGCAGGATATAAAATAAACCCACATAAATCCCCAGCATTCCTATACATTACTGACAAAGCCCAACAGCAAGAGATAGAAAGAGAAATTCCATTCAAAGTTACTGAAGGCACTATAAAATATTTGGGAGTCTACCTGCCAAGACAAACCCAGAGCATATATGAACATAATTGTGAAACGCTTTTCACACAAATAAAGTCAGATCTAAATAAATAGAATAACATCAGTTGCTTGTGGTTAGGCTGAGCTAATATAATAAAATGACAATTTTACCTAAATTAATCTATCTATTCAGTGCCATACCAATTGAACTACCAAAAATTATTTTACAGAGCTGGATAAAATAAGAACAAAATTTATCTGGAAGAACAAAAGATCCAGAATATCAAGGGAATTAACAAAAAGAAATGCTAGGGAAGGTGGCCTAGCCATATCACATATCAAACTGTACTATAAAGCAGCAGTCCTCCAAACTACCTGGTACTGGCTAAGAAACAGAATGGTGGATCAGTGGAATAGGTTAGGTACACAAGACACTATAGTCAGTGACTATAGCAATCTACTCTTTGATAAACCCAAAGAATCCAGCTTCTGGGCTAAGAATTCATTATTCCACAAAAACTGCTGGGAAAATTGGAAAATGGTAGGACAGAAATTGGACATAGACCAATGTTTTACACTGTATACCAAAATAAAGTCAAAATTGTTTCATGATTTAGAAATAAAGGCTGATACTATAAGCAATTTGGGAAAGGAAGAATTCATGACCCAACAAGAGATAGAGAGCATTATAGAACGCAAAATGGATAATTTTGATTATGTTAAATTGAGAAGTTTTTGTATAAACAAAGCTCATGTGACAAAGATTAGGAGGGAAGCAGAAAATTGGGAGAAAATCTTTACAACCAGTGTCTCTGATAAAGGCCTCATTTCTAAAATATACAAGGAACTGAGCCAAATTTATAGGAATAAAAGCCATTCCCCAATTGAGAAATGGTCAAAGGATATGAACAGGCCGTTTTCAGAGGAAGAAATTAAAGATATCTATAGGCATATGAAAAAATGAACTAAATCACTATTGATGAGAGAAATTCAAATCAAAACAACTGTTAGGTACCACATCTCTCCTGTCAGATTGGCTAAAATAACAAAAAAGGGAAATGATAAATGCTAGAGAGGATGTGGGAAAATTGGAACATTGTTACATTGCTGGTGGAGTTGTGAGATGATCCAGTCATTTTGGAGAGTAATTTGGAACTCTGCCCAAAGGGCTATGAAAATGTTCACACTCTTTGACCCAGCAATACCACTTCTAGGGTTGTATCCCAAAGAAATCACACAAGCAGGAAAAGGACCCATATGTACAAAAATATTTATAGCAGCTCTTTTTGTGGCAGCAAAGAATTAGAAATCAAGGGGATGCCCATCAATTGGGGAATGACTGAACAAGTTGTGGTATATGAATGCAATGGAATACTATTGTGTTATAAGAAATGGGGAAGATATGGACTTCCTAATAACCTGGAAAGACCCACATGATCTGATGCTGAGTGAGAGGAGCAGAACCAAGAGAACATTGTACACGACCACAGACATATTGATTCTGTGATTTGATAGACTTGGCTCTTCTCAGCAATACAAGGGTCAAAGACAGCCCCAAAAAGAACTATGGAGTCTGAATGCAGATTGAGGCAAACTATTTACTCTTTTTTCTCTTCTTTTTTGGTTTCGTATCTTCTCTCTCATGATTCATTCCATTGGTCGTAATTCTTTTTTACAACTTGACTATGGTGCAAATAAGTTTAATGTGAAGGTATATATAGAATCTATATCAGACTACATGCTGTCTTGGCAGGCAGCAGCAAGGGGTGGGGAGGGAAGAAAATTTGAAACTCAAGAACATGTAGAACTGAGTGTTGTGAACTAAAAATAAAAAATATAATTAAAAAAATGAATATAACTATTAGTTGATTTGGAAAAAATTTTGGCTTAGACTTCTGATTTCATTTCTGTAGGGAATTCTTTGCTTTCTAAATTTAATTTTAATTAAATTGTTTTCTCAATTACATATAAACAAAAAATTTTTTATCATTCATTTAGAATTTTTTTTATTTCAAAGTCTTTCTCGCCCTTCTTCCTCCTCCTTGAGAAAGCAAGCAATTTGATATAGATTATACATGTTCAGTCATTGAAAACTTTTCCATATTAGCTATACTGCAAAAGAAAATGCAGGACAAAACCCCATAAGAATAATTAAGTAAAAAAATGCTTTAATATCCATTCAGACCCTATCAGTTCTCTCTCTGGAGGTGGATAGCATTTTTCATTGTAAGTCCTTTGGAATTATCTTGGATCATTGTACTGCAGAGAATAGTATTCACAGTTGATCATTGTATGATATTTCTTTTACCATGTACAATATTCTCCTGCTTCTGCTCATTCCACTTTGCATCAGTTCATATAAGTTTTCCCAGGTTTTTCTGAAAGCATCCTGTTCATCATTTATTTAGCATAACAGTATTCCATCACAATCATATACCACATTCAGCCATTCCCCAATTGATGAGCATCCCCTTAATTTCCAATTCTTTCTCATCACAAAAAGAGCTGCTATAAACATTTTTTGTACAAATAGGTCTTTTTCCTTTGATCTCTTTGGGGTAGACTTAGTAATGACGTTTCTGGGTCAAATAATATGTACAATTTTAGAGCCTTTTGAGCATAGTTCCAGATTGCTGTACAGAATGGTTGAATCAGTTCACAACTCCACCAACATATTTTCTGCATACTCTTCAGCACTTGTCATTTTCCTTTTCTGTCATATTGGCCAATCTGATAGGTGTGAGGTGGTACCTCAGAGTCATTTTAATTTGCATTTCTCTGATGAATAGTAATTTAAGTCATTTTTTTCGTATGCCTATAGCTAGCTTTGATTTTTCTTTTGAAAACTGCTTGTTCATCTCCTTTAACCATTTGTAAATTTGACTCAGTTCTCTGTATGTTTGAGAAATGAGGCCTTTAGCAGAGAAACATGCTATAAAAATTCCCCCTCCAAGTTTCTTGCTTTCCTTCTAATCTTGGCTGCATTGGTTTTGTTGGTACAAATACTTTTTAATTTGATGTAATCAGAATTATCCATTCTATATCTAACAATGCTTTCCTATCTCTTGTTTGGTCATAATTCTTCCCTTATCCATAAATCTGACAGGTAGAATATTCCATACTCCCCTAATTTGCTTGTGATATAACCCTTTATGTCTAAATCATGTATCCATTTTGACTTTATCTTGGTATAAAGTGTGAGATGATGTCCTGTGCCTAATTTCTGCCAAACTGTTTCCCAGAAATTTTTTTCAGTGATTTCCTGTTCCAAAATCTTGGATCTTTGGATTTATCAAACACTAGGTTACTATGGTCACTTACTACTGTGTGTTGTGTACCTATTCCATTCCACTGATCCACCGCTCCACTTCTTGGTCAGCAGCAGATTATTTTGATGATTACCACTTTGTAATAGAGTTTGAGATCTAGTACAGCTAGACCAACTTGCTTCATATTTTTTCATTGATTCCGTTGATATTCTTGACCTTTTGTTCTTCCAGATGAATTTTAAAATTATTTTTTTCTAGCTCTATAAACTAATTTTTTGGTATTTGATTGAATAAATAATTTAGGTAGGATTATCATTTTTATTATATTGGTTCAGCCTACCCACGAGCAATTCATATTTCTCTCATTGTTTAGATATGACTTTATTTGCGTGAAAAATGTTTTGCAATTGTGTTCATATAGTTCCTGCATTTGTTTTGGCAGGTAGACTCCTAAATATTTTGTATTATCTACAGTAATTTTAAATAAAATTTATCTTTCTATCTCTTCCTGCTGGACTTGGTTGGTTATATATAGAAATGTTGATTGTTTATGTGGGATTATTTTATATCCTGCAACTTAGCTGAAGTTGTTAGTTATTTCAACTAGTTTATAATCCACTAGCTGATTCTCTAGGATTTTCTAAGTATACCATCATATCTTCTGAAACGTGAGAGTTTTATTTCCTCATTGCCTATTCTAATTCTTTCAATTTCTTTTTCTTGTGTTGTTGCTATAGCTAGCATTTCTATAACAATATTAAATATTAGTGGTGATAAGTGGACATCCCTGCTTCTCCCCTGATCTCATTGGAAAGGCTTCTAGGTTATCCCCATTAATGCTTGCCAATCATTTTAGATAGATGCTACTCATTATTTTAAGGAAAGCTCCATTTATTCCTATGATTTCTAATATTTAATAGGAATGAGTGTTGTATTTTGTCAAAAGTGTTTTAGGGAATTCTTTGTGAGGAAACTTCCTCTACCATGGCAGATTGGGAACTGTTATTGTCTTAGAGAATGGCCTAGGTATTAGAGATTAAGTGACTCACTCAGGGTTTCACAACTTGTATATGTCAAAGCTAGGATTTGAACTCAGGTCTTTCTGACTTCAAGGCTGCTATAGTTCTCATTACTTAATTATGTAACATCAAATTTGTATGTACTAGTGTATGTAGCAGGCTTAGAAATGATGACCTTCTCACATGTAACCTAGAGGATGATCACCCCTCTCTTTAAGTGTTACTGACTCATTTCCTTTTTAATCCTCAGCCTAGGTTTTAAGGTAATAAAAGGATATGTTCTTACACATTTCCTCATAAATTAACAAAAACATACCATCCCTCATTCAGCTCTGAGGCCCATTCTTAACTTATAAGTAAACTAGAGAAACCTCCTTCCCAAAAAGCTTTCTCTTTTCTCTTTATCTTGATGTCAAACTCCAGGCCCAATGTATTTCCTAGGCTTAAGCAACACTAATGTTATTGTTTATAAAATTTATATTATAAATAAGTTAAAAACAAAGACCTAGAATGTTATTTAAAATGTGTCACAATGAATAAAGTTAACAACCAGATCACTGCTCTGCTCTTCAAAAACTCTGAAAAGAGATGTATAATCAAATAATCTCAGCAGTGATGCCATTGACTCCTCCTTAACTCAAGAAACACCGTTCACTTAGGATGGTAATTAAAAATCTCTCAAGAATTCTCTTTAGAATATCTTCTCCAGAGCATTTCTTTTTAAAATTTTTAAACTTTTTTACTAAGTGTTTTTTGTTCTCTACCCTACTCCTTCCTTCAGTGAGAAATAAAACAAAATCTTTGTAATGAGTAAGCACAGCCAAGCAAAATAAATTCCCACATTGGCCATTTCTAAAAATGAATGTCCTGTTCTTAGGACATTTATTCTTCATGGGATAGGAGTTTGTCTCAGTTATGTCAAAATGTCTCTTTAGTATTTCTCAAAAAAGATGACAGTTAATTCATCCAATCTTTGATGAAACAAGTTGTCTTAATCATTTCCCTTTGTGTCATACCAGAAGTTTCAAACTGTTTCCAATGTAATTGGGAAATGTTTAAAAAAATAAAAATGCAAATTGGATAATTTCTTTTTTTCTAAGTCAATATGGGACCAGCAGGGATCCATTTGTATTTTAATTTGACACCATTGACTTACACAATCTCTCATCCATGACAATTAATACTCTTCAGAATGATGATGAAACTGTAACTCCTCTAGATTCTCTTCCCTCCTAAAAAATACAAAAACAGCATCCATAACCTCTGTAGGAGGGACTATTGAAGTTGGAGATGCCTATGAAAGAAAAGGTCGGATGCAGGGGAAAAGCTCTGTTGGTGGAATTGTGAATAGATTTAACCATTCTGGAAAGCAATTAGGAATTGTACACAAAATGTTACCAAACAGTGCATGCTCCTCAGTGGAGCTCTGCAACTACTATGCCTAAATCCCAAGGAGATGAGAAAAGAGAAAATGTTTCAATATGTCAAAATATGTTTATTGCAGTTCTTTTTTGTGGGACAAAACAACAACAAAAATGATAAGGATCGAAGGGGATGTTCATTAATTAGCAGATGGCTAAACAAATTGTGGAATATGAATGAAATGGAATAGTATTATGCTATAAAAAGTGGGGAAAAGATAATTTAAAAGAGTCTTGGGAAGATTATGAAGTAAGAAGAAAAAGAACAACTCATATTATAATATCAATATAATAAAATGAATAATTTTAAATTCTCTTATGAACTGATGAAGAATGAAATGAGCAGAACATTCTGATCAGTGCAATAGTCCTCCATTGTTGTTGTTGTTCAGTAGTGTCCAACTTTTTTGACCTCATTTGGGTTTTTTTTGGCAAAGGTACTGAAGTGGTTTGTGAATTTATTCTCCAGCTCATTTTGCAATGGGAAAATGGAAGCAAAGAAAGTTAAGTGACTTGCCTAGAATCACACAGCTAGTAAGTGTCTGAGGCAGGATTTGAACTCAGGAATGATGATGAGTCTTCCTCATTCCAAGCCGAGCAGATGCTTTATCCACTGTGCCACCTAGCTGCATCTGTGATTACAGAGGACCAATGATGAAGCATGCTATTTACCTTTTGACAGAGAGGTGACTGATTCTGGATGAAGACTGAGACTTGTTTTGTTTAATTATGCATATTTATTGTGAGGCTTTTGGTTTTGTTTTCCTTTTATGGGTTTGGGGGTGGGAGAGAGAGAAAATAGAGTTCTGTTAATTAAAAAAGAAAACAATATATAAAAAAGAAAAATATCTGTAGAGCCCAAGAAAATTTGCTTGCTTTACATGACCAGTGCAACTCTGGGTAAATGGGAAGTCATGTTTTCTCATCCTCAAATTCAAAGCATTAATGATACCTTTGCTTTTTCTAATTTTTAAGGCAGTATTGCTTTTCATAAGTCACTAAAAGTATGCATTCCTGGAAGGGGAATGAAGAAAGAACTAAAGTCGAACAAGACCTTGACCTCCATATATCCAAACTGTTAATTGAAACCACTGCTCTTGAATTGTAGTAGATAAATATATTATATTTTCCTTTGGTGCCATTGCTAAAAAAAATCAGAAGTTGCATAGCACAGATAAGTAGAGTCAGTCTCTTGCGTGTGTCATATGTATATATGGAGTATTTTCATTAGGGTTCTTGAGATAAGGTCAAGGAAAGGTTAAATGTGATGCTGCCATATTTGGATTGTTAATGAAAAGTGAGTGCTCCAGTAAAGAATGCAGTACTGGGTTAATTATAGTCACTAAGTTAAACTGTAGGCAGAAAAGACTAAATTGAACACTTTGCCACCCAGGGAAGATTCCATTTTTAATCTAAGAATGGAATACAAAATGCTTACAGATCTTATATTTAAAATGTCCCTTAATGTTTATTAGTTATAGTACTGTTTTTTTATGATCTGGCTTCAGCACATTTTTAATTCACTTAACAAAGATAACTGATCCCACCTCTATACCTACAAAGCTGTAACTAGCATTGGAGAACATAGGCCTTTTGTCCCAGTATGCTGGCATGTGGAGTGGCATACTTCCTTCTCAAGGTGCATTATTCTTGACCATAGGGACCACCAACCCTATACCTCAGTGTTCAGTCTATTGTGGTACACAGCATGACTACACCCTGGCCACTAACCCCATGATCCCATTGCTGTAGTGTTCCTGCCTTAGGATCCACCTTTCCTTTTAATCCCCAAGGGGTCATAGGGAGATGGGCCATATCCTCTTTTTTGGGTTCAGATTAGTGAGGATTTTTGTGGTCAAGCTGTCCTTTGTGTTGCTGTTAGCTCTGTCTCATCCCCAACTAAATTTGCCCCAGGACAGCATCTACTCTTATCCTATTGGTTCAGTTTCAGAGTAGAAACTAAAGTCTGAGTTATTTACAAGTGGTATATAGTAGGTCTCTTAAGTTCTGTTTCTTTTTTTTTTTTACTATTCACTTGTCTACATATGAGATCGGTCAGAATTTCTTTGGAATACATCCCGTGGAAGATAGACTGTGGGAGATTATTATCCTTGATGGGAAGGGAAAAAGCATTTATATAACACCTGCTATGTGCCAGGCATTGTGCTAAGCACTTTTTACCAATATTATCTCATTTGATCCCCACAATAGCCCTATGAAGTAGGTGCTATTATTATCCTCACTTTACAGTTGAGGAAAGTGAAGCAAACAAAGGTTAAGGGATCTGCCCAGGGTCATACAGCTAGTTAATGACTTTGACTGTCTTTGAGCTCAAGTCTTCTTAACTCTAGGCCTAGCACTCTATCCATTGCAGTACCAACTGCCTCACCTGAGAGCTAAGATAACAAAGTGAATGGATGGGAGGGTAGGAAAAAAGTTAAAAGAATTATCTTGATGTGTGGAAGAAATGACAAAGAGATCAAGAGGCAGACCTTGACAAAAAATGAGAGGTAAGATGATCTTGGGAATAAAAATGTTTATTGCTAATGAGGGAATTGATTGGGTTAGCTAGAGAGTTGGTGTTCCAGGACAAGAAATCTAAAGTAAGAAGCAATGATTTCACAAGAATTTTTGTTATGTTTAGGTAGTGTGATATAATGGAAAGATCATTGGATTTAACATCAACAGACCTGGGTTAGAATTCTGATTCCAGTTCCTAATTGTATGAAAAATCACTCTCATTGGGCCTCAATTTTTTCATCTATAAAATAAGACCATATGATCTCTAAGGTTCCAAATTCTTTGATCCAAACATTATTTTTGCCAGAATTTGAATGCAGTCTGGTATCCCTGATTGTCATTTTGTCATTACTTAAGTCATATGACGAATACAGTGAAATATAATATCAGTAGGAACTTGGAGCTCATTGTCACTGGGTAAATCTGAACTGATCTGAATCTGCTAAAGATTGAGTCAGTGTAGACACCCAGACTGAGGCAGAACTAATGGGAATGTCATCAATTCACTGAGAAACATAGACCATTTGGAAATTCTTCAGCATGTTAGTTCATCAGGGTGGAGTGTCATAATCTTCAGGGTGATTGTGAAGTTCACCCAGAGCCTAATCCTTCTGGTTGAATAAAGATCAGGTTAATTATCATAAATGCTGCCTGGCGATTAAATTCAGATGGTGCCTATGAGTGAAAAATGGCTCCTGAAAAGCTACTCACTGTGAACAGCTGTACTTGTTGGGTAGAGGCAATCCTGATAGCAAAGGAGGATGGATGCAGAAACCTCTGTCTGGGCAAAGGTTTGAATTGCTTTGCTTGAGGGGAATTTTGTGAGTGCTAGAATTAGGGAGTGGCCCTGTTTTCATTCCCCCATGGCCAAAGATCTTGCTTGAGTGTGGGAATTTAAAAGCATTTTTGTGTAGCCCTAATCATCAGGCATGGTGGCAAATATGGATTGTACTCTGCAAGATAACTTTAGAAGGATACATAACCTGGGCCTAGCAAGAAAACTAACTTTTGACTGGTGATGGAAAATGCCATCCACATCCAGAGAAAGAACTATGGAGTCTAAATGCAGAGTGAAGCAGACTATTTTTTTTGTTTTGTTTTTTCTTTCTCATGGTTTTTCCCATTCGTTATGATTCTTCTATACAACATGACTAATGTGAAAATTTTTAATTTTAATAGGAATGTACATGTAGAACCTATACCAGAATGCAGGCTGTCTTGAGGAGGGAGGGAGGAGAGAGAGGGAGAAAATTTAAAACTTAGAGAAGCGAATGTTGAAAACTAAAAATAAATAAACTAATAAAAAAGAAAACTTTCATAATTTTTTTCTTTATCCTTCTAGCTGTATAATGATAGTATTATATAGTACAATAATATTTAATAGTAAAATCCTACTATTACTTTATTATTTTAATCATGTTATTGTTTGATTGCTTTATCATTAGACAAGAGAAAATGGGCAAGGTATATATTAGCAATTTGTATTGTTTTTTTTGGGTTATGTGGAAAATAGCTTGGGAAAACGTGTTCTAATCAGAATATTCTAATCACTGTTTTTGTGTCCTGGACCCCTTTGGATGTCTGGTGAATCCTATGAAGCCTTTTCAGTATGATGTTAAATGCATAAAATAAAATATGTAGAATTACAAAGGAAAGCAAAAGTTAGTGACAACAAAGAAGTATTTTTTCCCCATTTGAGTCCATGGATCCCCTGAAAGCCATCCACAGACCCCTTAGGTGATAGTGAAACCCAGATTAACATTGTCTGTTCTAAATAGTGCCTGATGAAATTATACTTATCAGGATATTGTAACATAATAACAGTGGTAGCATTTTTGGGGTGTGGGTGTGATGCCAATCAGTGATTAAAGATACGTATTTATATACCCAGTATATATAGCCATTGTAAGGTCATAATTCAGAATTCAGCCCTAGGAGGAGTAAGAACTCTAAGTCCACAGAGCTGCAGAGAGAGTGCAGAGCAGGGAGTGGAAACCAGGGAGCTTCAGAGACTAGAGAACTGAAGGGGGAGAGAATGCAGGCAAACAGACAATTGGGATTTCTGAGTGTTTATGGGAAGGTCCCAGCAGGGGGGAAGGTTACAGGATAACTTGGTTCCCTGCTATAATACTGTGTTATGATTTCCTTACTGTTACACTGAGGTAAACTTACTGGTTTTGGAATACAATTACTGCTATATCGAATTGGAGTTACTGGTCTTGGGGTTTGATCCTCTGGTGACTAAATAAATGTTATACTACCTAGAGAATCTCTTATACCTTGTGATTCTGAACTATACAGGCACGTTCATGGTCATCTTCAAGGTCATGAATCTTGCCTTACTGATACGGGGCAGGGGGGAATACATATTTTTATTTCCCCATAATCTGGATGACCAACGATTCTTGGAATGATAGCCCACTGAAGAGATTAGTTCTGTTAAGATTAAGTCCTATTTAGTCCTTATGACTATTCTACTAGGTCTGGCAAGGGCTGGGGCTGTATCAGCGCAACACTTCCCAGACAGAATAAGTACAGAATGGCTCAGGATAGAAGGGAAAGAGAGAATGGGTATCTTACAGGGTGTCCCAAAAGTCTTAGTGAATTTTTGTGTTTTTAAAGCCTATTGCATGTTACTGTCTCATGGGAGCCCATAGGGGCTTTACCTTTGGGAGAGCTGACACCGTCATATTCATTTGACTGGGATTTAGATTTTTTTTAAACCTCATGTAAAGAAGAAATAATGATGAATTGTCTTGAATGGAATAATAACCTTGATTATTTGGAGAATCAGTGGTGTGCAGGAAAACTGCCTTTCAGTCACTAGTATCTTGGCAAATGACTTTACTTTGTATGGCTCGCTAATTCAAATCTTTGGGAAGTAGGTAGCATGGTGCTGGCAGAATCTAGTTAGAATTATCTACTGGTTAGAGTTAGATATTCAGGAAAGACAATTCTGAGTTAATCCTGGGACATAAGGATTGCTCAGTTTGTGCTTGGTTGCTTGGCTGACATCCCATTGTGGATAGGCGTTCAACTAACATGTGGTTTAAAGTGCTTGTGCTGGAGGATAATGTTGATTTTATTATTCTTCCAAAGCTTAGGGAGGATGGTCTCCCATGAGAGGGGACAAGAGATGAGACAATACATATGGAAATTATAGTATGGGCTAATGGCCAAGAAGGTTTCTGGACCATGTACTATATCTCTTATTTATTGAATTCCCTTGTTTTGTTGTTGTAAAAAATGAGATGAAGTTATAGCAATCATGGTTTAGACCAAAATTTACAAGTAGCAGGAGCCAGGATGAGGTGTTTGAGCAGTGGCTGCTCTAGGCCCAAAGGTGGGTTTATTAAGGGATTTTGGGATTATTAAGCTCAGAATCAGACTTTGGAATCTTTTTCTGGTGACAAAGAAGACCAAAACATACAGCCAGAAGAAGCCAACAAAGTCAAAGAGCCTACATCAGAAGCCTCCAAGAAAAATATGAATTGGTCTCAGGCCATGGAAGAGTTCAAAAAGGATTTGGAAAAGCAAGTAAGAAAAGTAGAGGAAAAATTGGGAAGAGAAATGAGAGTGATGCAAGAAAATCATGAAAAACAAGTCAATGACTTGCTAAAGGAGACCCAAAAAAATACTGAAGAAAATAACACCTTAAAAAATAGACTAACTCAAATGCCAAAAGAGCTCCAAAGAGCCAATGAGGAAAAGAATGCCTTGAAAGGCAGAATTAGCCAAATGGAAAAGGAGGTCCAAAAGACCACTGAAGAAAATACTACCTTAAAAATGAGATTGGAGCAAGTGGAAGCCAGTGACTTGATGAGAAATCAAGACATTATAAAACAGAACCAAAGGAATGAAAAAGTGGAAGACAATGTGAAATATCTCCTTGGAAAAACCACTGATCTGGAAAATAGATCCAGGAGAGATAACTTAAAAATTATTGGACTACCTGAAAGCCATGATCAAAAAAAGAGCCTAGATATCATCTTTCAAGAAATTATCAAGGAGAACTGCCCTGATATTCTAGAGCCAGAGGGTAAAATAGAAATTGAAAGAATCTACAGATCACCTCCTCAAATAGATCCCAAAAAGAAAACTCCTAGGAATATTGTCACCAGATTCCAGAGCTTCCAAATCAAGGAGAAAATATTGCAAGCAGCCAGAAAGAAACAATTTGAGTATTGTGGAAACACAATCAGAATAATACAAGATCTAGCAGCTTCTACATTAAGGGATAGAAGGGCTTGGAATATGATATTCCAGAGGTGAAAGGAACTAGGATTAAAACCAAGAATCACCTACCCAGCAAAACTGAGTATCATGCTCCAAGGCAAAATATGGATTTTCAATAAAATAGAAGACTTTCAAGCTTTCTCAGTGAAAAGATCAGATCTAAGTAGAAAATTTGACTTTCAAACGCAAGAATCAAGAGAAGCACGAAAAGGTAAACAAGAAAGAGAAATCACAAGGGACTTACTAAAGTTGAACTGTTTTGTTTACATTCTTACTTGGAAAGATGATGTGTATGATTCATGAGACCTCAGTATCAGGGTAGCTGAAAGGAATATGCATATATGTGTGTGTGTGTGTGTGTGTGTGTGTGTGTGTGTGTGTGTGTGTGTATGTATATAAGTATGTGTATATATATGGACAGAGGGCACAGGGTGAGTTGAATATGAAGGAATGATATCTAAAAAAATAAAATCAAATTAAGGGATGAGAGAGGAA
Organism: Trichosurus vulpecula; assembly: GCF_011100635.1. Taxonomy (NCBI): domain Eukaryota; kingdom Metazoa; phylum Chordata; class Mammalia; order Diprotodontia; family Phalangeridae; genus Trichosurus; species Trichosurus vulpecula. The sequence continues at coordinate 200,504,516 of NC_050574.1, read as the reverse complement.
TATATTGAGAGAGGGAGAAAGGGAGAGATAGAATGGGGTAAATTATCTCGCATAAAAGTGGCAAGAAAAAGCAGTTCTGTAGGAAGGGAAGAGGGGGCAGGTGAGGCGGAATGAGTGAATCTTGCTCTCATCGGATTTGACCTGAGGAGGGAATAACATACAGACTCAATTGGGTATCTTAACCCACAGGAAAGAAGGAGGAAGAAGATAAAAAAGGGGGGATGATAGAAGGGGGCCAGATAGGGGGAGGAAGTAATCAAAACTAAACACTTTCGAAAAGGGTCAGGGTCAAGGGAGAAAATTCAATAAAGGGGGATAGGTTAGGAAGGAGCAAAATATAGTTAGTCTTTCACAATGTGAGTATTGCGGAAGGGTTTGACATAATGATATGCATGTGGCCTATGTTGAATTGCTTGACTTCTTAGGGAGGGTGGGAGGGAAGGGAAGAGGGGAGAGAATTTGGAACTCAAAGTTTTAAAAGCGGATGTTCAAAAACAAACAAAAAAAAAGTTTTTTGCATGCAACTAGGAAATAAGATACACAGGCAATGGGGCGTAGAAATTTATCTTGCCCTACAAGAAAGAAAGGGAAAAGAGGATGGGAGGGGAGTGGGGTGACAGAAGGGAGGGCTGACTGGGGAATGGGGCAACCAGAATATACGCCATCTTGGAGTGGGCAGGAGGGTAGAAATGGGGAGAAAATTCTCAATTCAAACTCTTGTGAAAATCAATGCTGAAAACTAAATATATTAAATAAATTAAAGTAAAAAAAAGAAAAAAGTAAAAAAAAGAAAAAAGAAAAAAAAGAGAAACAGTTAAGAAAAATATATAAAAAAAGAAAAGGTAAACAAGAAAGAGAAATCATAAGGGACTTACTAAAATTGAACTGGTTCGTTTACATTCCTACACAAAAAGATGATGTGTGTAATTCATGAGACCTTTCTCAGTATTAGGGTAGCTGAAGGGAATATACATATGTATAGACAGAGGGCACAGGGTAAGTTGAATATGAAGGGATGATATCTAAAAAAAATAAAATCAAATTAAGGGATGAGAGAGGAATATATTAAGAGAGGGAGAAATGGAGAGATAGAATGGGGTAAATTATCTCACATAAAAGTGGCAAGAAAAAGCAGTTCTGTAGGAAGGGAAGAGGGGGCAGGTGAGGGGGAATGAGTGAACCTTGCTCTCATCGGATTTGACTTGAGGAGAGAATAACATACACACTCAACTGGGTATCTTACCCCACAGGAAAGTAGGGGGAAGGGGATAAAAGGGGGATGATAGAAGGGAGGGAAGATGGGGGGGGAGGTAATCAAAACCAAACACTTTTGAAAAGGGACATTGTTAAGGGAGAAAATTGAATAAAGCGGGACAGGATAGGATGGAGGGAAATATAGTTAGTCTTTCGCAACATGAGTATTATGGAAGGGTTTTACATAATGATACACATGTGGCCTATGTTGGATTGCTTGCCTTCTTGGGGAGGATGGGTGGGGAGGGAAGAGGGGAGAGAATTTGGAACTCAAAGTTTTAAAAGCAGATGCTCAAAAAAAAGTTTTTGTGTGCAATTGGGAAATAAGATATATAGGCAATGGGGCATAGAAATCTATCTTGCCCTACAATAAAGTAAGGGGAAAGTGATGGTGGGGGAGTGGGGTGACAGAAGGGAGGGCTGACTGGGGAACGGGGCAATCAGGATATATGCCATCTTGGAGTGGGGGGGAGGGTAGAAATGGGGAGAAAATTTGTAACTCAAAATCAGTGCTGAAAACTTTAAAATATTAAATAATAAAATTTGAATAAAACAAAAAATTTGGAGCTTCGAAATTTATTTGACATGTTCATCTTACATAGACAGAAGTAATAAAGCTGAACCAGAAATTCTCTTATCACTAACTGGTTAAACATGGAGCTAAAGTTTTATGTCACCTAAATTCTGCATGTTATAACTAATGTTGTATCTTACTGTCTCAAGCACATGAGGGCAGTAAAGTCAAATCAAAAAATTCTCTTATCACAATATAGACCAGTTATTCATTGAAAAAAATTACAGTTTTGTCACAGATGAGAGAGTAAGTAGAAAGAAATTAAAAATAGACTAAAGAAAAAGAGAGAAGCTTTGGAATGGATACATGCTCTTCTTGGAGAATCGGGTAGAATAGAGACCATGAATGTCTCTATTGTCATTCTTGGTCAACAAGGATAGTTGTAGTCTTTCTACCTGGCTCTGGGTAGCTTTCATCATTCAGCCACAGTCCTGTTCTAGCATCTCATCTTTGTCTGAGCACTTAACAACAGCAGGAGTGGAGGTAAGCACCCACTTAGTATGCTGCTCTCCCATCCTCTCCTCCCTCCATATGAGTATCATGCACTTCCCACTGATTCTCCCCACTATTGAAACTGGCAATATGTTGCTCTGTTGCTTCCATACAGTATCTCAACTTTGAGCTCTTTTATTCATTCCTGTAGCATCAAGCTCTTGGGATCTTGACTATACCTTAGCATACTTGTACATTTCTATCTTTTCATGAGATTTCAGCTCTCCCTTTACTTCAGGAGGAGGAGAGAGGGCAACTGTCTTTTCTCGAGGCAGGCATAGCACCCTAGTGATCTTGGTATAAGAAAAGACGGCTAATTTCTGTCTCAGCCTTCAGGGGTCCATCTCAGCTGTACTTTAACTCCTTGAGAGACACAGAAATAAAATTTAAAAATGACCTCAGTTCTATGCTATCTTCTACTTCTGCAGTGACTGTGGGACAGTAGTAAAAATGGGATTCTGAGGGTGCTAGGAATCACAGATAATTGAAAAACCTTAGATTAATTACTAGCTCTTTGAATATGAGGTGTGCCCAGTGAATGAGCCACATAGATATTTTTGTGATAAAGGAATTGAGAAAGTGAGATGACCATCTTAAGAAATAATGTTTCTTATTGCCTTAACTACGTGGTGAAATAAACTCTAGCAAAGCTTGTTTGCTTCTTAAAAAGTCTTTGTTTGCCTGTTAGGTAAGAATCTTTGAACTCTTCTTCCATTTTGCTGCAACTTCCTTGTATTCTATTCATTTAGTGAGAATCTCAACATTGATATAATTAGTATTCAATAAAACAGTTCTAATCTGACCTATTTAAATAAACATTGAAGTCTCTTCACTACTCTTTATCCACTTCAAGGTACAGGGTGAATAAAGGAGTAGCTATTGACACAGACTGTCTTCATTTCCAATAGAAAGATAATGGATGTAAATAAATTACCAAGAGCCTAGAAACTACCCTTTCCAGCATACACTGGTATAGTACAGTGCAAATAGTACTGGAATTGAAATCAGAGGAACTGGATTTTAATCTTAGTTTTGCTACTTGCTACCTCTGCAAACTTAGTAAAAGTCTTTAAACTCTCTAGACCTTAGTTCTTCATCTGTAAAATGCTGGGGTTGTACTAGGTGAACTCTAAGATCCTTTCCAGCTTTAAGTACATGATTTTATGACTCTTACCAAGCAGTGGGACATGGCAGCCAATTTAGAATATCAACAATTTAGAATATCAACTCATTTATAAAATTTCAAGTAGATTGTAGAAACCATTGTTAGAAAATTTTGAAGAGTATCAACTCACAAAATGGTGAAAGCAGTGGAGGGGAAAATGCGTTTGCTGAAAGCTTGGTGTGAGATCTAATGAAGCCAAAATGTTGAGAGCTGGGGAGACAAGGTCCAGGAACCCCAAGACTGGAGCTCCCAGACAGGGTAGTTGAGGGGGAGTACCCCTCAAAGACCTGAGTACTGGAGAGGGTCTGGGCCATCTGGAATGAATTCATGGACTCAAGGTGGCAAAGATTTATTAAGCTTTTCAGCGGGCAAGAGTTCTTAGGGAACCTGCAACCTTACAGGTGTGCAGGTAAAGTTTTTATAGGAGATTTGATGGTAAAACCTGCCAAATGTGTTAATTGGTTGTTTTGGGGTGGGATTAGGGAGTGGTTAAGGGGTGGTCAGTTCTTAAAGGAACATGCACTTTTTGTATCTACTGCTCAGGTATCTTACTCAGAGTTCACTGGGAAATAGTCCAAGGCTGGGGGGTGCTACATGGAGGTGTGGTTTTAGCCCTGAAATGTCACTAAGTCAACTAATGGTCAGGGCTGACTGGAAATATTCAGGCTGCTTTCATCAATGTCTTGTTAGACAAGATAAATGTAAGGGATTATACATATGTCTGGGTCTAGCATACATGTGATGGGCCAGGGAGTAGTTAATATCTCTATGACCCAGTCCATGGGCAGTTTAGTATGTACATAGGGAGTCCAAACTAATAAATTCTATAGGTACAGCTGGCCACAGTATCAGGAGGAGAGATAAGTGTTTTGCTAGGGCATGCTGCCCTTGAACTGGAGAGGAACTTCCTGAGACAGTATTTTGAGGCTAGGGAAGAATGTGATTTTAGAGCTGGATGTGGTTTTGGAATTGGGGTCCAGGCACAGACACCCAAGCAGAGGCTAAGAAGAAATGTGATATTAGAATTAGTTTCCAAGCACAAGTACCCAAGCACCCCATCAAAATCATCCTTGGAACTTTTAATGATAAAACTGAAAGGGCAAGGAATAGATGAAAAATGAAAAAGATGTATGCATTTTTCTTCTAAAAACCTTTTCTTGGGATACTCCTTCCTTTTAAAAAGTTTTATTGATGTCTCTTGTGTTTAGATCACAGTTATTTTGAATATACCCTTCTTGAGTGAACTTACCCTTTCATCAAAGAAAAAAATGGTTAAGTAAAAATGACTAACTCATCAAATGCATCTGATAGCATATTCACCATTCTGCAGTTTTGGTACCTCCATCTCTCCAATAAAGGGAAGCAGGTAGATTTCCTCATCTAGCCATTCTTCTTAGAAAGTATAACAAAAGAAAAGAATTATTGTAACAGTTTAGTAGGAAGGAAATTTAAAAAAAAGTTGCTTCTGAGTTTACCTCTGGGGTTGTAATGCACAACACATCATTCTAGTAGAGGATGTGTGTGTGTGTGTGTGTGTGTGTGTGTGTGTGTGTGTGTGTGTGCATGCCTATGGACCCTCTCTCAGAATCATGTTTTTAAATGCCTAAAATGAAATACATGGGAATCCAAAGAAAACCAATTATATTGAAATAGCTATCAATTTAAAAAAAGTTCATAGATGCCAGATTAATAGCCTCTGTTACAGTGCAAAAGTGATCGGTTTTTGCTTGATTGATGGAATTTGACATCCATAATGGTAGATGCAGTTCTAATACTTGGCATTCAGTTTCTGAGGCTTAGTTTCTCTTCCTGAGAAACAAAACAGGGGGCATACATTTATTATTATTATATATCCAAATATACAGATGCAAAGCCACATAAGATGAAAATATCAATACTGGTACATGTTTCTACTGTCAAATTGTTTTGAGAAAGATGAATTGTTACATTCCAAAGAAACACCAGAGGGAGCTAGATACCTTTCTAACTGACTGCTCTGTGGTAGACTCAAGTTGGCTTAGAACTCTCAAGTGCATATTTAAAAACATAAATTGGGGGTAGCTAGTGCTCAGACAGAATTCCAGAAGGCCTATTATATATGCCTTAGAAATAAGAATCACAGATCCCAAATAGCAGATGGTGCTATTTTGTGCAATTTCTTAGGACGTATTCCATCATTTTAATTCAAACGTTACCAACTCAGAAAAACCATTATCCAGGAGTGAATACATATAGTACAGGGATTTCTTTCTAGTTATTATGAAGTTTCTGGCTGGTAATAAGTAACAACCTGGGAAAGATTCTGTAACCCTTTCCTATCAAGAGCCTAAAGTGTCATTGACATGACAAACCAGGAATGCCTGCCTTGGATGCTGAATTTAGCTCATCTTTTATGAACAGTGGATAGAGAGGAAGCAGAAGAAGGAAAGCTCTAAGGAAGGCTTTGTGTGACAGAGGATGAGAATACAAACTGTTTATAGTGAACAAGTGTTCCAGATTGTTTACTGCCAAGACCTCCTGTTCAAAATGAAAAGAAAATCCAAACAAAAACATACTCCGGGGTTGAAACAAACAAACAAACAAACTAAACCCAAGAAAAGTGAAACATCCAATGCTGGCTTCTTTTATTCCAAATGGCCTTTGCAGTTGAGCAGAAAAGAAAGAGAGTCTGCTGGCTTGTTTTGCTGGGTGACCATTCGTTATAACTAATAATCCCCAGTTTTGGTGGCTTTCTACTCTTTCTTGCTTGATATTTTAGTCTATCCTCCCTGGCAGGGATGCAGGGCTTTATCATCAGCCCCCATTCAGCATTTGGGTGGTAAATTGTGCTACTAAGCCTCTCATGGGAATGGAAGATCCCAGTTTAAGGCACATGCTGGCTTTCTATCCAGATGTGGAATATGAACTGACCATGTTACATTAAATTTTAATGTTTTCTCACATAAGGAGGATTTGGTGAAGAAATGGAATGAAAATTCACAAATCAAACTCAGTACATAACAGTGCTATTCAGCCATTAACAGACCTTATATTAGGTGGAAAAATCTATCTTCTTGGGCTCTTTGCCCTTAAAAAAAGTGATAGCTTTTAGCATTCCCTATTGGGTGCCAAGACTCCTTGGCACTTTATGCTGTGGTGTTGGAAGAATAATTTTTCTGGGATTAGAACCACCTTTACAATCTGGAGGGGGCAGTGGTTAGAGAGAGGTTAGAGAGGTAGAAGGGTAGAATGGCCTCATAGACAGACCTCAAGCTCTGGGGAAGCTGTAAAGTTTTTAGTTCTTCAGGATTTCCCAGAGCAGTAATCAACAATGGGTGGAGTTCAGAGGACCCACTGCCAACCTAGAGATTATTCTATGGTTAGTTTCTAAAGTGGGTTGATCACTTCCAGAACACTTCTGGGGTTTTTGATGAGAAGTCCTAGTTTATCCCTGATTTCCCAGGATATCCCTTTTCCTCTTTGCTTTGATTATAACACATACACTGAGAGTAGCTCTGAGTTTCAGAAGAATCCTAGGCATGATATCTGGCTGCCTTGGGTCCAGAAGAGATTTCCCTCAGAGAGTCATAACAAGGAATACAGGGAGATATTCATGTAGTTTAGTGAAATGAGTACTGGATTTGGAGCCAGAGGAATTGGATTTGAATCCCAGTCCTGCTATTTGCTACCTGTGTGACCTTGGGTAAGTTACCTAACCCCTCTGGACCTCACTTCCTTATCTGTAAAATAGGAGGGTTGGATCACTTTACCTCTTTCAGCTTCAAATTTTTGATCTTATAATCCTATCACTAGATGATCTCTAAGGACGCTTGAAGCTCTGAATTTATGGTCCTATTATACTGTGGGAACAGCACTTGGCAATAAAAATGCAGGTATGGGGTGAGGGCTGGGGATAGAGATAAGGAAGGGAGCTGGTAGCTATCTTGTCACCTCGAATGATATATCTCACAATGTCAATAAATCAGAGCTTTCCTTTTCTATCTGTGCTAAGTTTTTGTAATGGCCAGAAAGTTGGGTACCTTATATGACATTAGGTATAGATCTTTATGCTAACGTATTTGAGATAAAGTCTGTCATGGGCAACTGTTTACAGACAAATAAATGGGTAACTAGTGTAGTAAATTACCACTAGAGGGCAGCTGAGAGCCAGAAATAGGTGTAGAAAAACTGTTTGTGGAATGAGGAGCTGGCTGTCAGGATGGAGGATGTGTGGGACAGCTAACTGGGCACAGGGAATGAAGCCAGTTCTGTATTCAGTTCTTTACAACTGAAGGGCAATGCATTGGCAAGTGTGAACTATTTGGAGGCTCTAAGAGGGACGACACAGGACTATACTCCTGTAGTAGGAATTTTCAAATCAAAGCCAGGAACAGAAAAGCAGGAATCAGAGAGCAGAGTCCAAAGCCAAGATCAGAAAAACTGGTCTGAAAGAGTTTACTTCTTTTTGAAGTTGATTTGGGAGCTTTCTGACTATGGGAAAGTTAAATTTCCAGTGCCTTACACCTGGAGATCTGTGTGGGGCCCACAAAATATGGCTTTGCATCTTATTACAGAACTGTGCTATATTGTAAAAGTCTGTGTTTGATTAAATGATTAAGAGATCATCCCCTTAGCATGCTGGAGTAAAAGATTTAAGAAAGATTCTCTAATTCTTCTTCTTAAAAATGTTTTTGACCTCCTAAAATTTTAATACTGAGCACAGTAAAACCAAGAATAGATTGTTCAAGACAGATTGATTTTTGAGACGTAGTCTTTTATCAGGTTCTTTTAAAAAATTAATTATACTTCATTTATTTTGACATTCATTTAAAATTTTTTGAGGGACAAATAATCTTCCTCCCTCCAGTCACGTCCTCACACATTGAGAAGGCAAGCAGTATGATATCAATTATAGATGTGAAGTTATGCAAAATATTTCTATATTAGCCATGTTGCAAAAAAAAGAAGAAAGATAAAGTGAAGAAAGTATGTTTCAATATGTACTTGGAGTTCATCTTCTCTCTCTAGAGTTGGATAGCACTTTTGATCATGAGTTCTTTGGAATTGTCTTGGATCATTGTATTGATAGAGTAGTGATGTCTTTCATAGCTGGTCATCATACAATCCAGGCATACCCTGGGGATAGTGTGGGTTCAGTCCAGACCACTGCAATAAAATGAGTCATGGGAATTTTTTGATTTCCCAGTGCATATAAAAGTTATGTTTACTCTATATTGTAGTATATTAAGTATGCAATAATATTATGCCTAAGAAAACAATGTACATACCTTAATTAAAAATACCTTATTGAAGGGAAGGCTTTCAGGAGCAAAGATGGAGGAGTAAGCAATAAATTGTGGTAATTCTTCCATATTCACCTCCAAACAATCATAAAATAGCACCCCAAAACAAATCCTGGAACAGAAGAACCAGTAAAAAGACAGGGTAAAGCAATCTTTTAGACCAAGAAACTTGAAGGATTGACAAGAAACGTCCGTCTCACTCAGGTAAAAGGCAAGCACTTTCCAGGACAGGAAGCATCCCAGCAAACGAGCAGCAAGCCCAACCTTGGAAAACCAGTGGGAGATCCTGAGCTCTAGTGTGGTAAAGCAGACAAATACCAACACCACCCCACCTGCCCCAATGTGCCTTAGTTATAGCCAGGGCAGCCTCCAGATTCCAGCACTGAGAACTACCACATGCGTCAATGTGGCCTCAGGTGAACAGTCTTCCTCCAGTGTCCAGATCTTCACATGCTCCAGCACAGGCCCAGAGAAATGCAGAAACATCCCACTAGGTCTCAGGATATGCCATCTACCACAACCAGGACCCTAGCTCAGCACTAGGTAAGCTACCAGACCCCTATGGCCTCCAGAAGCACTAGCCACCCCACAGCACACCCTCTCAGCATAGTACCAGATGTGAGGGTCCCCCAGGGGCTTCAGTGTGGCAGCAGGTAAACAACCAGGGCCTGTAGCCACTGGCACAAGAAGCCTGACAGTGCCTCTTCCACCCTGGGAGCAGAGCTTAAATTTAAGAGAAAGGAAAAAGCTTTCCCCCCCACCCCACCAAAAAAGACAACAACAACAAAAGAATCTGATCATAGAAAATTATTATGGTGACAGGGAAGACAAAGATACACAAACTCAGAAGAGAACAACAGCATTAAAACACGTATGGGCAAAAGCCCCCCAAAAAACAGGAAGTGGCCTCAAGCCCAGAAAGAACTAATGGAAGAGCTCAAAAGGGAGCTTAAAAATAACGTGAGAGATAGGAGAAAAAATGGGAAGAGAGGTGAGAGAGATGCAGGAGGATTATGAGAAAAGAGTCAGCAGCTTGGAAAATTGCTTAAAGAGTAGAATTGGCTAAATGGTAAAGGAGATACAAAAATCCACTGAAGTATACAACTCCTTAAAGAGTACAATTGGCCAAACGGAAAAGAAAATACAAAAGCTAATTGAGGAAAACAGCATTTTAAAAGTTAGAATTGGGCAAGTGGAAGCTAATGTTTCTCAATGAGACATCAAATAAATTCAAAAGAATGAAAAAATGGAAGAAAATGTAAAATACCTCATGGGAAAAACAACTGACCTGGAAAATAGATCCAGGAGAGACAATATCAGAATCATTGGTCTACCAGAAAGCCACAATCAAAAGGAGGACCTGAACAACTCTTTCAAGAAATTATCAAGGAAACTGCCCTGACATCCTGGAACCAGAGGGCAGACTAGGCATTAAAAGAATCCACCAATAACCTCAGGAAAGAGATCCCAAAATAAAGACTCCAAGGAACAGTATTGCCAAATTTCAGAACTAACAGGTCAAGGAAAAAATATTCCAAGTGGCCAGAAAGAGACAATTCAAATATTGGGGAGCCACAATCAGGATTACATAAGACTTGACAGCTGCAATGTTAAAGGATCAGAGGTCATGGAACATGATATTCCAGAAGGCAGAGGAGCTAGGACTATAACCAAAAATTACTTACGTGGCAAAATTAAGCATGATATATCAAGGGAAAAATGGTCATTCGATGAAACAGAAACATTTCAGGCTTTCATAAGGAGAAGACCAGAACTAAACCAAAAATTTGACCTCCAATATCAAGACCCAAGAGAAGCATAAACACAGAAATTTGGGAAAAGAAAACAAAAGGGATTCAGCATAACTAATTATTTATATCCCTACACAGGAAGAAAATACTTATAATTGTATCACTTATTGTATTGTATCTTAAAAATTGCATCACTAACAGTACAGCTAGAAGGAGTATACATAGACAGAGGGTACAAGCATAAGGTGAATTTGAGGGAATGACAAAAAAAATTAAGAGATGAGAAAGAGGAGAACAAGAGGATAGAAGGAGGGGAGAGGTAGAATGGGGTAAATTATTTCACATGAAGAGGTGCAAAAGATCTATTACAGTGGAGGGGAAGATAGGAGGGTGGGTGATGAGCTTCACTGGAACCTTACTCTCATCAGTATTAGCTTAAAAAGGGAATCATATACACAATCACTTGAATGCAGAAATCTATTTTATGTGACAGGGAAGTAGGAAGGATGGAGGAGATTGTGTAAAGGGAGGAGCAGTAGACATTGACAGAAGGGAGGGCAGATCAGGGGAAGTAGTAGACAGAAGCAAAACACTGGTAAGGAGAGAAAGGGTAAAAGGAGAGGGAGGACAAACAGGATGAAGAACAGGATAGAGGGAAATACACAGGTAGTAATCATAACTGTGAATATGAAAGGGATGACCTCTCCTGCAAAATGAAAGTGAATAGCAGAGATCAAAAACTAGAATGCTATAATATGTTTACAAGAAACACACATGAAGCAGAGAGACACACACAAAATAAAGGTAAGGTGCTGGAGCAGAATCTATTAAGCTTCAGCTGAAGCAAAAAAAAGCAGGGGTAGCAATCCTGATCTTAGACAAAGTAAAAGCAAAAATAGACCTAATTAAAAGAGATAAGGAAGGAAATTACATCATGCTAAAAGGTACATAGAAAATGAAGCAATATCAATAACAAACATATATGCTCCAAGTAGTATAGTACCCAAATTCTTAAAGAAGTTAAGTGAGTTACCAGAAGAAATAGACAGCAAAATTATACTAGTGGGGAAACTCAACTGCCCCCTCTCAGAACTTGATAAATCCAACCAAAAAATAAACAAGAAAGAAACAAAAGAGGTAAATAGAATATTAGAAAGGTTAGATATGACAGACCTTAGGCATGATTCAGCCATAAAAGGTGACACCATAAGCAAGTTAGAAGAGCAAGGAATAGTCTATCTTCCAGATCTATAGGGAGGGGAAGAATTCATGACTAAAATAAGAGAATAAAACATTACAAAATGTAAAATAGATAATTTTGATTATATTAAAATAAAAAGCTTTTGTATATACAAAACCAATACAACCAAGATTAGAAGGAAAGCAGAAATCTGGGAAGCAATCTTATAGCAAGTGTCTCTGATAAAGGCCTCATTTCTCAAATATATAGAGAACTGAGTCAAATTTATAAGAATACATGCCATTCCCCAATTAATAAATGGTCTGAGGATGTGAACAGGTAGTTTTCAGATGAAGAAATCGAAGCTAACTCTAGGCATATGAAGAAGTGCCCTAGATAACTTTTCATTAGGGAAATGCAAATTAAAACAACTCTGAGGTACCACTTCACAACTATCAGATTGGCTACTATGACCCAAAAAAAGGAAAATGATAAATGTTGGAGAGGATGTGGGAAAATTGGGACACTAATATACTGTTGGTGGAGTTGTGAACTGATCCAACCCTTCCAGAGAGCAATTTGGAACTATGCCCCAAAGGCAACCAAACCATGCACACCCTTTGGGTCTTTGGGATATAAAGAGAACATAAAAAAAGGAAAAGGACCTACATATACAAAAATATTCATAGCAGCTATTTTCATGGTGACAAAATATTGGAAATTGAGGGGATGCCCATCAATTGGGGAATGGCTGAACAAACTGTTGAATATGAATGTAATGTAATACTATTGTGCAATAAGAAATGATGAACAGGCAGATTTTGGAAAAACCTGGAAAGACTTGTATGAACTGATGTAAAGTGAAATGAGCAGAACTAGGAAACCATTGTACACATTATCAGCAACATTGTATGATAATCAACTATGAATGACTCAGTTCTTCTCAGCAACACAATGATCCAAGACAAGTACAAAGGACTCACAAAGGAAAATGCTATCTATCTCTAGATAAAGAACTGATGGACTATGAATGCAGATTGAAGCATACTTTTTTCTCTTTATTCTTTCTCCTGGCTTTTTTTTCTTTTTATCTGTCGCTTCTTTTACAACTGTGATTAATATGGAAATATTTTTACATGACAGCACATGCATAAAATATATCAAATTACCTATCATTTTCAGAAGAGGGGAGGGGAGGGAGAAAAAATTAGAAATTAAAGTCTTGCAAAAAATGAATGCTAAAATTTTTCTTGAGATGTAACTGGGGAAAAAATTAAATACTATTTTAAACAATATTTTATAACTAAAAAATGCTATAATTTGAGCCTTCAGCAAGTCACAATCTTTTTGCTGCTGGATGGTCTTGCCTTGATGTTGATGACTATTGATTGATCAGGGTGGGGGTTGCTGAAGATTAGGATGACTTGCAATTTCTTAAAATAAAACAACAATGAAGTTTGCCACACTGATGACCTTTCCTTTTACTTGAACATGTAGAAGCCATTGTAGGGTTATTAATTGGCGTAATTCCAATACTGTTGTGTTTCAGGGAATAGGGAGGCCCAAACTGATGGAGAGAAATGGGGAACAGCTGCTCAGTGGAGCAGTCAGAACACACAGAACATTTATCAATTAAGTTCACTGTCTTATATGGACGTGTTTCTTGGTGCCCTAGAATGATTACAATAGGAACATCAAAGATCACTGATCACAGATCACCATAACACAAATAATAATAAAGAAAAAGTTTGAAATACTGCAAGAATTACCAAAATATGACAAAGAAACATGATGTGATCACATGCTATTGAAAAAATGGTGAAGATAGACTTGCTTGAGTTACCACAAACCTTCAATTTGTAAAAACCCTGTCTTTTTCTTGTCTTATTGCTATAGCTAGAGTTTTTAGTGCAATATGAAATAATAGCAGTGATAATGGATATCCTTGCTTCATCCCTGATGTTACTGGTAAAGCTTCTAGTTTATTCCTATTACAGATAATGTTTGCTCTTGGTTGTGGATAGATACTACTTATTATTTTAAGAAAGACTCCATTAATTCCTGTGCTTTCAAGTTTTTTTTTTAATAGGAATGGGTGTTGTATTTTGTCAAAAGCTTTTTCTGACTCTATTGATGTAATCATATGATTTTTGTTGTTTTAAAATTTTTTTGTCATTTATATATATAGTTTTCCTAATACAGAACCATCCCTGCATTCCTGACATAAATTCTACCTGACCATAGTGTATGATCTTTGTGACATATTGCTTTAACATCCTTGCTAGTATTTTATTCAAAATTTATGTATCAATATTCATTAAGGAAATTGGTCTATGATTTTTTCTCTTTTTTTGTTTTCCCTGGTTTAGGTATTGAAACCATATTTTATCATAAAAAGAATATGATATGACTCTCTCTTTACTTATTTTTCAAATAGTTTATATGGTATTGGGATTGTTCTTAAAATGTTTGGTATTCACTTGTAAATCCATCTAGTCCTGGAGATTTTCCTTAGGGAGCTCATTGATGGCTTGTTCAAATTCTTTTTCTAACACAGGGCTATTTAAGTATTCAGTTTCCCATTCTGTTAACTTGGACAATTTATATTTTTGTAAATATTCATCCATTTATCTTAGATTGTTAGTTTTATTGGCACATAATTGGGTGGGCAAAATAACTCCTAATAATTGCTTTAACTTCCTCTTCATTGGTGGTATATTCACTTTTTTGATACTGATCATTTGGTTTTCTTCTTTCTTTTTTAAAATAAAATCAACCAATCATTTATCTATTTGGTTTTCTTCTTTTTTCATGACACCAGATACTTATTTATTATTTCAATTTTTTAAGCTTTCAATTTTACTCATCTCTCATTTTATTTGCAGGATTTCCATTTTGGGGTTAATTGGTAATTTTTAATTCCTTCTTTTCATAGTTTTTTATCTGTATGCCTGATTCATTGATCTAATCTTTCTTTTATATACATTATACATTTAGAGATATAAATTTTACCCTATGGACTGTTTTGGCTGTAATCCACAAATTTTGGTATGTTGTCTCATTATTGTCATTTTCCCTAATGAAACGATTGTTTCTATGATTTGTTGTTTAACACACTAATTTTTTCAGGATTAGATTATATAGTTTCCAATTAATTTTTAATCTCTGCTTCCCAGGCCCTTTACTGAATTTAATTTTTATTGCATTATGGTCTGAAAAGAGTACATTTAATATTTCTGCTTTTCTGCATTTATTTGTTAGATTTTTATACCTTAATACATTGCCATTTTTTGTGAGGGTACCATGAAAGGCCTGTTTTTCATTAAATATCCATTTCCTCCTAGCTCCTTTGCCTTCCAGAAAATCATATTCCAAGCCCTCTGCCTCTATAATGTGGTATCTGCAAAATCTTGTGTGAGCCTACCTGTGGCTCTGTGGCATTCAAGTGGTTTCTTTCTTTCTTTGTTTCTTTCTAACATTTCAATGTATTATTTATTTATTTTTAACATTCTTTTAAAATTTTGAGTTCCAAATTCTCTTTCTCCTATCTCTTCCCACATCCACTGAGAAGTCAAGCAATATGATGTTAATTATACATGTGAAATCATGAAAAACATATTTCTATATTACCCATGTTTCCAAAAAGCAAGAAAAATAAAGAAAGTGAGAAAAATTTACTTCAATTTTCACTCAGAGTTCATTAGTTCTCTCTTTTGAGGTGGATAGCATTGTTTTTCCTTGATCTGGGAGCTCTGGAATTTGTAATATTCCTTGGAATTTTCATTTTGGGATCTCTTTCAGGAGGTGACTGATAGATTCTTTCAATTTCTATTTCACCCTCTGGATTTAAAATATCAGGTCAGTTTTACTTTACTATTTCTTGAAAAATGATGTCTAGGTTCTTTCATTGATCATGGCTTTCAGGAAGTAAATTAAATTAAATTAAAAATTATCTTTCCTTGATTTATTTTCTAGGTCAGTTTTTTCTCCAATGAGATATTTCACATTTTCTTCTATTTTTTTTCTTTTTTTGACTTTTAAAAAACTGTTTCTTGATGGCTCATGGAGTCATTAGTTTCCACTTGCCCAATTCTAATTTTTAAGGAATTATTTTCTTCAGTGAGCTTTTGTATCTCTTTTTCTTTCGGTCAATTCTATTTTTAAAGAGTTCTCTTTAGTAAATATTTGTGCCTCTTTTACCATTAGGCCAATTCTGTTTTTTAAAGTGTTATTTTCTTTAGTATTCTTTTTGTGCCTCTTCTAACAAGCTCTTAATTCTCTTTTCATAATTGTCTTGCATCTCACCCATTTCTTTTCCCAATTTTTTCTTTACCACTCACCAATTTCTTTAACTTTTTCAGGAATTCTTTTTGGGTTTGGGTCCAATTAGCAATTTTTTTGAGGCATTTTTTTTTGTTTTCACATTATTGTTTTCTTCTGAGTTTATGTCTTGGTCTTCTGTGTCACCATAGAAGCTTTTTATGGCCAAATTCTTTTGTTGTTTGCTCATTTTCCCAGCCTATTTCATGACTTTAAACTTTACTTGGGTTCTGTTCAACTGGGGTAGAGATACACTGTCTTGAGCTTTAGGTTTTCTCATGCTTCTATTTTCAGAGCTAGTTCTTGGATTCCACAAGTTTTTGGTGCTTCTAAGGTGATGTTATCTTGGGAGAGGTGTGGTCATACTGCTTTCCTGATTTATACTCTGGTCTTTACCCAGCAAGGGCCCCTAATACCTTGCAGCCACAAGCAGTAGCTGTAGCACTCTCTTGGCCTGGGAACTGTGACTAGGGCCCCTGCTCCTTTGTGACTGACTACCAGTACTCCTCTCTGTCTTAGAACTGAGGCCCAGAACTGCATTTGGGAAATCAAGCTCCCAATCAGTGCCAGCTGTACTCAGCAAAGGCCAACAAAGGGTCTCAAGTAATCTCTTTCTGACCAGTTGTCTGATTCCCTTGGCATCTCTGGGCTGAGAGCTTCTGAAGCTGTTGTTGCTGCACCACTACATCTGACCACTCCAGACAGGCCTCTGCCCTTGTGTTAATTTAATTCTTAAATTATCTCTATTTAAAAAAATTATCTCTCTTTGATATATTTTCCAGGTCCATTGTCTTTTCCAATGAGGTATTTCATATTTTTTTTTCTATTCTTCATTGTTTTGACTTTTAAAAAATTGTTTCTTGATATCACATGGAGCTGTTAGCTTCCACTTGCCAAATTCTAATTTTTCAGGAACTATTTTCTTCAGTGAGCTTTTGTACCTCTTTTCTGATTTGGCCAATTCTGTTTTTATGAAGTTATTTTCTTCAGTATTTTTTTTTGCCTCTTTTACCCAGCTGTTATTTGTCTTTTCACAACTTTCTTGCATCACTCTCATTTCTTTTCCAAAATTTTCCTCCATCACTCTTATTTGATTTTTAAAATACATTTTGAAAGCTCTTCCAGGAATCGTTGTTGGGCTTGCATCCAATTCACAATTTTCTTTGAGGCTTTCCTTATAGCTATTTTGACACCATCTTTTTTTTTTTTTTTTTGAGTTTGTGTCTTGTGTCTTCTGAGTTTGTGTCTCTTCTGTAATAGAAGATTTTTATGGTTGGGTCATTTTTTTGTTGTTTGCTCATTTTTTCAGCCTATTTCTTTATTTTGAACTTTATGTCAATATTGGGTTTTGTTCCAAGGGTGTGTGTGTGTGTGTGTGTGTGTGTGTGTGTGTGTGTGTGTTTAAGGCAGGAGGACACTGTCCTAAGCTTTAGGCTTAGGCACTGCTGTTTACAGAGTTAGTTCTAGTGAGAAGGGGTTAGAAGTTTTTAGTGCTTCCAAGGTAGCATCATTTAGGGAGATAATGGGGTCACTGCTGTCCACATTTGATATTCTAGAAGAGCCTCCACTACCTTGTAACCACAATGATACTGCTCCTCAGGGCCCCTGCATATTGGGACCAAAAGTGATACTTCTCAAGGCTTCTGATTCTTTATGACTGCAAAAATGATACTGCTCCCTAGGACCCTTGATCTCTTGTTATTGAAAGCAATATTGCTCCTTAGGGCCATTGATCCCTTGTGACTGCAAGCACTCCTCTCCAACACAGAACTGTGACCTAGAAGTGTGGATAGGCAATGGAGTTGCCAAACAGTGTCCAGTGCTAGCACACGGTTCTCCTGTAGTCTCTTTCTGACCAATTACCATATCCTCTTACTGCCTCTGGCTTGAGAGCTCCCAAACGTGCTGCTGCTTTGCCACCTCCCAGTTCCATAACTGGTGGTGCCACCAGGTACACTGCAAGCCTGCCTCCACCTCAATGTCATAGATATCTCCTTCTGATCTCCTAAGTTTATTTTTATGAATTAACCCAGCTGTTTACTTGAATTATATAAAAGTAATATGATGAAAATAAGAAACTGTCTACAAATCTCCAACAGTAATAAATCACAATACAATGCATATAGGAGTCAAAAAGAGCAACAAAGTCTTCTATAAAACAAAAATATTTTAATACCTTTCAAATCTAAAGTTTTTCATTGAAATCATTCATGAAAAAGTTTCTCCAGTTGGAATTCATACCTAAATTAGTCAAGCATCAGGGAAGCTACAGCTATTTCCAAAGAGATATTTTTTTTTTAATTAAGAGTTTTTATTTTTAGTTTACAACACTCAGTTCCTCATGATCCTGAGTTCCAGATTTTCTTCCCCCCCCTCCTCTCCCTCCCCAAGATGGCATGGAATCCGATATATCTTCTACATATAACTTCACATTGAACTTATTTACACAATAGTCAAGTTGTAAAGAAGAATTATTACCAATGGAATGAATCATGAGAAAGAAGAAACAAAAACAAACAACAACAAAAAAAAAACCCAAAACCAAAAAAAGAGAGAAAAAAAAGAAAAGGAAAAAAAAAAGGAGAACAAACAGTTTGCTTCGATCTGCATTCAGTCTCCGTAGTTCTTTCTCTGGATGTAGATATCTCTCTCCCTCATGAGTCCTTTGGAGTTGTCTTTAAACCTTGTATTGCTGTGAAGACCTAAGTCTATCAAGGTCAGTCATCACAGACTCCATATATCTGTGGTTGTGTATAATGTTCTAGTTCTGTTCTGTTCACTCAGCATTATATCATGTAGGCTTTTCCAGGTTATTATGAAGTCCGTTTCTTCCCCATTTCTCATAGCACAATAGTATTCCATTACATTCATATACCACAACTTGTTCGGCCATTCCCCAATGGATGGGAATCCCCTTGATTTCCAATTCTTCACTCCTACAAAAAGAGCTACTATAAATATTTTTGTACATACATTTTCCCACTTGTGTGATCTCTTTGGGATATAACCCTAGAAGTAGTATTGCTGGGTCAAAGGATATGAACATTTTCATAGCCTTTTGGGCATAGTTCCAAATTGCTCTCCAGAATGGCTGGATCAGTTCACAACTCCACCAGCAGTGTAACAGTGTTCCAATTTTCCCACATGCTCTCCGGCATTTATCATTTTCCTGTTTTGTCATTTTAGCCAATCTGACAGGAGAGATGTGGTACCTAACAGTTGTTTTGATTTGAATTTCTCTCATCAGCAGTGATTTAGAGCATTTTTATATGCCTATAGATATCTTTAATTTCTTCCTCTGAAAACTGCCTGTTCATATCCTTTGACCATTTCTCAATTGGGGAATGACTTGTATTCCTATAAATCTGGCTCAATTCCCTGTATATTTTAGAGATAAGGCCTTTATCAGAGACACTAGTTGTAAAGATTTTTTCTCCCAATTTTCTGCTCGCCTCCTAATCTTTGTTGCATTGGCTCTTTTATACAAAAATTTTTCAATTTAACATAATCAAAATTATCCATTTTGCATTTTGTAATGTTCTCTATCTCTTGTTGTGTTATGAATTCTTTGCTTTTCCATAAATCTGATAGGTAAACTATTCCTTGCTCTCCCAAATCGCTTATAGCATCAGCCTTTATTTCTAAATCATGAACGCATTTTGACTTTACTTTGGTATATGGTGTAAGATATTGTTCTATGCCCAGTTTCTGCCCTATCATTTTCCAATTTTCCCAGCAGTTTTTGTGAAATGGTAAATTCTTAGCCCAGAAGCTGGATTCTTTGGGTTTATCAAAGAGTAGATTGCTATAGTCATTGTACCTTACCTATTCCACTGATCCACCACTCTGTTTCTTAGCCAGTACCAGGTAGTTTTGAGGACTGCTGCTTTATAGTACAGTTTAATATCTGGTATGGCTAGGCCACCTTCCCTAGCATTTCTTTTCATTAATTCCCTAGATATTCTAGACCTCTTGTTCTCCCAGATGAATTTTGTTATTGTTTTATCCAGCTCTGTAAAATAATTTTTTGGTAGTTTGATGGATATGGCACTGAATAAATAAATTAATTTAGGTAAAATTGTCATTTTTATTATTTTAGCTTGGCCTAACCTTGAGTAACTGTTGTTTTCCATTTATTTAGATCTGACTTTATTTGTGTGAAAAGTGTTTCCTAATTATGCTCATATAGGCCCTGGGTTTGTCTTGGCAGATATACTCCCAAATATTTTATAGTGTCTACAGTAACTTTAAATGGAATTTCTTTCTATCTCTTGCTGTTGGGTTTTGTTAGTAATGTATAGGAATGCCGAGGATTTGTGTGGTTTTATTTTATATCCTGCAACTTTGCTATTATTTTGAGTAGTTTTTTTACTTGATGCTCTAGGATTCTCTAAGTAAATCATCATATCATCTGCAAAAAGTGATAATTTAGTTTCTTCTTTGCCTATTCTAATTCCTTAAATTTCTTTTTCTTCTCTTATTGCTACAGCTAACATTTCTAGTACCAAGTTGAATAATAGAGGTGATAATGGAATCCTTGTTTCACTCCTGATCTTATTGGGAATGCATCTAGCTTATCCTCATTACAAATAATGCTTGTTGATGGTTTTAGGTAGGTGCTATTTATAATTTTAAGGAAGGCTCCATTTATTCCTATGCTTTCTAGTGTTTTGTATTTTGTCAAAGGCTTCTCCTGAATCTATTGAGGTGATCATATGGTTTCTGTTAGTTTTGTTGTTGATATGATCAATTATTCTGATAGTTTGCCTAATATTGAACCAGGCTTGCATTCCTGGAATAAATCCTACCTGGTTGTAGTGCATTATTCTCATGATAAGTTGCTGCAATCTTTTTGCTAATATTTTATTTAAAATTTTTGCATCAATATTCATTAGGGAAATTGGTCTGTAATTTTCTTTCTCTGTTTTGACTCTTCCTGGTTTAGGTATTAGTACCATATTTGCATCCTAAAAAGAATTTGGTAGGACTCCTTCTTCACCTATTTTCCCAAATAGTCTATAAAATATAGGAGTTAATTGTTCTTGAATGTTTGATAGAATTCACATGTAAAACCATCTGGCCCTGGATATTTTTTCCTAGAGAGTTCATTGATGGCTTGTTCAATTTCTTTTTCTGAGATGGGGTGATTAAGGTATTTTACTTCCTCTTCTGTTAACCTGGGCAATTTATATTTTTGTAGATATTCATCCATATCCCTAAGGTTGTCAAATTTATGGGCATACAATTGGGCAAAATAATTCCTAATTATTGCTTTAATTTCCTCTTCATTGGAGGTGAATTCACCCTTTTCATTTTTGATACTGGTAATTTGATTTTCTTCTTTCTTTTTTTAAATCAAATTGACCAAAGGTTTATCAATTTTATTGGTTTTTTCATAAAACTAGCTTTTTGTTTTATTTATTAATTCAATAGTTTTATTGGTTTCAATTTTATTAATCTCTCCTTTGATTTTCAGTATTTCTTTTTTTTTTTTTTGTTTTGTTTAGTTGAGTTCTTTACTTCCCAGAAGTGATGGGGAAGAAAGGGGGGGAGGGATGAAGGGTTGGAGAGGAGGGTGGTGGGAAGGAAAAAGATTGAAACAGTAAACCACATACTAATAAGTCTCAGAAGTCAAGTGCTCAAGGTATAAAAAGTCTTGAAGAGTCATCCGCTGGCGCCAGAAAGCTACAAGTTTGTCTTCTGTGTTTTGAGTCCTTGGTGAAAATGCAATTGTTCTTTTGCTGCGTTAAATAAGTATGTACAATGTAGAAAGTCCTTGGCGGAGAAGAGTTATTTCACCAGGGGCCGGGTTTTGTCATCATCACTGCCCTGATGTGCCTTGTATTTTTTCACTTCCGCCATGTACCTGGCCCAAGCATCTCCTTTACTTGTCATAACCTCATCCTCCGTCTTCTGCTTCTTGGCTACTATTCCTGTCTTGAGGGCTAGCTTGTTCCCGCCTCTCCGCTTGCCCACGAAGCTGAGCGCCGCCGGGCCGGGCCCGCTCCTCCTATTCGGCTCACCGCCACCGGCAGGGGCGGCGGCGGCCCCCCGGGGGCGCGGGCGGCTCATCCGGGCTCTGCTGCTTCTGCCGCTGCCACCGCCGCTCCTCCTCCTCCTCCATCTTCCCGATTTTCAGTATTTCTAATTTGGTATTTAATTGGGGATTTTCAATTTGCTCTTTTTCTAGCTTTTTCAGCTGTGTGCCCAGATCATTGATCTCCTTTTTCCCTATTTTATTCATGTAAGCATTTAGAGATTTAAAACTTCCCCTAAGAACTGCTTTTGCTGCATCCCATAAGTTTTGGTATGTTGTCTCATTATTGTCATTCTCTTGAATGAAGTTGTTAATTGTTTCTCTGATTTGTTCTTTGGCCCACTCATTCTTTAGAATTAGATTATTTAGTTTCCAATTAATTTTTAGCTTATTTTTCCATGGTTCTTTGTTACAAATAATTTTTATTGCATTATGATCTGAAAAGGATGCTTTGACTACTTCTGCCTTTCTGCACTGGATTGTGAGGTTTTTATGCCCTAGTACATGGTCAATTTTTGAGTATGTACCATGTACCACTGAGAAAAAAGTATATTCCTTTTTATCCCCATTCAGTTTTCTCCAGAGGTCTATCATATCTGCCTTTTCTAAAATTCTATTTACCTTCTTAACTTCTTTCTTGTTTATTTTGAGTTTAGACTTATCAAGTTCAGAGAGGGGGAGATTGAGGTCCCCCACTAGTATGGTTTTGCTGTCTATTTCTTCCTGTAACTCCCTTACCTTCTCCTCTAAGAATCTGCCTGCTATACCACTTGGTGCATGTATGTTAAATAATGATATTGCTTCATTGTTTATGGTGCCTTTTAGCAGGATGCAGTGTCCTTCCTTATCTCTTTTAATTAGGTCTGTCTTTGCTTTTGCTTTGTCTGAGATTAGGATTGCTACCCCTGCTTTTTTTTACTTTAGCTGAAGCACAATATATTCTACTCCAGCCTTTTACCTTTACCCTGTGTGTATCCCCCCTGTTTCAAATGTGTTTCTTGTAAACAGCATATGATAGGATTATGGTTTTTAATCCATTCTGCTATCCACTTCCATTTTATGGGAGAGTTCATCCCATTCACATTCACAGTTATGATTACTATCTGTGTCTTTTTCTCCATCCTATTTCCCCCGCTGTTTATGCTTTTGTTTATCCCTTTCCCCTTCCACTCCTCAACAGATTTTGCTTTTGAGCACCACCTTCCTCAGTTTGCTCTCCCTCTTGTTTCCCCTCCCTTATCTTACCATTTTCCCCTTGCTACTTCTTCCCTCCCTTCTGACTACCCCCCCTCCTTTTTTCCCGTTTCCCCTCCTACTGCCTGTAGGACAAGTTAGATTTCTATACTTATCAGGGTATGTTATTCCCTTCTTGAACCAGATCCAATGAGAGTAAAGCTCAAATACTGCTCTTCTCCCTCCCTTCTTTCCCTCTACTACAATATGTTT
Organism: Trichosurus vulpecula; assembly: GCF_011100635.1. Classification (NCBI taxonomy): domain Eukaryota; kingdom Metazoa; phylum Chordata; class Mammalia; order Diprotodontia; family Phalangeridae; genus Trichosurus; species Trichosurus vulpecula. The sequence continues at coordinate 200,481,015 of NC_050574.1, read as the reverse complement.
TTGTGCCTCTTCATGTGATGTAATTTACCCTTTCGTACTACCTCCTTACCTCTTCTCCCAGAAACATCCCTTTGTATCTCTTAATTATATTTTTTATCATTATATCAGTTATTTTATACTGATACCCACAGTCTATGAATATCCCTTTTGATTGTCACAACAAGTATACAATTCTCAAGATTGACATATAGAAAACAAAATAATCCTATATCAGGATGTAACTAATTAGCCTTATTGATTGACTAGGGGTTCCCCCCGCCATTTACCTTTTTATGTCTCTCTTGAGTTTTGTATTTGGAGATCAAATTTTCTGTTGAGCTCTGGCCTTTTCATCAGGAAGGTCTGGAATTCCCTTATTTCACTGAATGTCCATCTCCTTGCCTGGAAAATTATGCTCAGTTTTGCTGGGTAGTTGATCTCTCCTAAATTTTTTTCTGCAAACATGTCTCACCCCAACCTTGCATTGGCTTTGCTGCTTCAGAATTTGATTTGAGGCATTATTTTAAAGTTGTTTGAAGGAGAATGTTAGGAGAGCTCATTTACTGCCATCTTGGCCCCACTTCCAGAAGTCATTACCCTATTATGTTGACTCCTACTCCTTTTCTGACTTACCTCAAGCCCTTATTTTGTAAATACAGCTTCCAATTTTGGGGTTTGGTTTGGGAAACTCTTCATTTCCTGATTCTAACCCCTATACTGATTCACTTCAGACTTTTTTGAGCCTCCATTTTTTGTTCATGGAACTGTCCTAGGTGCTATAAAGGATAATTAAGATGTATTATGTGATGTCTGCCCTTTAGGAGTTTACAATTTAGCTGTGGAAACAATAAATATATGTACCCAAGAATTAAGTAGCAATTCAAGGCAGCATATGATTATTTTCTTAATAGATCATGTAGATAAAAAGTGCTATATCACTTCAGGCGATAATGATCAGGAAAGAAAGAGATAAGATTTGAGGTTAGTCTTGAAGGATGAGTTTAAATTTAATATTTAGCATAGAAAGGGAAAGACATTCCAGGCTTAGGCAACAGCATGGATAAAGACTCAGAACTAGGAATAAGCACACAGTATTTAGGGACAGTGAGAATATCTGGCTGAAACCTCAGGTTTGTGTTGAGGAATGATAAGGTGAAAAGATAGATTGAGGCCAGATTGTAGAGGGGACCTTACATGCCAGGTTGAGTAGCATATTCTATCCTGTAGGTATTGGGATATAAATGGAAGTTTTGGAGTAGGAGAATAATGTAGAGGAAGCATACTAATTTAGAAAGATCAAGTTAGCAGTACTGTGTAACATATATTTCAGTAGCAGACTGGTAGCAGAAAGATTAGTCAGGAAACAAGGGGGTTTTTACTAGGATTGATGTAAGGAAAGGAAAGAATGAATGAAAAAATTTCAAAGACCATTCAAAGGAAGAATCAGTTGGATTTCATGCTTGATATAGCAATGAAAGAAAAGAGGTGAAAGACAATGCCACAATTTTAAATCCGGATGACTGGGATAATGACAGAGTTAGGAGAAATTGGATGAGGGAGATAGGTTGAAGGGTTGGAAATTTAGGACTGAAGCTCTGGTAAGAATTTAAGACTAAAGATCTAAACCTATAAACCATCACCACCGAAATGATTGCTGAAGTCTTAAGAGAAAATGTGTTTACTTAAAGAAAATATATAAAAAGGAAAACCCAGAAAGTCAAGAACTTTTACTTGCAGGACATGCAGAAGTAGAGTCTAGATGAATAAAAAAGAGGAATTAAGAAGAGAGAAGGAGCGAGAGGAGGAAAACCAGGAAAATACAGAATCATGGAAACCAAGAGATGTTAAAGAAAGGGTCAAATGACAAGAGAAATTAAAGAGAACAAAGATGGAGAAAACCTCTCTGACTTTGGCAAGATAATCATTGGAGACCTCCAAGAGCACAGTTTTAGTAGAAAGAGAGGAAATATAATGATAGGGATTTAAGAAAAGAATAGATAGTGAAGAAATGGAACCAATTGATAAACATTGGTTGGAGAAGTTTAGCAAGGTCAGCTATATAAGATACTAATACTATCCTTGCCCTCAATGAAATTAAAATCAAGTTGAAGAAAAGTAATAATATATATGAAACAACAGTATATGATTGTTAAATTGTATACTCTAGACCCTTGGTGCTAAGAAAGTCAAAGAAGGGGGAGGTATTCAGAGAACTTTTTTGCTAGATGAAGGGAGGAGGAATTTTAATTTAGACCAATACCTTTAGTGAAAGCATGGCTGCAAATGGGCCTCTCCTTTCTATAGTTCAGTGGCAAAGTCAGCCTAAGTGAAAGGGAGACATTGTAAGGTGGTGGAAGATAAGGTTAGATAAACAGAATGGGGCCTGATTGTTGAGGGCCCTAAAATGTAGGTAGAAGGCTTTGCCTTGATGTGGTAAAATAGGAAGCAATGGAAGGGTTTTTAATGAAGGACAGACATCAAAATTGATGATTAAAGATAAGTTAGGTACAGCCACTATAGGCATAGGGGAGGGTTCAGTGGCCAGTATCAGTAATCCCATTTAGAAAACTGTTAGAATATTGTCTAGGATATGCATAGAATCTGCAGTTTCAGGCATTTGGAGAACTCATTTCTTCAAGAGAGACTGCAGCTCATGTATGATTTTGTGATTATGTCCTTGGGAGATATTTGTAGCACATGGAAGTAACAAGACTTGCCCAGGAAGAAACACTTGGTAAGTGCCAGAATTGCAATTTCAATCTGAAGTCTTCCTGACTCCAAGACAGCAATCTAGCCTTTAGTCCACAATGCTTCTAAAGTACAGTAATACAGGAAGACAATCCATTTAATATTATGCATACCACCACTTTGTATAATGCCATTTATTTTGGTTCTCTCTCAACAGATTAAAATGTATAAAGATAAGCTTCTTAAATTTTTAGTCAGATAATCATATTGTCATAAAAAGCCCTTACCTGTAATCATAAGCTTAAAAAGACTAGATTGAGTCTTATAAAAGAATTTGCTAAGGGTGAAGCCAAGATGGTGGAGTATAGGAAGCACTATAACTGAGTTTTCCCAACATTCTTCTCCAAACAACTTTAAAATAAAGCCTCAAATAAAATTATGGAGAGGCATAGCCAACAAAAAGTCAGGGTGAGACCTTTTTCCATCTGGCCTAAGAAAATTGAGGAGGTTAGAAGGAGAGGTCTGTGACACTGGGTAGAGGCTCAACCTGAGTACGCATTGCTGCAATATTAAGTGTGGACCTTGGAGATGTCTGTGACAGCAGCAGAAACATTGGGTGCTCTCAATCTAGATACACTAAGGGGATTGAAAAACTGATCAGAAAGAGATTACAAGGGATACCTGTGCTAGCACTGGGTGCAGAACCTATTTGGCAACTTCACTGCCCATATTCAGTTTTGGGCCACAGTTCCAGGGCAGAGAGGAGCACTTGAAATAACAAGGGAGCAGGGATCCTGGTCACATTTCTGAAGCAGAGAGGAGTGCTAGCATTTGTGGCTGCAAAGGAGCAAGGACCCTTCTAGGGTAAGAACTGGAGTTCAAACCAGCAGAGCAACCTTTCCCTGGATCATACCTCCTTGGAAGCACCAAAAACACACAAACCCCCAGAACTACCTGTGAAAACAACATGATGAAAAAGACTAAAGATTGGAACAGTGCTCCCCACAGTTCAGTCAAGAAATAGGCTGGAAAATGGGTAAAAAACAACAAAATTATCTGACCATGAAAAGCTATTATGGTGACTGGAAAAATCAAGACAAACTCAAAAGAAGACAATGACATGAAAACAGCTGCAAGCAAAAGCTCAGTGAAAAATGCTAATTGGACACAAGCCCAAAAAGAATTCCTGGAAGAGTAAAAGTGCTAAAATGATTTTAAAAATAAAATAAAAATGATAGAGGAAAAATTGGGAAAAGAAATGAGAATGATGCAAGAAAATTATGCAAAGAGAATTAATAGCTTGTTAAAAGAGACAAGAAAAACATTGAAGAAAATAACATCCTAAAAAGCTCAATTGGCCAAATGGTACAAAAAGTACAGACTATTACTGAAGAAAATAGTTCCTGAAAAATTAGAATTGGGTGAGTGGAAGCTAACAATTCCATGAGACACCAAGAAACAATTTAAAAAGTCAAAAGAATGAAAATATAGAAGAAAATATGAAATATCTTATTGGAAAAACAACTGACCTGGAAAATTGATTGAGGAGATATAACTTAACAATTATTGAATTGCTTAAAAGCCATGATCAAAAAAGAATCTACATATCACATTTCAATAAATTATAAAGGAAAATTGCCTTAATATCTTAGAAACAGAAGGCAAAAAAGAAATTGAAAGAATCCATCAATCACCTACTAAAATAGAACCTAAAATGAAAACTCCTGGGAATATTATAGTCAAATTCCAGAATTCCCAGGTCAAAGAAGAAAGCTTAAAGTAGCCAGAAAGAAACTATTCAGATATTGTGGAGCCACAGTCAGGAAGATTTAGCAGCTATTATGTTAAAGAAGCAGAGAGCTTGGAATATGATTTTCTGGAAGCCAAAGAAGTTAGAATTACAACTAAGAATAGTCTACATAGCAAAACTGAGTAAAATCCTTCAGGGGAAAAATGAATATTTAATGAAATAGAGGCCTTTCAAGTATTCCTGATGAAAAAACCAGTTGAATAAGAAATCTGACATTGAAATACAATTGTCAAGAGAAACATAAAAAGGTAAACATGAAAGAGAAATCATATGTTTAGAGTCCTGTATGGGAAGATGATACATGCAACTCCTAAGAGCTTTATTGGAAAAATTAGAAGGGATATATCTATGCAGACAGATGGCATGGGTGCAAGTTGATTATGTTGGGATAATCTAAAAAAAATGGAGAGATTAGAAAGATGGATTCACTAAGAGAAGAGGTAAGAAGAGAAAGAATAGGGAAAAATCATCTCACATAAAAGAGGTGCACAAGGGAGATCTTTTGAAGTGCAAGTGGTGGGCAACTCTTGAACCTCACTCTTATCTGAACTGGATCAAAGAGGGAGGAATATCTATCTATCTACTTATCTATCTACATATCTATCTGTAGATATAGTTACAAACTCAACTGGATATAAAAATCAATCTTACCCAACAGGGAAGTAGGAGGGGAAGGTGATAAAATAACGGAGGAATAATAAGAGAGAGAATAAATTAAGGGAATCAGTGGTCAGAAGAAAACATTCTTTTGAAGAGGGATAGGGTAAAAAAGAGATAGAAGGATAAACAGAATAAAATGGAATGGGGGGGAATACACAGTAATCATAACTATTAATGTGAATGAGATTACTCACCCAGGAAATGTAAGTGGATAGCAGGATACATAAGAAACCAAAATCCAACAATATGTTGTTTTTAAGAAACGCTCTTGAAACAGAGATACACACAGAGTTAATATAAGAGGCTAGACATAAATCTATTATGCTTCAATTGAAATAAAAAAAGGCAGGGGTAACAATCATGATCTCAGACAAAGCAAAAGCAAAGGTAGACCTCAATAAAATAGATAATCAGGGAAATTACATTTTACAAAAAGGTACCACAGACATTGAAATAATAATAACATTAATAATAATACTTTCAGACAAATAAAGACAGAACTAAACAATTGGAGAAATATTAATTGCTCATGGGTAGGCCAAGCCAATATAGTAAAAATAACAATTCTACCTAAATTAATTTACTTTTAAGTGCCATACCAAACTACAAAAGAATTATTTTATAGAAATAGAAAAATAACAAAATTCATCTTGAAAAACAAAAGGTCTGGAATATCAAGGGAATCAATGAAAAAAAGTGAAGAAAGGTGGCCGAGCAGTACCAGATTTCAAACTATATTACAAAGTGATAATCATCAAAACAGTTTGGTACTGGCTAAGAAATAGAATCTAAGCCTTTGGGGCAAGAACTCACCATTTGATAAAAATTGCTGTGACAAATAGAGAGCAGTTTGGTAGAAACCAGGCACAGATAAACATCTCACACTATATATCAAAATAAGGTCAAAATGGCTACACAATTTAGACATAAAGGATGATATCATAAGAAAATTAAGGGAACATGGAAAATTTTACCTGTCAGATTAATGAATAAGGGAAGAGTTTATGACCAAACAAGAGATAAGAAGGATCATGGGAAGTAAAATGGGTAATTTTGATTGCATAAAATTAAAAAGTTTTTGCACAAACAAAACCAATGTAGCCAAAATTGGAAGGAAAGCAAGAAACTGGGAAAAATTTTGTAGCAAGTTTTTCTGATAAAGCCTTTATTTCTCAAATATATAGGTAACTGAGCCAGATCTATAAAAATAAGTTCAATTTCCCAATTTATGACTAGTCAGATGATATGAACAGATAATTTCCAGGAGAAGAAATGAAAACTCTTTATAGTCATATGAAAAAAAGCTCTAACTCACAATTGATTAGTGAAATGCAAATTAAAACAACTCTGAGGTACCACTTCACCCTATCAGATTGGCTATTATGAAAGAAAAGGAAAATTATAAATGTTAGAGGGGATATGGAAAAATTGGGATGGAGAACAATTTGGAATTATTCCCAAAGGGCTGTAAAACTCTGCATATCTTTTGCCCCAGCAATACCACTACCAGTTCTCTCCTATGGAGATCAAAGGAAAGGGAAAAGGGCCTATTTGTACAAAGATGTTTACAGCAATTCTTTTTGTGGTGGCAAAGAATTAAAAATTGAGGGGATGCCCATCAATTGAGTAATGGCTGAACAAGTTGTGGTGTATAATTGTTATGGAATACTATTGTGCTATAAAAAATGAAAAGCAGGATGATTTCAGAAAAACCTGGGAAGGCTTTTATGAATTGATGCAAAGTGAAGAGAGCAGAACCAGAAGAACATTTTTACACAATAATACCAATATTGTAAAGATGATCAGCTGTGAAAGACTTGGCTACTCTGATTAATTCAATAATCCAATATAATTCCAAAAGATTCATGATGAAAAATGCTATTTACTTCCACAGAGAGAAATGATGAACTCTAAGTACAGATTGAAGCATACTTTTAAATTTTCTTTATGTTTCTTGCTTTTTTTGCAACATAGCTAATATGGAAATATGTTTTGCATGACTTCACGTGTATAACTGATATTGTATTGCTCATCTTCTCAGTGGGTGGGGGAGGAGCTGGAAGGTTGGAGAGAATTTGGAACTCAAAATTTTAAGAAATGAATGTTAAAAATAAATTAAAAAACAACAGATTAATGCAAGTAGATTGTATAAGGGAACCTTAGTCCTTTTTGTGTATGATTTCTGGGAAGTGGAGGAGGGAAGTGAGCCTCAGGAACACAGTTGCCAATGTAAACTTGAATTATTATTATTACTAATAGTAGAATTTCCCAGCATTTTTATAGCACTTTAAGGTTTTCAAAAAATTTTACATATATTATTTCCTTTGATCCTCACAACTCTGAGAGGTGGGTGATATTACTATCCTTACTTTATAGGTGAGGAAACTGAGGCAAACAGAGTTTAAGTGACATGCCCAGGATCACACAACCAGTAAGTATCTAAGGCTGGGTTTGAACTGAGACTTTCCTGACTTACAGGCCAGCACTCAGTCCATTGTAACACCTAGATGCCTAGAAATAGTCTAGTTTGGTACCATGATTCACATTCAACTGCTTCCAAACAAATGTACCTTCAGTTCCTTCCTACTGCTCATGTTGAAACATAGGCTACATTTAGTGCTGGAAGGGACCTAGGACCTAGGTGACCATCTCCTTGAAAATAAGTGCCTCCACTTTCTCTCCTCTCACTCTCTTTTTAACACCTAAGAGTCTAGTGTCTGACTTCATCGTTCCACCAAAACTTCTTTCCCCAAAATTACTAATGACCTCTTAGTTGCCAAATTCAATGGCCTTTTTCTCAACCCAAATTCTTCTTGATCTCTCTGCAGGCTTTGACGTTGTTGATCACTCTTTCCTCCCAATACTCTCTGCTCTCTAGGTTTTCAGGACACTGTTCTCCATTATTTCACCTACTTATTTGCATACTCCTCTGTCTGCCTTTGCTGGATCCTCATACAGATCACTACCTCTAACTATAGGTATCCCTCAGGGTTCTGTCCTGGGTCCTCTTCTCTTCTTCCTCTGCAATACTTCACTGATGATCTCATAAACTGCCATGAATTTAATTACCATCTCTATGCTGATGATTCTTATATCTACTGACCTCCAACCTTGCATCTCCATCTGCCTTTCAGACATCTTTAATGGGATGTCCAATAAATATCTTAAACGCATTATGTCCAAAGCGAAACTCATTATCTTTCCCCCTAATTCCTCCCCACTCCCCAACTTCTCTATTACTGTAGAGGGCAACACCATCTTCTTAGTCCCTCAGGTTTGCAATGTAGGAGTCATCCTGGACTCCTCTCACCCCCTATATCCAATCTTTTGCCAAGGCCTGTTGATTTCCCCTTTGCAGCCTCTCTCAAATATGACCCCTTTTCTCCATGGACATTGCCACCACTTTAATGCAGGCCCTCATCACCTTGTATCTGGACTATCAAAATAGCCTGCTGGTGTGTCTTCCTGCCTTGAGTCTTTCGCTACCCCAACAACCATCCTCCATTCAGCTACTAAAGTGATTTCCCACAGTGCAAATCTGATGTGATGATGTCCCCCCTACCACACTCAATAAACTCCAGTGGCTCCCTGTTGCTTACAAGATCAAATATAAAATATTTTGGCACTCAAACCCCTTCATAATCTAGCCTCCTTCTACCTTTCTGGTCCTCTTATACCTTATTCCTCAACATGTACTCTTCGATCTGGTGACACTAGCCTGGCTGTTCCATGAAAGACACTCCCTCTCAGGTTTGAGCATTCTCTCTGGTTGTCTCCCATGTTTGAGATGTTCTCCCTCCTCTGCTTTGACCATTGACCTGCCTGCCTTCCTTTAAGCCCCAACTAAAATCCTACCTTCTATAAAAAACCTTCCCCAGCCCTTCCTAGTTCTAGTGCTTTCTCTCTGTAAATTATTTCCTGTTTATCCTGTACATGGCTTGCACTGTATATATTTGTTTGCATGTTATCTCCTCCTAGGTTGTAAGCAACTTGAAGGCAGAACTATCCTTTGCCTCTTTTTCTATTCCTGGCACTTAGCACAGCGTCTGGCATATAGTTGGTGCTTAATAAATGCTAATTTTTGATTGATTTTTACCATAGCCATTTCTCCTCTTCTTCAAGGATATATTCACACATTTGTACTTTTTTCTGCATGCTGTTTTTCTTCTCTCTAGCAAATGTTTGAGCAAAGGTATATCCTACTCCACTTGCCTGCAGTGCCTTCATTTCTATTTTGCTTTGCCAATGTAGAAAAGGAGGATGGGGGTAGATGACAAGCATTTATTAAGTGCCTACTATGTGCAAACACTTTACAAATATCTCATTTACTCTAGGTGTAGCTGTTACTATGTGGTGATGACTGAGGTGTCTGTTCACTGGAGTATAGGGTTTCTTGCCTCTCTAGTGATGCTGACAGGCTGGTATTGAACCAACAAGGAGGAAGTGATCTATGTTTACTTTTATAGTAAGGGTTCCTGGGTAAGGCAGATCTGGGATGCAGATGTAAAATCAATTGAAGAATTACATCTGGCTTTGAAAGTAGAGAGCTAAAACTGGAGAGACATGTGATCTTGATACCAGTTTTGTCTTGACTCAGTTGAAATACTCATGTAATGATAAAAAAATTCAGACTTTTCCCCTCTCTCCCCCTCATTCAAAGATTCTAGCAGCAATGTATATGTGCTCAGAAGGCCATGCCTAATTTTCAAAATAAGCACAAATCAGTGCAATTGCAAAGTCTATGAGATGAATGCTGTCACAGATCTTTTTGTAGAATTCAGCTGGCCGTATTTTATCCATAGACAGCACATGGTCTTAGCCAAACAAGCATGAAGTTATTTCTTTGACACAAATGAGAGTCATTCATCTTTCCATATGAGTGAGTTTTAATGAACCACTGCCAGCAGCTGACCTTTCACTCAAAAATCCTGACTCCTATCTTGAAAGAGTTAAAAAAAAAACTTCCACATCTACTGTCATACTCCCAGGTGTTCACCTAGTACATGTTGTAAGATTGCTCATTTTACTTCCAAAATAGTCACCCACCCTGAGCTGAGAGTATATCAGTAGACTGAAAACAAACAGCTGTTTCAATTAATGAGTTCCAAGAGGGGCAATATGCTCTGTTGGGGTGGGAGGAGGGAGCGGGTATCTGCTCCACTAATTTCACTAGGACAAAAGCAAAGGTTTATAGATGAGATTCACTGTTTCTTAGAGGATTACCTTTCTTCCTTCTAACTGAAAGGCTACTGAAGATTTTTTTGTTGTTTTTACTGTTGGGTGATGTTTTCTTTTAAAATATTTACATTTGAGTAGTTGCTGTGATCTAGTTGGGTGAAAATAACATATTTGAGCAAATTAACCTAGATCATAGGACCTTCCATTCAGAATGAACAGGGAAAATTATTTAGACCAATTCCATCATCTAACAGATGAGACAATGGAAGAACAGAGAACTGAAGTAATTGGCGGAAGGTCATATAGGTAGGAAGCATCATAGGTAGGATTTGAATCCAAGTCCTTAGACTCCAGAGTCTGTGCTTTCTCTATTGTTCCATGCTGTAGAAAGTGACAGAGTAAGGATGCAAATGCAGGTCCTCTGATTAAAAGAGGAATTATATAAGATTATAGACCTAGAGCTGAAAAGGACTTCAGTCCAGCACTCTCATTTTATAAATGGGGAAACTGGTCTGGAGAGGTTAACTTGTCCAAGTTCACTTTGCTAGTGTCTGAGACAGGATTCAAATCCAGGTTTGTCATTCTCTCCACTCCAACCACTGAATTGGTTAAATCTTAGGAAGAGAAAAGGGAATAATATGCAAATTCCAGTAATTTCCAAGGTCATTAAAACAAGTAGAGAACAAATCAATTTGTACAAATCATAAACAGGTGCCTGCCATTTTTTCAAACTATTGAAGTTTATCAAGAATCACCCTATCTGTGGCCAATATTCATTCTTCCACACATCCTTTCATTGATTGTTTTTGTGTGTCAACCTTAGGTGAAACACTGTGTGGTGAGTGATATAAAGATGGATATGATGTGCCGTGTAAAATTTATTATGTGGTTGAATAGAAAAGCAAGTTATATATGATATAGACCTGCAGTTTCATATCCCATTTTCTCTTTCTATTCTACTATGTATGTAGAAGGGTCCATTTTATTTCGCATTTGTGAAGTTTAGAATAAAAAAAGTATCTAAAAATCCAAAAATCCTCTTTCTGGATCATAAACTCCTTGAAGTCATCCAGCATGACTTGATAACATACATGAATAATTTTAACACAAGACAGTGTATGATAAATACCACTAGAGAGATAGAGCACTGTTAGGGTTCTGAGGAGGAAGAGAATAATTCCAATTATACTTTCTCTATATAAAAACAGAAATCTTGATCAAAACAGCATAAATATTAGACAATGTCTAATCAGTAACATTTACATAACAAATTTAAGCCATGATGCAATATACCTCAATTTTAGTAGCAATAACAAATGTTAGTAACAAAGAGAACAAAGAATCAGTAAAATACCTTTTCAGTTGGCTTCAATTGTTTTCAATCACTGCTTAATGCCATTGTGATTTTCCTTTTACTTCAAGGTAAAAAAAAACATTGTGCTGTGAAGATCCAGAGAAACAAAAACTTTGACTGCTGTGAATTCTATCAGAATTTGGCTAACGGGTAGCTGGAAGAGATTCTTCCCTATTTGAACATCTTCTCTGTCCACCTGAAGGGGACATTCTAGCAGAGCGTTAATTAGCCAATAGAGGATGGGGTATCCAAATGTCAGCCAAGTCATGTAAGTGTTCCTCTCTTTTAGTGAGAGCAGGCAAACCTCTCACTGTGATCCACAAGCTATGTGGCTTCTTTTATAGTAAAGGCTAATGCACTTATAATTGTGATAAAACTTTGTGAGACAATGCCATGTAGCATGTAAGTCTTCTTAGCCTGTGTGTGTGTAGTGGGCCGGATGGAGGAGAGGGCTGAGGGGGGGGGGAGTGTTTGTGAGTCCCTCTGAGGTAAGAGCAGCTTTCATGCCATTATGTATACCCCAGACCTGGGTCTTACTGATAGGGTACCCCAAAGCTATTTTTCTCCCTTGGGAGCACTGGAGCAATTGGATTTTGACTTATCAGTTCCTGGATTTCAAGAGGGCTCCCTGAGTTTCTGGGTTGCGTAGTCCTTAAACTAACAGTATTTGGGGTCAGCATGACATAGTAGGTGATGGACTTGCAATCAGGAAAACCAGGGCTTGAAATGTTAGATACTTATGAGATCTTTTAAAATTAAAAAAATTCAGTCAACAAAGATTTTTCATCCCTTTCACCTCTTTCCCATTAAAAAAGAAAAACAAAAATGCATGGAAAGAAAAGGCTTACATTGTCTATGTTCAAAACTGGGTGCCTCATTCTGCATTCTGCCGTTATATCTCTTGTCAGGAAGTAGGCAGCGTGCTTTATTTCAGGTCCTCTGCAACAAAGGTTTGGCATTCCACTGACCAGAGTTTTTCAAAGTTGTTTGTCTTTATGATGTTGTTATTGTATAAATTGTTCTGGTTCTACTAGTTTTACTCTGCAACAATTTACATAGTTCTTTCCAGGTTTCTCCACTATAGTCCATTTCATGATTTCTTATGGCACAATAATTCGCGTCACATATATTCATCTACATTACATTCATATACCATAATTTATTCTTCCATTCATCAGTTGATGGACACGCCCTTAGTTTCTAGTTCTTTGCCATCACAAAAAAGAGTTGATTTAATATTTTTGTATGCACGAGTCATTTTTCTCTCTTTGATCTTTTTGGGGCCATAGGGCTCATAGTGGTATTGCTGGATCAAAAAGTATGGCCAGTTTAGTGACTTTTTTGTCATAGTTCCAGTTTACTTTCTGAAATAGCTGTATAAATTCACAGTGCCACAAGTGGTGCATGAATGTTCTTGCTTTCCAGAAGTCTTCCCTCCCCCAACATTTGTCATTTTCCTTTAGTTGTCAGCTTTGCCAAACTAATGGGTGTGAGGTAGAACTCCAGTAATTTTCATTTCTCTAATCATTAGTGATTCAGTATATTTTTTCCATATGGCTATAGATAACTTGGATTTTTTTCCTTTGAAAACTGCCTATTGATATCCTTTGACCATTTTATCAATTGAGAAATGACTTTTATTCTTCTTAACAACAACAAAACAATAGCTAGTATTTATATAGTGTTTTAAGATTTTCAGAATGCTTTACAAATATTACCTCATTTGATCTTCACAAAAACCCTCAGAGGTAGGTACTATTATTATCCCCACTTTACAGATGAAGAAACTGAGGTAGATGGATGTCACACAGAATCACACAGTGTCTGAGTCAGGATTTGAACTCAGGTCTTCCTGACTCTGGACCTAGCATTACATTGTAACAATCTTGCTCCCTGTATTTGAATAATTTCCACATATATATATGTATGTATATATATATATATGTATATGTATATATGTCAAAAATGAGACTTTCATCAGAGAAATTTGTGCAAAGATTTTTTCCTGCTGTTAACTCTTTTCCTTCTAATTTAACTTCATTGGTTTTGTTTATACAGAAACTTTCACATTTTATATTTCTAAAATATTCCCTTTTAAGTTTTCAGACCCTCTCTATCCCTTCTTTGTCAATGAATGCTTCCCCTAATTGTGGATTTGAAAGGTAATTTCTTCCTTGTTTCCCTAATTTATTTATGTGATATTTAAGTCATGTATCCATGTGGAGTTTATCTTGATATGTGGTATGCTATATGATCTAAACTTAATTTCTACCAGACTACCTTCCAGTTTTACCAACATTTTTTATTGAATAGTGTGTCCCCAGTAGCTGATTCTTGGGTTTATGGAATATTGGGCTACTAGTTTTGTTTGTTTCCATATGTTATATGCTTAATTTATTCCACTGTTTTTACCCCTTTAATTTTTTCCCCATTAGGTCATTTTTATTAACAGCCCAGTAAAAGAACACATATAGTTTCATTTTTCTTTCTTTCTTTACACCTGAAATTGGTGGCTAAGATTTTAAAGTTCTAGCAAAAAATATTATCTATCATAGAATGCTAATTTTATTGGGATGATGGTTTGGGAAAATATCAAAGGACTGAGAGTTTTAAATTATAAATGGCAGTGAAGATAAAGGGCAAGCTATGACTTTCCTCTTAATCTCATTCCACTAAGTACAGTCCATTTGGGTTGGCATGTGGTGCACACTGGAACTCCAGAGACCACTGCTCAGCTTGTGGCAGGAGCTGTAGTTTCTTTTGTGGTTTTCTTTAGGTGGTGGTAGTTTAGTAGAATTTTCATCAGAAAGTTCAACTGAAGGATTTGGGGCTGTGGTCTCTCCATCTGAACCCCACACAGGCAGGCTGTGCCATAGAAGATGATTATCTTCTCTGGGTTAATTTTGAAAGTGTTCAGGTTGCAACATTCCCTGATAATGCATCTTATTATCAAGATCATATTTCTTGAGCTTTTGATTCAATTATATTGTTGTCTACTATTTTCATTGCTTTTGAGTAAACAGCCAACTCCAGCATGGCACCAGTGATCATTGGTTTGGGTTTCTTTCCTTCTTTATCAAGGGTGACTGCTGAGGATAAGGGTCTGTTATTCCCTAATCACTCTTGGAGCACCTTCAGCAATGACCCAGGCCTTTTGGGTGAATCACTGTTTGAGGGCCTGTGCTTATATCTTCCCTGATTTCACTTTCACACATAAAGCTGCTTCTTGGAGCAGTCTTCTCACTTTTTGGAATTTTGAGGTAGAAGTAGCCATAACATCACCGTGGGGCAGAACCAACTCTTAACTGCTCTACTTTTAACAAATACAGTTGTTCTGATGATCACTGCTTTGTAGAATAGTTTAAGATCTGGTTCTGCTAGGCCCTCTTCCTTCCTACCAGTTTTGAATATTTCCTTTGAGATGCTTGACCTTTTGTTCCTCCAGATGAATTGTTATATTTTTTCCTAACTCTATAAAGTAAACTTTAGGCAATTTGGGTGTTATGGCTTTGTATAAGTAAAATAATTTAGGCAGTCAGTGCTATGTTCATTTAGACACTTTATTGTTATTTTTATTATTTTGATCTTACCAATGAACAATTGATATTTCTTCGACATTTAGGTCTATGTTTTTGTATTTTGTAGTTGTAATCCTAGAGTTCATGTATATGTGTATTTTGGTAGCTAGAAGCCCAAGTACAGTCAATCCTCAACTTTTATGAGGGTAATGTTCCTAGAAAAAATGTCGTGAAAGTAAAATACACAAATATTAGTACATTGAACCTATGGGAAATAGCAGGTTAGGTTCCCATGACTAATAAAAACTGCAATCTTTTGCTAGAGGCTGCTGAAAATACACTTTTAGGCATACAATTATTTATAAGAAAACATTAATTCTGATAATATGCATTTTTCTAACACAGTAACTACGAAATAATCCATAAAACTCAGTACACAAAATAAAATTGGTAACATGCAAAACATTTTTTCTTGTTAGTAATTCTCTAGAATTCTGTCACCTTTTATGCTAACACCTAAAAAATTGCTTTTAGACCATATTCACTTTTATAACACATGAAATCTATAATATCATAAATGCTGTATAGCAAATAAAATTCTTAAAATATTTTTAACATGAATCTTATGTTTTACCATGTCAGATGGCAATGCGAGGGCATTGTATTGTTTACTATACTTCTGTAAACCTTTCTACCTTGGTTGCCCTCTGAAAACCAAGGAAGAGGTTGCTGGGACTTTAGTTGTTGCTATCAGAAGATTCTGAGACTGGTGAGGTCTCCAAATCACCTCTGACATTCTGTCCTTCACAACTGGCAGATGGCATTAGAGATCATAAAGGATGCACCAGCTTGAAATAATCCATCAGCGACATCTGCTTCATTTGCTGTTTAAGAACCTTAAAGGTCTCGGAGTATGGGAGCATAGCAGAGGGGAGTTTGAGGCTTAACTTTGGGGCTGCAATATATGATGGGTTTGACAGTCTCGATGTCTTTAGCCAGCTGGCCAATTATGTCAAGCCACCTTTCAAGCTTGGAAACTGTGAATGGCATAATCTTTTTTTCCCCACTGTGCATAGTTTTTTCCTATGTGTGTATAGAATGTGCACAGTTGCCAGTGTGAAAGTGAAAATGAGGCTACTAATAAAATCATGCAAATGCTTGAAGTTGTGAAAGTTTAATGTGCCAATGTTGAGATTTGACTCTACTTAATGCATTTTGTAGTTACTTAACTGACTAGTTCTTGATGTGGCCAAGTGATGCTTACTATCTGTGTGATATTGGCTAGGTCACTTAATCCCTCTCGGTCTCCATTTGTCTTCTGTAAAATGAGGGAGGTTGCATTTGGTGGTCTCTTGAGTTCCCTTCCATCTCTAGCCCTCTGATTCTGTGAGCTTCTATGTGCCTCACTTTCCTGACTTATAAAATGATAGTTGTTGTTACCTACTTTACAGGGTTGCCAGTGAGGCTCAAATTAAAAAAAATGTAAAAGCACTTCAGAAAACTGAAAGCACTGACTTTTAATAGCTTAAAACTGTACCAAGACTTTTGGGACACCCTATGTAAGTGTCAGCTACCATTTTATTATTTATATTTTGTGTTTCAGTTCTGTAGGACCTAAAGGATCCCTGAAAAGTCTCATAAAGGGAACAGAATTGTGAGACATAAGGAAGTGATGAGATATGTTCAGGTCACATAGAACTCAGGGTTCTTTATTTCCTTTGCCTTTGCCCTTGAGAAAGTCTTTGAGCCTGCCATTTAGGGCTCAAGGAACAAAGAGATGCTGCACTTGGAATGAAGTTTCTTGTCTACCGTTTGGGCAAGTCTTGGTGGCATACAGTGGAACTTGTCCTTCTGGGCTATCAGATTTTACAGCTAGCATTTCTATTTTTAGACCCTGGGTTTGGCATCAGAAGAGCTATAACAGTGAGAGCTATAACAGAAGAGCTATCACCAGACTTCTGTGTGGCACTAGTGCCTACAACTTGACTTTGCATGTGTGGCAACTGAGACCAGAGATCAGTGTTGAAGGTGCAACCAGACCAGGCACAGAAGTAGAGTCAAGATCAACAGGAAGTCCTGGATGCTACAGCCGGTCAGCTTAATGCGCTGACCAGTGTTTTGGTGAGCCAGGGATGGGAATAAGGACTTCTTTCCTCATGTTTCCTGGGCTTTGCCTGTTTACACGCCCACATCCAGAGCTTGGGCCCTGAGCAAAAATACCCATCTTTCCCTTGTTTCCTCTCTATGATCTGGGGATCAATGCAGTTCAATAATCTTACTGGCTGTACCCAGAAGAGAATGCAGGTGTAGGAGATGGGTGGGTGGAGGGAGCCGTGTCTGATCGCTTATGTTTATCTTTCATTTTTACTGTCTCTAAAAAACTATGTTGGCACAGTATGTCAATTGCCCATATCCTGTGAATAAGAGGGTTGTTTAAGAGTGAGAAGAAATTAAAGAGCCATAGATATCCTATTTAGGAAATAACTTTGAGTATTATTTCCTTTAGTCCACATCGAGAATCCAACCAGCATGGGTTTAAAATTGTTCAGCTGCTTAGAGCAACAGAATAGGAGTGTCCCACACAGGAGCCCCAGAGAGACTTTGAAGTGACCACTTGACTGGTGACAAGAACATAGTACTATCTGGTGGACAACCCATACATTACATTCCCTCAGTGGATACTTAGTATTTTTGTTGTGATTCACTCATTTCATTTGTGTCTGACTCTTTGTGATCCCCATTTTGGGGTTTTCTTGGCAGAGATACTGTAGTGCTTTGCCATTTTTTTCTCCAGCTCATTTTACAGATGAGGAACTGAAGTAAACACAGTGACTTTCCCAGAGTCACACAGCTATTAAGTGTGTCTGAGGCTGGATTTGAACTCAGAAAGATGAATCTTCCTGATTCTAAGACCAGTGATCTATCCACTGTGCCACCTAGTTGCATCTATATTTAGTATAGTGACCCATTGTCTTTTTATAGGGCTCAAGAAGGCAGAGCATGAGTTGATTTGGGTTCTTTAAAGCATTTTGGTGTTCCAAAGTGTGACGCGCAGTACCTACCAAGAGAACACAAAAGTCACAAGATTTCTATATTATTATTTGGGCTATGACTCATTTAAGAGGGACCGTGTATCCAGGATTGAGGGCCTCCCTATTTTGGTTTCCTCTAGGGATAGGGAATATTGAACATCAGGTAAGATGGCGACCAGGTGAGGACTCCATATTACATAGCGACTTCCTCACATAGATGTAGGAATTCTAATGTGGCATCCAGATATCATAGTATTTAGCTGTATCACTTCATATCCTTAAGATAATTTACTCATAACAAATTTGGGACAATTTCTATTTGTAGGTTTCTGGCTCATATCAATGGAATATTGACTGTGTCGTTTCAGTCCACACTCCAGGTTACAGGTAGAATTTCCCATCTGCCTGTCACTCTCCCTTCCTAGGCATAATAACAAAAATATCACACTTGGAGTTAAAAAAAATCTGGATTCAAATTCTGGATCTTCAACTTATCAATTGTATAATCACTTAGGTTCACTGAGCCACTGTTTCTAGTCACTTTCCTCAGGGTTGGTTTCCTCATTTAATAAAATAGGGATAATATTTGTACAAGTTTGTTTTGAGAATCAAAGGAGATAATAGATGCAAAACTCAAAACTTCAAAAAAAGTTCATACTTTCACTGGTGTGGATTCTCCCTCGATCAGTGCAGATTACAACCCTTCTATACTAGGCCTAAGTAAACAATTTTCCTGAGTTATTGTAGCTAGAAAAAAACATAAAAAAAATCTCTCAGTGGCCTACTTTCCAAGGCTAACCCTCTCTAAACTTGTCTAGGGTAGTCTTTGGATAATGGTCAGTCTGCAGCTGGATCCAAATATCAACCTTTCCATTTTGTTGAGATCTGAGTTTTGGGTTTTGCTGGCATATCCTTGAGAATCTTGGGACACTGTCATGTCATGACAAGGCACAGAGCCCTATTCTAACAAGACTTTGGCATCACACAGCTCCCAAATGGACACTCCTGACGCACAGGGTTGGCCTGGTCACTCCCTGACTCAAGAAATTTTGTGGCTCTCTCTTGTTTCTAGAATAAATTATGAATTTTTCTTTTTGACATTTAAAGGCTTTCAAAATCTTACTCTAACCCATATTTCTCATCAGATTTTACTTTATTTCCTCTCATGTTCTAGACTAATTTGCCTCCTTGCTGCTACCTACATTTTTTATTCTATCTCCCTTCTCTTTGTTTTTGCACAAGTTTTCATTGGTTCATGAAATGTGCTTCCTCCTCACCTCTATCTCTTAGAACCCTTAATTTTCTTCAAGGTAGCTCAGGTGCCTCTCCCTCCTTAAAGCCTTTCTTGATTCCCTTAATTGTTAGTCCACCCCTCCCCCAGTGCTTTGAAAATATTGTTAATCCACTTATCTGCTTACCTGTTTTCTTTTCCCCACCCCTACCCCGGTAGAATGTAAAGTCTTTGAAGGCAGGGATTGTTTAGTTTTTGTCTTTGTATCCCGTGTCTAATACCATGCTTGATACATAATAGGCACTTAATAAAGGATTATTGAGTACACACAAAATGTATGTACGTGTATGTATATATGTGAACATATGTGTATACACACATATTCATGTACATGTGTGCATGTATACACATGCACATCTATACACACATATGATATGCACATACATCTATCTGCATATACATACATGTCGTGTGTGTGTGTGAAAACTACTATTATCTAGTCCACTCTAAGTACGTTTATTGAAAGAAATTGTTTTGGCCTCTTGCTTTGAGTACAACATTCCTCTTTTTGGGGTCCATTCCTTTCTTAAGAATGCAAGCTTCTAGAGAATAAGGACCTTGTCTCTTGTGCTAAGCAAAATGTGGACACTATAAATATAGAGGAGAGGTACACATCATAATTGATTGTACCTCTCCATTTGTAAGTAGTCATTCTAAAGTATCAAATAATACAATGATATTTACAACTATAGATTTTTTGGTTCAGAATTCCCATCTCCCAAGGTAATTTACTGCGTAGAAACTACATCAGCCTATGTAAAGAACTCCGTTGTCTTACTTGGTTGGATGTGTAATCTCATTAATGTGGGTACTCCCACTATGGATACAACTGTTCCAACACCTTTTCATCTTGTGTGATTCATGTCTATGGCTTTTTAAAAAAGATTTTCTTTTTTATTATTATGAATTGGACAAACATCGACACTAATATTCCCCTATTCAAAGAAAAGCAAAAGATTGTATATGACACTTAAGATCCTTTATGTGTGGTTGTTTGATCGTGTCAGTTGTGTCTGACTCATTATGACGCCATCTGGAGTGTTTTTGACAAAGAACCTGGAGTGGTTTCTTATTTCCTTCTCCAGCTCATTTTACAGATGAGGAAACTGAGGCAAACAGGGTTACGTGACTTGTCCATGGTCACATAGCTAGTAAGCATCTGAGGTCAGATATGAACTCAGGTGTCCCTGACTCCAGGCCCAGCACTCTATCCACCTATCCAGAGATCCACTGTGTACAGCTTGGCTTTTTCTTTAAAAGTACACATTAAATTCAGTCAGGTAGTTCCAACATTGCTCTGCTTGTCTATGTCCCTTTCTGAACTTCTGAACTTCTTACTGTTCTTGTCTGTGTATGTTTTAGTGCTTCACTGACACTCTTTTCTTTATTCTCTATTTTTTGCTATCACTATTAATACCTCACATTCCTCCCCATGTCTCTCTTTTCCTGAAAAGCTCTCTCTTGTAATGAATAAGCAATCAAGCAAAAGAAATCCATACATTGACTTTGTCTGAAAATAGACATCTCATTTTGCAAGTCCGGTCTGTCATCTGAATTCATATCTAGCCTCAAACACTTACCAGCTGTGCAACTCGTCAGTCACAGCCTCTGGCAGCCTCAGTTTACTCATCTGCAGAATGGAGATAGTAATAGCACCCTTTTCATAGGATTGTTGTGAGGATTCATATGTAAATGCTTTGTAAACCTTAAAATGCTACATAAAATGCTAGCTATTGTTATTAGTCAATGTGGGCAGACAAAGTCCTGTGCAGGAATTCATATAAGGACACAGCAAATGAAGGTGAAGACCTGGCTCTGACAGGGGAGTGGTGGTGAAAAGTACAGGTAGAAGATTGGGGGTAGCAAGGAAAGTCCTCATAGCCTAATTCTGGCAGTGCTTACAAGCAGAGGGCACCAGGCCATAGTCAAAGATAATGATGCTGCCTATGTGCTTGGCAGGTGAGCTGCTGGGTCAGATGAGTTGGCACAGATGTGATTTAAACCATAAATGAAAAAGTATCAACTTCACAGAATTTTAGCATTAAAACCCAAACCCAATTAGGAGTAGAAGTATGATGAAAAAGCTATAAAACCAGTCTCTACACACTTAGTCTCATCAAAGTTTTTGGCTGCCTCCAAGCCTTCAGAAACTACTTGGCTTTAGGAGTCCCTTAGATGCCTGTAAAACATGCAAGAATCTTCTTCAGTTGTGAGGAGCCAGACCTCTGGGGCAGCTACTATCTGATTGGGTGAGTCACAGTAGAAACTATCTTATCTAATGAAGTGGTAATTAACTTTATAATACCCTTGTACTTCACATTAAGTAAAAATAGATCTCTCAATTGCCACAATTCTGGGGGTCTAGTTTAGGCTTGAGAATGAGCTTTTCTCATTACAGGAGGGGAAGCACCAGAGGATTTAATGAAATAAGTTTGGTGCTTATGGGGCCAGAAAATCTTTGCTGCTCAAGGTGTCTTTCATTGTCTACCTCATTCTCTTAGTTTTTAAATTCAGGCTGCCTTTGACTAATTGCATAAGAAGGACTGGAAAATGGCCTAGTGGTTCAGTGAAATTACTACTACTGCAAAGATGGCCTCAATGAGAGTGGCCAGTTTTGATTAAATATCTTTGGAACGTTAATCTTCTCTGCTTGTAAGGCTAAAATAGCGATTGTAACTTAACACATGAAACCTCAAATCTACTATGTGCAACCTGTTATTCCTTTCAAATATACAACAAAATTATCATATGAATTCCTTTTTTTTCTTCCTTTCCCCCAAACCCCACCCTAGAAATGGCTACCATTAGACCCAGATAGGTATATATATGTAAAATTATTCTATACATACTTCTATTTATTAGTTCTTTCTCTGGATGCAGATAGTATCTTTCTTCATATGTCCTTTGTAGTCCCATACAGTTCATAAAACAATATTGCTGTTAACTGTATACAGTGTTTTCTTGACTCTGATCATTTTTCTTTTCATTACTTTGTGCAAGTCCTTCTATATTTTTCTGATATCATTGAGCTCATCATTTCTTATAGCACAGTAGTAGTCCATCACAATTGTATTTTTAACGCAACACTTAACCCTGCCTTGTGTTTTTGTTAGTCTTGCTTTTTGCTTTTCAAAGGACTTTTCAAAGGACTTTGTTATCTCCTTTTGTGATCAAAATAAGGCTGTTTATTTTTGTACCCTTGAGTTAATAGTTTTTAAAAGAGAAATGAGAATTTTAAAGGTAAATGATATTGAAAATGAAAAGTTATCTACTTGGATAGTCATTGGGCTTGGCTACCATTTTATAAAGCTTCTATGAACTGAATGGCTTTTCTGTATCCTAAGAGAGTTAATTTATCTTTTTAAAAAATTTATTGATACCTTTAAGTTTAACATTACCTACATTTTCCGATGGTCCTCTCTTCCTTTTTTTCTCCTCACAGAAAGCCATTCCTTAAAAGAAAAAAAAAAACAGTTCAGCAATGAATAAGTTTTCCCCCCTCCCCCCCAAAAAGCTTGACATTAAAACACAAAGGACTTCAAAAGATCATCTAATCCCATTCCCTTATATCGTTGATAATACGCAGTGTGACACACTTTTAGCTCTTCATTTCTGCATTTTTCTTCTTTGGGAACAAGTTGATTATAATTTCAGAGCATTCAGTTCCAATTGTTTTGTTGTTGGTCACTGTGTATATTGTTTTCCTGGTGCTGCTCACTTTACTTTGCATTAGTTCCAATGCTCCTCTGTGTTTATCATATTCATCATTTATTATAGGAAGTAATATTCCATCACATTCATATGACAAAACTTATTTATCTGTTCCTCAACTGTTTCCAGTTCTTTGATACTACAAAAGTGTTGTTATATGTATATTGGCATCCTTGGACCTTTATTTTTATCACTGTCCTCCTTGGGGGGACCTATTCCACCTAGCAGTGGAATTTTAGATCTAAAGGGTATGGGCATCTTCATTACTTTCTTAGCATAATTCCCAATTATTTTTTCAGAATGGTTGGATAAATTCATAGCTCTGCAAGCAATGGTTAATTTAATCTTAGAATTATTCTCCTATTAAATTTTGTTCCTTTTTTGTTATTCTGAACACAACAAATATCAAACAAAACGTGTATTTCCATAAATAATAAAGAAGAAAAAAGGATTGTATACAAAATTGAGAATCTCAATAGTTTGTTAGACTCACTAGACCAAATACAACTGACCAGCAAAATCTGCTTTGGTGCCGTTCTTTTTTTCCGTTTTACTGTGTAGGTGGTATAGTACCATAGGAAGAGAAGGGTGGTGTCCTGACCAGGCTTGTAGAGAAATAGCCTGATAGTTGTTTGCTGTTTTGCTGTTTTTCAGTTGTTTTAGTTGTGTGTGACTCTTTGTGAAATCATTTGGAGTTTCCTTTGCAAAATACAAGAATGGTTTGCCATTTCCTTCTCCAGTTCATGTTATAGATGACAAACTAAAGCAAACAAGGTTAAGTGCCTTGCCCCAGGTCGCACAACTAGTAAATGTCTGAGGCTAGATTTGAATTCAGGAAGTAGAGAGTTTTCCTGACTTCAGGCCCCACCCTCTAAGCACTGTGCCACCTAGCACCAGAAAGCTGTATAACTTCAGGAAAGCAATTTTAAATCTTGGAGGGTTGATTTACCCATCTATGAAGTGTAAGTAGTTAGACAGAGACAGCAAACTACTGACTATGGGCTAAATTTGGGCAGCAAGCTAATGATGTTTTTTTTTAATTGTTTTATTGCATATAAAAAATTAAAAACTATTTTAAAGTTCTTGACTATAGAAGAACAGGCTGGGTATGACCTGAGGGCCGTAGATTCCTGAGTCTTGGACAAGACAATCTCTAAGTTTCCTTGCAGTTCTGTCCTTCAATAATTATATTACATGGAGAGGTATTGTAATTTCTTTCCCTGAAAGAACTTTAAAATGGATTGCTATCCAACTGTAGATGAAAATTTTGTCTTGTCAAGAAGTGCAGTTTGACTTCAAAGGTCCTACTAGTCAATTGATTCCATGTGTGGTCCATAATCCTCTTGGAGATGCCAATGTAATTAATATATGAACTTGGCGTAACAACCAATGAACAAGCTGACCAAGCAACTCGAGATTTTCTGGCTGACTTAAATGCATACATGGGACATTGCTTTGTGCCCAGGGTATGCTAAACGTATCCTGGCATACCTTTGCCACAGATGGCTTTGATGTGTTCTCACTGCTTTTTGTTGGGAGAGAAATGTCATTATATGGAGGATGGTAACCAGCTGCTCTCCATCTCCACTGAGTTCAGAACCAGAGAAAATGAGCTTAAATAAAGGCAGGAGGGTTTTAAATCAGAACCCTCATCAGAGGAGCTAGTCAGCATCTGAATAGGTTTCTAAAGTTGGTTATGGAAAGGTTTTCCCTGGAAATGCCTAGACTCACATCATCTGGGATAGATGCATCATTCTTGGATCAAATTAAACATGGCATAGTTTACTTTTCTTTTTTCATCTTCCTCTCAATCCAACTTGTCTATCACAGTGAACAATGCTGCCATTTTACTCATCTTGTACTCCAGAAAACCTGGCATTATCTCAAGATTCTCTTATACTTTTCCTGTACTATGTGATATGCAATATAAAGGCAATGGGGATTTAACTCAGAAATCCTATCAGAGGGGTTATTCTTTCTTTCCTTTTCTTTTTTCTTTTTTTTTGGTAAATACTATTTTATTTTTTCCAGTTGTAAGTAAAAATAGTTTTCAGCATTCACTTTTTATAAGAGTTTGTTTCAATTTTTTTTATTCATCCATCCCTCCCATCCCCCCTCCCCAAGATGGCATGCAATTTGATATAGGTTATATATATGCAATCATGTTAACATATTTCCATGTTAATCATGTTGTAAAAGAAGAAACAGAACAAAATTGAAAAGCCACAAAACCCAAAAAGCAAAAAAAAAAAATGAAAATAGTATGCTTTGATCTGCATTCAGACCCCATAGTTCTTTCTCTGGATGTGGATAGCATTTTCCATCATGAGTCTTTTGGAATTGTCTTGGATCATCGTATTGCTGAGAAGAGCTAAGTCTATCATAGTTTATCATTGCACAACGTTGCTCTTACTGTGTACAATGTTCTCCTGGTTCTGCTCACTTCACTCAGCATCAGTTCACGTAAGTCTTTCCAGGTTTTTCTGAAATCCACCTGCTTATCCTTTCTTATAGGACAATAGAATCCCATTACATTCATATACCACAACTTGTTCAGCCATTCCCCAATTGATGGACATTCCTTCAATTTCCAATTCTTTGTCACCATAAAAAGAGCTGCTATAAATATTTTTGTACATGTAGGTTCTTTTCCCTGTTTTATGATCTCTTTGGGATATAGATCTAGCAGTGGTATTGCTGGATCAAAGGGTATATACAATTTGGTTGCCCTTTGGGCATGGTTCTAAATTGCTCCCTAGAATGGTTGGATCAGTTCACAACTCCATCAACAATGTATGAGTATGCCAATTTTCCTACATCTTCTCCAACATTTATCATTTTCCTTTTCTGTTGTGTTAGCCAATCTGGTAGGTGTGAAGTGGTATCTCAGGGATGTTTTAATTTGCATTTCTTTAATCAATAATGATTTAGAACATTTTTTATATGACTACGGATAGCTTTAATTTCTTCCTCCAAAAACTGCTGTTCATATCCTTTCACCATTTATCAATTGAAAAATGACTTGTATTCTCATAAATTTGACTCAGTTTACTATATATTTGAGAAATGAGGCCTTTATAAGAAATACTTGCTGTAAAGATTGTTTCCCATCTTTCTGCTTTTTTTCTAATCTTGGTTGTGCTGGTTTTATTTGTGCAAAAAAGCTTTTAATTTAATGTAATCAAAATTATCCATTTTGAATTTTATAATGCTAACTCTTGTTTGGTCATAAATTTTTTCCCTTCTATGTAGATCTGACAGCTAAACTATTCCTTGTTCTCCTAATTTACTTATGGAATTACCCTGTATGTCTAAATCATATACCCAGTTTGACCTTATCTTGGCATATGATGTGAGATGTTGGTCTGTACCTAGTTTCTGCCATACTATTTTCCAGTTTTCCCACCAGTTTTTGTCAAAAAGTGAGTTTGTATGCCAGAAGCTGGAGTTTTGGGGTTTATCAAACAGTAGATTACTATAATCATTTATTACTGTGTCTTGTGTACCTAATCTATTCCACTGATCCACCACTCTATTTCTTAGCCAGTACCAAAGAGTTTTGATGATTGCTAATTTATAATATAGTTTTAGATCTGGTATTACTAGACCACCTTCCTTTTTTTTAATTAACATATTTAGCTTTCAGCATTGATTTTCACAAGAGTTTGAATTACAAATTTTCTCCCCATTTCTACCCTCCCCCCACTACAAGATGGCGTATATTCTGGTTGCCCTATTCCCCAGTCAGCCCTCCCTTCTGTCACCCCACTCCCCTCCCAGAGTTCTTTTGCCATTTGAGTTAGTCTATCTTTTTAATGTTATTTTCTTTAGTATTTTTTGGGTGTCCTTTAGCAAATTCTTGACTTGTTTTTCATGATTTTCTTGCATCACTCTCATTTCTTTTCCCAATTTTTCCTCTACTTCTCTTACTTGCTTTTCCAAATCCTTTTTGAGCTCTTCCATGGCCTGAGACCAGTTCATGTTTTTCTTGGAGGCTTTTGTTGTAGGCTCTTTGACTTTGTTGACTTCTTCTGGCTGTATGTTTTGGTCTTCTTTGTCACCAAAGAAAGATTCCAAAGTCTGAGACTGGATCTGGGTGTGTTTTCGCTGCCTGGCCATGTTCCCAGCCAACTAACTTGACCCTTAAGTTTTCCAGCGTGGTATGACTGCTTGTAGAGTTAAGAGAACTATGTTCCAAGCTTGGGGGGATGTGCCAGCTCTGCCACACCAGCACTTCTCCTTCCCCAAGAAACCCCAACCCGTACTGGACTTAGATTTTCAGCAGGCTCTTCACTCCTGCTCTGATCTGCCACTTAATTCCTCCCACCAGGTGGGCCTGGGGCTGGAAGCAACTGCAGCTGTAGTTCTGTAGCTGCCCCACCTCCACTGCCCTTGGGGCAGTAGCCAAACCGAGAACTCCTTCCACTCCTGCCGCTTTTCCCACTAACCTTCTCTGTTGTCTTTGGTGTTTGTGGGTTGAGAAGTCTGGTAACTGCTGCAGCTCACTGATTCAGGGCGCTAGGGCACAAACCGCCCAGCTCCTGGTCTAGTTGGCCCACGCCGCCCACGCTGGGCTCTGCTCCGCTCTGCTCGCAGGTCTGTGCGGGATAGACCTCACCCGGAGACCATCCAGGCTATCCTGGGCTGGAGCCCTGCTTCCCTCTGCTATTTTGTGGGTTCTGCAGTTCTAGAATTGGTTCAGAGCCATTTTTTGTAGGTTTTTGGAGGGACTCAGCGGGGAGCTCATACTAGTCCCTGCTTTCCAGCTGCCATCTTGGCTCTGCCCCTCCTAGACCACCTTCCTTTGATTTTTTTCTCCATTAGTTTTCTTGATATTCTTTTTGTTCTTCCAGGTGAATTTTGTTACTATCTTTTTCTAGCTCTATAAAATATTTTTTGGTAGTTTGATTGGTAAGGCATTGAATAAGGAAATTAATCTAGGTAGAATCATCATACTTATTATATTAGCTCAGCTTACCCATGAGCAATTGATATTTTTTCAATTATTTAGATCTGATGTTATTTGTATGTGAAAAGTGTTTTGTAATTGTGTTCATATAGTTTCTGGGTTTGTCTTGGCAAGTAGAATCCCAAATATTTTATATTATCTACAGGTATTTTTCTTCCTATCTGTTCTTGCTGAGCTTTGTTGGTAATATATAGAAATGCCAATGATTTATATGGATTTATTTTATAACCTAAAGATTTGCTAAAATTATTAATTATTTCAAGTAGCTTTTTAGTTGATTCTCTAGGATTCTCTAAGTTACCATTATATCTGCAGAGAGTGATAGTTTTGTTTACTCATTGCCTAGTCAAATTCCTTCAATTTCTTTTTCTTCTCTTATTGCTAAAACTAACATTTCTAGTACAATATTGAATAATAGTGGTGATAAGGGCATCCTTGTTTCACCTCTGATTTTATTGGGAAGATTTCTAGCTTATCCCTATTTCAGATAATGCTTGCTGATGCTTTTGTATAGATACCACTTATCATTTTAAGAAATACTCGCTTTATTTCTATACTCTCTAGGGTTTTAATGGGAATGGGTGCTGCATTTTGTCCCTTTTTCTGCATCTTTGAGATAATCATGTGATTTCTGTTGGTTTTGTTATTGATATGGTCAATTATACTAATAGTTTTCCTGATATTGAACCAGCCCTGCATCACTGGCATAAATCCTGCCTTGTCATAGTGTATAATCCTTGTGATATATTGCTGTAATCTCTTTGCTAATATTTTATTTAAAAATTTTGCAACAATATTCATTAGGAAAATTGGTCTATGATTTTCTTTCTCTATTTTGGCTGTTCTTGGTTTAGGTATCAGTACCATATTTGTGTCATAAAAGGAGTTTGGTAGGACTTCTTCAACTGTTTTTCCAAATAGTTTATGTAATATTAGAATTAATTGTTCTTTAAATGTTTGATGGAATTTGCTTATAAATCCATTAGGCCCTGGAGATTTTTCCTTGGGAGTTCATTGATGGCTTCTTCAATTTATTTTTCTAAAATGGGGTTAAATATTTTATTTCCTTTTCTGTTAATCTGGGCAATTTATATTTTTGTAAATATTCATCCATTTCACTAGATTGTCAGATTTATTGGCATACAGTTAGGCAAAATAACTCCTAATTATTCTTTAATTTCATTGGTGGTGAAATTACCCTTTTCATTTTTGATATTGGTAATTTGGTTTTCTTTTTTCTTTTCTTTATAAATCAAATTAACAAGAGGTTTATCTATTTTATTGATTTTTTTTCATAAAAACAGCTCTTAATTTTATTTTATAGTTCAATAGTTTTCTTTCAGTTTTATTACTCTCTCCTGTGATTTTCAGAATTTCTAATTGGGTATTTTTAATTTGTTCTTTTTCTAGCTTTTTAAATTGTATGGCCACTTCATTGATCTATTCTTTCCCTATTTTATTAATGTAAGTGTTTAAAGATACAAAATATCCCCTAAGTACTGCTTTGGCTGCATCCCATGTGTATGTTGTCTCATTATTGTCACTCTCTATGAAGAAATTATTGATTGTTTCTATGATTTGTTATTTGACCCACTCATTCTTCAGGATTAGACTATTTGGTTTCTAATTAATTTTTACTCTGTCTTTCCATGTCTCTTGTAATTTTTATTGCATCATGATCTGAAAAGGATTCATTTAATATTTCTGCCTTTCTGCATTTGATTGTGAAGTTTTTATGCCCTAATACACTGTCATTTCTCATGTAGGTGCCATCTACCACTGAGAAAAGGTATATTCCTTTCTATCCCCATTCAATTTTCCCCAGAGGTCTATCATATCTAACTTTTATGAAATCTTATTCACTTAACTTCTCTAAGAATTTGGATGCTATACCACTTGGTGCATGTATGTTTAGTATTGATATTACTTCATTGTCTATGGTACCTTTTAGTAAGATATACTTTGCTTCCATGTCTCTTTTAATTACGTCTATTTTTGCTTTGTCTGAGATCAGGATTGCTATCCCTGCCTTTTTTTCTACTTCTGCTGAAGCATAACATATTCTGCTCTAGCCTTTTACCATTACTCTGTGTGTATCTCTCTGCTTGAAATGTGTTTCTTCTCAACAACATATTGTAGGATTCTGGTTTTTAATCCACTCTGCTACTCACTTTTATTTTATGGGAGATTTCATTCCATTTATATTCACAGTTATGATCACTAACTGCATATTTCTCTCCATCCTATTTTTCCCCCTTTTTATACTTTTCTCTTTCCTTTCACCCTGTCCCTTTCTCACCTGTGTTTTGCTTCTGACCACTGCCTCCATGAATCTGCCCTCTCTTCTATTAGCCCTTTTTCTTTTTTCCTTTCCCCACCTACTTCTGTCCCCTCTTCAGTTCTCCCTTCTATCAGCCCCTCTCCCTGTTCTTTCCCCTTTCCCTTCCTACTTCCCTATGGAGTAAGATTTCTCTACCCAACTGAGTGTGTATCTTATTCCCTGTTTGAGCCAAATCCAATGAGAGGCTCAAACAATGCTCTCTCCCTCTCTCTTTCCTCTCTACTATAGTAGGTCTTTTTCATGCCTCTTCATGTGATATAATTTACCCCATTCTGCCTCCCCCCTTTCATCTTCTCCCAGTACAATCATTTTTAACCCCTTAATTATTTTTTGTCATCACATCAAACTTAACTTATACCCACAGCCTCTGTATAAGTATACTCCTTCTAACTGCCATAATAGAGATATGGTTCTTAAGAGTTACAAGTATCAAGGGAGCCAAGATGGCAAAATAAGCAGTAAATTGCTTTAACTCTCCCATATTCACCTACAAACAACCATAAAATAGCACCCCAAAACAAATCCCAGAACAGCAGATCCAGCAAAAAGGCAGGTTGAAAAAATATTTCAGCCCCCAAAAATATTTCAGCCCAAAAAACTTGGAAGATCAGCAATAAAGGTCTGTTTTACTTGGGTAAAAGGGGAGCACATTCCAGAGCAGGAAGCACCCGAGCAAGCCAGCAGCAAGCCCCACCTCAGCAAAACAGAAGGAGATCCTGAGCCCCAGTGTGGTGGAGCAAGCAAATGCCAACACCAGGAACAGCCACATTTCTTTTAAAAATTTTTTTATTTTTCATATTTTATTATTTAATATTTTAGTTTTCAACATTGACTTCCATAAGATTTTGAGTTACAAATTTTCTCCCCATTTCTACCCTCCCCCCACTCCAAGATGGCATATATTCTGATTGCCCCATTCTCCAGTCAGCCCTCCCTTCTATCGCCCCACTCTCCCCCACCATCCCCTTTCCCCTTACTTTCTTGTAGGGCAAGATACATTTCTATGCCCCATTCCATATATATCTTATTTTCCAGTTGCATGCAAAAACTTTTTTTTGAGCATCTGCTTTTAAAACTTTGAGTTCCAAATTCTCTCACCTCTTCCCTTCCTACCCACCCTTCCTAAGAAGGCAAGCAATTCAACATAAGGCACACATGTATCATTATGTAAAACACTTCTGCAATAATCATACTGTGAAAGACTAACCTATATTTCCCTCCATCCTATCCTGTCCCCCTTTATTCAGTTTTCTCCCTTGACACTGTCCCTTTTTATCCCCTTCCCCCTACTTTCCTGTGGGGTAAGATACCCAATTGAGTGTGTATGTTATTCCCTCCTCAAGTCAAATCTGATGAGACCAAGATTCACTCATTCCCCCTCACCTGCCCCCTCTTCATTTCCAACAGAACTGCTTTTTTTTGCCACTTTTATGTGAGATAATTTACCCCATTCTATCTCTCCCTTTCTCCATCTCTCAATATATTCCTCTCTTATCCCTTAATTCTATTTTATCTTAGATATCATCCCTTCGTATTCAACTCACCTTGTGCCTTCTGTCTATATATATGTATATTCCCTTCAACTACCCTAATACTGAGAAAGGTCTCATGAATTACACACATCATCTTTCCATGTTGGAATGTAAACAAACCAGTTCAACATTAGTAAGTCCCTTATGATTTCTCTTTCTTGTTTACCTTTTCATGCTTCTCTTGATTCTTGTATTTGAAAGATAAATTTTCTATTCAGCTCTGGTCTTTTCATTGAGAAAACTTGGAAGTCCTCTATTTTATTGAAAATCCATATTTTGCCATGGAGCATTATATTCAGTTTTGCTGCGTAGGTGATTATTGGTTTTAATCCTAGCTCTTTTGGCCTCTGGAGTATCATATTCCAAGCCCTTTGATCCCTCAATGTAGAAGCTGCTAGATCTTGTGTTATCCTGATTGTGTTTCCACAATACTCAAATTGTTTCTTTCTGGCTGCTTGCAGTATTTTCTCCTTCACATGGGAACTCTGGAATTTGGTTACAATATTCCTAGGAGTTTTCTTTTTGGGATCTTTTTCAAGAGGTGATGGATGGATTCTTTCAATTTCTATTTTACCCTCCGGTTCTAGAATATCAGGGCATTTTTCCTTGATAATTTCTTGAAAGATGATGTCTAGGCTCTTTTTTTGATCATGGCTTTCAGGTAGTCCAATAACTTTTAAATTATCTCTCCTGGATCTATTCTCCAGGTCAGTGGTTTTTCCAATGAGATATTTCACATTGTCTTCCATTTTTCATTCCTTTGGTTCTGTTTTATAATATTTTGATTTCTCATAAAGTCACTAGCTTCCACTTGCTCCAATCTAATTTTTAAGGTGGTATTTTCTTCAGTGGCCTTTTGGACTTCCTTTTCTATTTGGCTAATTCTGCCTTTCAAGGCATTCTTTTCCTCATTGGTTTTGGGAGCTCTTTTGCCATTTGAGTTAGTCTATTTTTTAAGGTGTTATTTTCTTCAGTATTTTTTTGGGTTTCCTTTAGCAACTCGATGACTTGTTTTTCATGATTTTCTTGCATCACTCTCATTTCTCTTCCCAATTTTTCCTCTACTTCTCTTACTTGCTTTTCCAAATCCTTTTTGAGCTCTTCCATGGCCTGAGACCAATACATGTTTTTCTTGGAGGCTTTTGATGTAGGCTCTTTGACTTTATTGACTTCTTCTGGCTGTATGTTTTGATCGTCTTTGTCACCAAAAGATTCAATAGTCTGCATCCTTTTTTGCTGCCTGTTCGGGTTCCCAGCCAACTGCTTGAGCCTTGAGCTTTTTGTCAGGGTAAGACTGTTTGTAGAGTAGAGAGTATTTTATTCAAAGCTTTAGGGGCTGTACTACTCTTTTCAGAGGTACTTCTACTCCACCGTCACCACAAACTCTGCCACAGCAGCACTCCTCCTCCCCCAGGAACCACCAACCATGACCGCCACCCAGATCCAAGCAGGGCAAAGCAAGAGAACCTGCCTCTGTGCCAGCAAAGCACTCTTTACACTGCTGCTCTGATCTGCCACTCAATTCCTCCCACCTTGTAAGCCAGGGACTGTGGAAGCAGCCACAGGTGGAGCTCTGGGAGCAACTTCAGGAGTTTCCTGCTGCTGCCACTGCAGCAGCACCACCTCCACCACCCCTGGGACTGGGGCCAGAATGCTCTCCCCCTGATCTAGAAGTTTTCCCACTAACCTGCTCTGTGGTCTTTGGCGTTTGTGGGTCGAGGAGTCCAGTAACTGCCACAGCTCAATGATTCATGGCCTTCAGGCCTGCTCTGCCCGACTCCCAGTCTGGTTGGTCCTGGCGTGGTGTGGCCCACACTATGCTGTGCTCTGCTCCTGGCACCTTGTGATCGACCCTTCCCAGCGACCATCCAGGCTGTCCTTGGCTGGAGACCTGCTTCCCTCTGCTATTTTGTGGGTTCCGCACCTCTACAATCTGTTCAGAGTCATTTTTTACAGGTGTTTGGAGGGAATTGGGGGAGAGTTTAAGTGAATCCCTGCTTTCCAGCCATCATCTTGGCTCCACCCCCCAGCCACATTTCTTAACATAGACAGGGGAACCAGAAGGCTCCAGCTCTGAGAACCACCATGTTCTACAGTGTAGTCCTGAGGAAATAGGAGTCCTCCAGCAGCCTCCACTTGCTTCAGTGTAGCCCCAGGGAAATGCAGAAACACTGCACCAGTTCTCAGCACACACCAGACACTACCACTAGGTCCCCAGCTCAGTACAAGGTAAGCTGCCAGACCCCTATGGCAATCAGCAGTGCTAGCCACCCTCCACTCCACTCCCTCAGCACAGCACCAGACACAAGGTTCCCCCAGGAGAGTCAGGGCAACATTAGTGCAGCACCAGATATATAGCCAGGGCCTGTAGCCACTGGCACTGGAAGCCAGAGACAGTGCCCCTTCCACCCTAGGAGCAGAGCTCAAATTTAAAAGAAAGGAAGAAGGCAAAAAAATATGAGCAAACAACAACAACAAAAAAGAATCCGACCATAGAAAGTTATTATGGTGACAGGGAAGACAAAGATACAAACTCAGAAGAGGACAACTATGTCAGAACACCTATGGGCAAAACCCCAAAGAAAATTGGGAAGTTGTCTCAAGCCCAGAAAGAACTCATGGAAGAGCTCAAAAAGGAGCTTAAGAATCATAGAAGAGAGGTAGAAGAAAACTGGGAAAAGAAATGAGAGTGATACAGGAGAACTACGAAAAAAGAGTCAATGGCTTGGAAAACTGCTTCAAAAGTAGAATTGGTCAAATGGAAAAGGAGATGCAAAATTCCACTGAAGAAAACAACTCCTTAAAGAGTACAATTGGCTAAATGGGAAAGAAAGTACAAAAAGCTAATTGAGGAATACAAATCTGGCAATGGACTTTATTTAAGAGTCAGCCTAGCTCAACTCAGTGGAGCTCATCAACAGATTAAGGTAAAAATTTTACATAATTTTAGAATGAAAAAAGTGATGAATTTTTCTAGTCAAAGCATAAGTTGAGGGCTACATCAGTGTAAGGTATGTTCGCTTCCACTGTTGAAATCACTGATCCTTGAGCTGTGGAATTGTCTCTACCAAACTAGTGTTTTATCTGTCCTTGTCCATTCATTATCAAGCTTGAAAGAGACAGTATACTGTCTCACCACCTACTGATTAACTTCTGAAGCATGGTTGCTATTCCTTTCCCTTTGCTAAAACTCCTGTCTCCAAGGTGATCAATGACCAATGGTCTTTCCTCAATCTTTATCTTTCTTGGTCTTGCTATAGCACTTGATATTAAAAACTATTTCCAAATTCCTTAAAACTCATTCCTCCTTTGGCTTTTGCTTTTGCTTCTCTGCCTACCTCCTTGCCTACCTTCTTTGCTGGTGCCTCTACTTTTCCTTTTCCACTTAGAAAGAGACATTTCAATATATTCTCATTGGCTCTCTTTTTCCCCCATATGATCTCATCCTCTCTGAGGACTTCAACTAGCTCTCTTAGGACTTCAAAATCTTGCCTCCTGACCCACAGGCTTAACTATTATATTTCTTAATATGAAGAGATAGCTCATGGATTGACAATGCTAAATCCAAACTTTACTCTGAGTGAAAACTATATTCAAGGAAAATAGGTCCAGAAAAGCTATGTAATGTCAGTTGGTAATTCATACGTATTACCTTGGTCTAATATGATCCATAGGAGGTCCTTATGGGTGTTCCTTCAGCACCCTGCACCCTAACCTTCCACAGTAAATTAAGCTGGTTGACAAAGAAGATGCTTACATTGCTTTGTAAAGATCTTTTATTCAGATATTCCATTTGTGTATATAGAGAAGTAGAAAAATTTGTAGGATAGGATACAATGATATTATGAAAGATATGCTGGAACATTCCTATCATGGGATAGTAAGGGGTGACAATATCTATGTTTACTGCTGTTCATAAAATAAATTTATATCATAGAGTAGGGGTACTTATCTTTCTTTTCTTTTATACTCTGTTGCTCGTCCTTGTTGTTTTGGGGAGGATCAATTTATGCTTCCCTTTTCCCTTTCATTTTTCTCTGATTAGAGAGATGCTCAGAGGAAGCTTTATACTTCCACACCACCATCCTCACCTTCTTAAGCCATTATCTCTTTCTGAGATTTGAAAGACTCAGAAATTCTTCTTTTTTTAATCAGAAAACCCAGTGTGCCTCTGCAAATAAGGACCGAAATGACTCTGCTTTTACTGCTTATATTCCACTGAAGGGATACAAAATGTTCACAGATAAGTAAATGCAAAGTAATTTATTGAGGGAGAGAATACTGACAATGGAGAGAATAAAGTAAATCTTCAAATAGGAAGTGGTAGCCCTAGCCCAGGTCACCCCCCTTTCTCATAATTATCTTTTCTGCCTGATTGTTAGGTGTGCGACATACTTTTAGAAGATGCTAATAGAAGATAGTCATCTAATTGAGCTAATTATTACTTTTAAACAAACATTGAGTCATTTACTTGTCTATGAATTAAACATGTTCCTCTCTTATCTTTACATATTAATTCTGCATGCTTAATAAATTTACACTACTGTTTTCAAAGAAAGATTCATGAGACTATGAGTTATTTGGGACAATCTGCTTAGTTGAACCATAGTCAAAGTGAATAGTGCCCAAATTCATGAGGGTAAATGGAATAATTGTACAGCACCTGGGGATCTTTTCATACATAGGTTGCAGGAAGTTACCCCAGAATTAAGGCACTCACCAAAGCCATAGTTCACAAATATCTACAAATGCATGTATTTTCATTAAGCCAAAGGACACATTTATTCAAAGCACAAGACATTTCATCGAATGTTATAGCAAATTAAGTGACAAGAAAATATTTCTTCCAGACACACTCTATGTATATTCTCAATCCAGTCACCACACTATTAGCTGGGAAGGTCACATAGGTAGAAAATACACATAACCAGGGAGCCTATGTGGATGAATTACATGTAGAGTATATATATATATATATATAACTGGGAAACATAAACAGAAGGCACATATGGGAACATGCATGGCCAGGAAGTATGTATGAAGCAGTATATACCACACACATATGTGGACATGTTATACTTATAGAGGATACTCGTGTAGATATACATATGACGAAGCCACATGTATGGCCAGGGCAACCCATCCCTGATGCTTCAAGCTGTTGATGTCGTCTGCTAGTGTAATCATTTCACTCTTTGTTGCTCTCTGCTGAGCATTGTATCTATGCTCTCAGTCACTTGTCTGTTGCTTCTCTTCTGGCCATTACCACTAATATCATGATTTCTGAGCTGTTCTTTTCTGGTTTTTAGGCTTTTTTTCTGGGCCAATAACTACTCTCTGCTTCTCTGTGCTTAGGTGTATTGACTAGTAAGCCTCTCTCTTATAGGGGAGGACTAAGATCTTTTAGTACATTGTACTATGAGCTACCACATTGAAACCTTCATGTTAAGATTAAGTTTACTCTTTTAATTACCTTTGGTTCCAATGTGAAGTTCGACGCCTCAACCAACTATGTGACTTGAGGGTAGAAAATTTCTTTTAACTCATGTCATATCATTTATTGGCAGATTGTATTCCAAAATAAGTTTTGGAAATTCCTCAACAAAACTCAAGTTTTGTTGGGTTTGGGGTGATGAAAGTCCCCACTGTTCCCATAGTGTTTCCTGATTTGTATAAATATAAACCTAGGGACATAAGGGTTAAACAAAGTCATCAGGGCTATGCCTTTGCCTTTATTCTACAATTTTGTCTTTTTTATGCATGCCATAATAACAGCAGCAACATCACTGCTTATTTAGTTTGCTGGCCAGCACAAATGTGTTAGTTTCCCTACAGGTGTAAATGAAGCATATGTTCAGCAAAGAAGTCTTGCCAACAAGCTCTATTGGAAAATGTCTTCTAACTGGTTTTCTTGCTCCCAGTTGTGTTTTTCCCACAGTTTATCCCATACTACTTTTAGAGCCATCTTCCTAAAGCATGACTTTTACCGTGTCATTTCCCTGTTCAAAAATTTTCAGTGGTCCCACTTTTTGACTGAATAGAGGTGAAATTTCTTGCCCTAACATTAAAGGTTTTTTCCAAGATCTGACCCTAAACCATATATGCTTCTAGTCTTATTTCCCTATGTATACATATAGTCACTATTCTATATCTTATCTATGACCAGTGTATTTGATCCACCACCACACCCACTCCTCACTCCATGGCCTATGTACAGTAACGGATAAATGCTAGGACCAAAATGAGCAGATACTGAATGCTATTTGATGTTCTAGTCACCATTGGACAACTCATTACCATGGCTGAGCAGTGTAATACAATGGATTTCTTTTAATTTAGAAAATGAATTTGCTAGCATGGAGGTAGATTTATGATGGACAGAACCTTTCAGGAAGCGCTAAAAAAAGAAAACACTCCTTAAATGCCTTGGATACTAAATTTTGGAAATTAGTTTTTGAGCATATCTGGTAGTTAACCTTTGCTAGCAGGTTTCTCCTTCCATAGTCACATGACACAAGCTGGTATCTTTATACCATGTAATAAACCTAGATGTACTAACTGTTCCCGGTAAAGAATTATGGCAAGCAATTAACCTTGCAAAGGGTAAACAAGGTAATTCTTCCATGAAGAAAAGGATGAGTGACTGAAAATATTTTAGCAATGATTTACCCAGAAATATTTTGCTACCTACAGTAACCTCATCAAGATGATACTTTAAATTTATTGTGACATTGCCTTGACTACATCCCAAAGAGGCTGTAGATATACTTCATTTGCCTACACCTATGACATCCAGGAGACAATAGGGTCTTATGACCATGTCTAACCTTCCTGAAGACAGGTAACCCTGGATTTAGGTCTAGCTTTATCCTTTGACTAACTACCTGTTGTGTTCTGAGATTTCCCAGAGGAAACTCTGGGTGGGAGCAAAATGAGCCAAAGAGATATGATTTTTTTTGGTGCTCCAAGCTTTAACCTGATCTAGAGTATGTGGAGTGGTCACTAGGCTAAGAGAATTTGTTCTCCATTACAAAATAGCATCCTATGGACTTGGTAGGAGTGGCTCCTCTCAGCAGATGGCACTGGACAGAGGACTGCCCATTCCAGAGGAGACCTAACAAAGCATTCACAGCATTAGAGGGCAACCTAGCTGAAGACAACTTGTTGCATGAGATCACACCTTAGTTCAAGACCCTCAATGATACTGGTTACCTTACAAGAAAGGAGGACTAGACCATTCTGACTACTAGCATTAACCAGTATTACGCATTTCTTTTAATAAAAATTTCTTGGTTTGGCACATTGTAAACTGGGTGGTTTTATATGGGAGAAAATGGGGGTTGGTTTGCATGGGCAGACTATGCAGGTTTTGGAGAATGAAAAATGAAGCAAGAGAAGTATGCTATATTCACTACCCTACCCCCCCAAAAGAAAAAATAGTAAGCCCCATCTTGTGCTATCCCCAGGGCACCTACATGATTGGAGGAATATTTCTTTTTCCAGTGTGCTGACAGGTGAGAGTGCATGTTTTGTTTCCAATGGGACTGTCTTACCAAGGCTGCCATGTGGTGCACTGGCCATTCTCCAACTCTCCAGGGTCCTAAAACTGTGACATTCCTCTTACTAGGCTATTTCCCCAATTCCTGTGGGAGACTGACACCTTTCCCAGGAGGACTGGCCCCAGAGGAATATTTTTCCTACTTATGTCTCTCACAGGAAAAAGGGCTGCCCTGTCTTTTTTAATCTTTTGCATCACCTAGACGATAGGCATTTAACAAATATTTTTTGAGCAGACTCAAAGGGCTAGAGCACTCCTATAAAGGGGTGACCTATGCTGTGTAAGCTAACACAGCCATCATACCCAGAATTACCAGGTGATATCCACTCTGTTCTATGGGCACTAGAATGCCTTTGGGCAAACTAACTTACACAGAAAACATTTGGCTGAATGAGGCTCAGCTGCACTGATACATGTATTTTTGGGTCTGTACTTAAAATTCCCAAATGATGTTTTTGTAAATTACATTTTAAAGCAGATGTACCATCTCTCCTCTGCCTTTGGGGCTGTTTTTGTTTCTATCTCTGCAAGGAAATCTCAGTAATGGAGGAGAAAATGAAAACATTTTCATTTTGTATAACTTTTGCCAATCGTTTACAGTCTCTTTGCTTCTCTTTTCTGGCTCACATTGGGACTTGGAAGGTATTAAAGCCAGAATTGATTAGAAAGCCAGTTATGTGGCCCACCCAACACATCCTAAATCTATATCCTTGTCTGGAAGTTGGAAGTTTATCTCTCCAAACATCAGGCTAACACCTAATCTTGTTCATATTGTGGGGAGTGTAAAGACCATCATGACAACTGGGCAGAAAGTTGAGCCAATTCAACCTATTTTACATATCATAACCCTCTAGATTTGCCAGCACTGCCTGAGCTTATAAAAATTCATTATGAACCTCAAGTCCCTTCCTTTGCTTCCTTTAGATTTTCAAAGCACAAATAGAGTAAAACAAACAAATTCTATAAATATTTCTAATCCCACAGAACCACTTGTCTGGAATGTATTACATAGGGCTACAGGCTTGTCATTACTTTTCACAATCACCTTCTGATGCCTATGCTTCCATGACCTTCTTGTTTGCTTATGTGAAATAGAGCTTGTGAAACTTATTATTTGTGTTTCTTTTTACTGCAGTCCTGTCTTTCTCCTCTTAAATGTGGGGAACTTGAAAACTGACCACAGAACTGTCTGGTTATCAAAGAAATGTACATGGAAGTGTTCACTCTTTTGACAAAGAAGATGAAAGATGGGAGTAGTGAGTATTAGAGAGGTTATGAGAAAACAGGTGCATGAATACAGTGTTACTGGAGATGTGAATTTGTCTAACCATTCTGGAAAACAATCTGAAATTACTCTAAGAAAGTGACGAAAATGTACATACCTTTTGATACAGAGATCCCACATACCCCAAGGAAGCTAGATACATAAAGGTCCAATATACCAAAAATATTTATAGCAGCATGTTTTTTGAGGTAGAAAGCAACTGAAAACAAAGTAGATGTTCATCAGTTGCTCTATGGCTCTATTCCACAGGTCCCAACAAAGATCTAGGAAGAGTGCCAGATCCAGTAGTGAGGAGGAAATTTAGGACATCAGAGAATACAGATCAAGATCATACAAGGCTTCAACATTCTATCTCAAAGTACACAAAACCTGGTACTAATACAAAATCCTCATTTAGGAAGTAAGACTAGAAGAATGAGTAAACAAAAAAGATTCCTAAGATAAAAACTATTAAGGAGATTGATACTCAAGACAAAAACCCAGAAGCAAAGATAAAGTCCTAAACATCTACAAGCCAAGTCTTAAAAAAATCCAAAACAAAGACATTTTTGGCTACAAGATTAACTAGAACTCCTGGAATAAAAAAGGAAGAATTTTTTTAAAAAGGGTTAAAAATTACAATATAAATAAAATGAGGGATCTAGAGGAAAGAATTGGAAAGAAATGAGAGAACTGGAGAAAAGATTTTGAAGGAGAATTAACAGCTTAATTTAAGTCATACAAAACTTTAATCAAGGAAAAGACTCCCTGAAAATTATAATAGACAAAAAGAAGTTAATGATTCCATGAAACAATGCGAAGGATTAAAACAAATTGAAAGAATGAAAAAAATAAAGACAATGTAAGGTATTTATAACAGCCACACTAGCATACCCAGGATGGCTGGTAGTGCAGGTTCTTTTATCTGCTTTACTAGGAAAGCAACTTAAAAGGGGTCAATGATCTTTAATTAAACATAAAAAAAACAGAGAAGAGAAATAAAGACCAACAGATAGGGCTCTATTGCCTGAATCAAAGCTTTACATCCACCACTGAATCGAGGGAGCCTTCACCTCCAAGGAGTGGGAAAGCTCTGAACATACAGCCACTCAGAGTCTCTACCAGGGGATCACAACATCTTTCTCATAAGTGAGACCCCAAAGCAAAAGCTCACCTCTCAGAATATGTAGTCTTTCAGCTAATAGACTCAGAGCCCATACCCTCCTGACTCAGTGCCTAAGTAGAAATTAACAAAAGGTGTGTGAGCCTTCATACAAGCAAGCAAACTTTCTTTAATGGGCTCTACATGAAGCCTATTGATGGGTGGGGAAGATCTTATTCCCCATTAACCTTACAGTATTAAATAAAAATCAAGTGACCTGGAAAATAGTTTGAGGTAAGAAAATTTAAGAATCATTAAAATATCTGAAAACCATGACTACCCCCCCCTACCTATGCCTATATATCACATTTCAAGAATCCATGAAGCACCTAAAAGGAAATGAAGGTGATGTAAAAAAAAAAGATATCAATAAAAATTAAAAAAAAAACAACTAAAGAAATGTTTACTGTCAAGCAATATTACCATTACCATAGGAGGCTGAACTCTATCCATATAAGATATTTGGTCAATTACTAGGCCATCTAATAAAATTAATAATAAATAATAAACAATATAATAAAGATATAAATAAAAATAAATAATATAATAAAAGGTCTAGAATAAAAATTTGGGGCTTGGCGGGGATGGCAGCCTAACTGCATTGCCATGCCATTCATTGCCTTCTAAATGAATCATGTATAGAACAATACAACAGAGTTGGAAAAGACAGCAGAAATCAAAATACCCTCATTGACATCCTTGACAAGTAATCATTTGTAATAACAAGTAAAGTGGGGCTTTTGGTTGTCTTTTGTTTTGGATTGGATCTTCCAATCACGTGCGTTTGAGTCATGCCTTTGTTTCAATCAAGAGTCTTTGATTGAATCAGGAATCTTTGATGACCTACTTAGGTCATGGAAAGGTTTGGGTCACATGGGTTTGAGTCACATGGTTGTGGCACCCTCTGACCCTAAAGAAGTGTATATGTACTTTGAGGTTAGCATTTTGCATGGTGTTCACTCACTGGAAGAGTGTCATGTGATTTGACCAGACAAGACTCTGGGAAGCTGTTAAGGAGCCCCTTGGCTTTGAAAAACTCAAATGTTGGTGTTTCTCTGTCTGGTAACTGTGTATATATTGCTATGGTCAGACAGATAGAAGCCTGTCTGTTGATTTGTGTTTGTTTGCTCTGTTTATATAATTTCTGCTTGTAATTTCTGTTTGTGTTTCCTCTGAAGTTCAGGGTGTTGACTTTTCCCTCTCAACTAAGTGAATGATATATGTGTGTTTAGTTAAAGTGAGATTGTAAACCCCTTAAAGTTGCTTTCCTTAGAAAAGCAGATCAAAGAACTTGTGCTAGCTGCCCTCATGTGTGCTGATGTTATTGGTCTTACACAACCACAGTAGCAGCAAATAGCATTGTTGTTACATCATTTAAGCCAGACGTTATTTTTTTGTGACCTGGACTCCTTTGGATTCTGGTGAAGTGTATGGATCATTTCTCAGAATAATTTCTAAAAATTCATATTTAAAGTCTAGAAAAAAAAACTATGTATTTTTCCTCATCTAAATTTAAAATTCTGTCTATAGATTCCTTAGATGTTTGTGGACTACAGCTTAAGAACTCCTGATCTAGGTCCTTTTTAAATGCTGTGGGTGATGGGGAAGTCATTGTCTTCAGAGTTCACTTCTTCCATTTTCGGACAGGCCTAGCTGTGGGAAAATTGTCCTATATATTAAACATGAATTTGTTTTCCTGTGACATCTACTCATTGATCCTAGTTCTGTCCTGGGTGCAAAATAAAATGTTATGTGAGCTCACAGAATCATAGATTTAGATTGTCGTTATGATTCAGTCATTTTTTGTCAGTTGTGTCGGACTTTATGACCCCATTTGGGGTTTTCTCGGCAAAGATACTGGAAGGGTTTGCCATTTCCTTCTCCAGCTCATTTCACACTTGAGGAAACTGAGGTAAATGGGGTTAAGTGACTTGCCCAGGGTC
Organism: Trichosurus vulpecula; assembly: GCF_011100635.1. Lineage (NCBI taxonomy): Eukaryota > Metazoa > Chordata > Mammalia > Diprotodontia > Phalangeridae > Trichosurus > Trichosurus vulpecula. Next base: position 200,437,025 of record NC_050574.1, on the reverse strand, counting down.
ACACAGCTAGTAAGTGTCTGAGGCCAGATTTGGAGTCAGGAAGATAAATCTTCCTGACTCCACGCCTGTCGCTCTGTTACTATGGCGTCCCCTAGCTGCCCTATAGATTTAGATTAGGAAGGGACTTTATAGGTCACCTGATATGTGGTATAGTGGATGAAGTGATGGGCTTAAGGTTAGGAAGACTTGAGTTGAAATCCTGCCTCAGAATTTGAGGCCGAATGACTAGCTGTATGACCTTTGACTTCAGTTGCCTGGACCGTAAATTGAGGGATTTGGAACTGAGGGTCTTTCTGTATTGAAACCATGATCTTATGACCCTCATCATTTTACAGGTGAGGAATTTGGGCCCAGAGAGGCTAAATGACTTTTCAAAAGTCACATGGTTAGTAAGCAGCAGTGCTGGGATTTGAACCCAGGTACTCAGAGGGCAAATCTAGTACACTTTCTGCTATCTCTGACTACACAAGAGAGAAGGTTGTTAGCAACGGGAAGCATCATGGCACAGCTTCATAGAGAAGCTGATATATGAGCTGTGTTTTAAAGAAAGGGTAGCAATAGGACAACTGAAATGGGGAAAGCACCTTCCAACCTGGAACAGTAGGACCAAAGGTGTGGACTTGCGAAAGCACAGGGCAAGCTTTGTGGGATAGAGAGTGATCTAGTTTGGATGGAGCAAGTAGAATGAGAAAAGGCTGGAGGGGCAGGGTGGGCCCAGACTGTAGAGCACTTGCATACCAGCCAAAGGAGTTTGAATTTTCTCCCCAGGGATATTAGGGAGTGACAAAAGATTTTTGAGAAGAAGAGTAAGGCTCAAAGGAAGACTAATGGTGACTGGTAAGTTGAAAGTGTTTTGTATTTTTCTGTACTAGGTTTTTTTTTTTCTTAAAATTCAATTGTATTTTATTTTCAATTTCAAATTCCCTCCTTGCCATCTTTCCCTCTGCCATTGAAAGGCAAGAAAGCAAGAGAGAGCAAGAAAAACAAAACCTGTTACAAATATGTATAATCAAAAGAAAATTCCCATATTAACCATGTCCAAAAAATTGTGCTTCAATCTATACTGAGTCCATCTCTTCTCTATCTGGAGATAGCATGTTTTGTTTTGAGTCCTCTTTCAATATAATTGGTTTTCTATGTAATGTAATGTATTTTATTTTGTACATTTAAAGACATGATTCTGAGAAAGGGTCCACAGGCTGCCAAAGTCTGATGTCACCAATGTCCCTTTTGTCATTGATGACACAAAAAAGATGAAGAACTCCTGCTCTTCACTCATAAAAAGGTATGTGAAATAGGCTGTGTGAGGATGCTTCCGGGTAGGACTGATTGATGTAAAGTGACAGCTCACCAGAGAGCTGTCTTAGGTCTCAAAATCTCTTGGTTTCACAATTTCCCCAGTTATCTATTTGCTTTCAAAAGGGCAAATTATTTCTCCCACCTGACTTCATGGAAAATTTTGCTGTGCAAAGGTAAAAAAAAAAGTATCAACGTTGGTACTCTATACTGAAATCCAATTCAAATCCAGTGTCACAAAAGCTAGTTTTTGTAAACGTGTTACCATTAAGGTACTAGTACCCAATAATCAAGCCTACTTGCTTCTTTCTTGAATCAGTGGTAAATACAGAGTGAACAAAAATATACAGATGTAAGTGGATTGCTTTTGAAATGTTCAAATCAAACATTTTAAATGATTCTGATTTGGCCTTTTCTTTCCTGAAATTCCATCACATTTGGCATTTACTTCCATTGCACTGTCCTTTTAAGATTTTATAAAGCACCAGTCTTCTACTTAGCACCATGAATAACTGATTTAATCAGGATTTCTCATTTCTTAGAATCTTAGTATAATACATTCCTGCTCCAGAGCCCTGCAAAACACTCTCTATATCATATACAAACCTTACAAGATGAGTTATTCCTCAACAAACCATCCTATACAGTAAAACATGTTAGCAGTTATTATTTATGTTGAAAACATTCATACCAAGTCATTTTATGCCTCTTACATTAGCTCTCCAAAGACTTTAATAGTCAATTTAACTGAAACCCAGTAACAACAAATAACATCAAAATGAAAATTTCTGAACATGTTTCTGATAGGAAGACAGGACATAAAAACATCGTGAAATCCAAGTATTTTCAATTCCTTATTGGTTTAGATTTTAGCTAACTCTCAATTATCCATAGTAAAGTTACTCAGGGGAAAGGGAGAGGTATTAGATTAATAAAATTCACAGATAATTCCTAAATTTTGTTATGGCTTAATGTTTCAACCTTCTGCTCTTGTTCAGTTTTTGCTAGAGAAGAAAGCTAGCCCTAAGTTCTCTAGTTATAAATTCATCCTTTTTTCCTGGCCCTGAATGCCTCCTGATGAAACCAAGGAGTGAAACGATCACAAACTACGTCATAAAAATAATAGCTTTGGACAATCCATGAATATGTAAGGAGCAGAGTGATTTGGCTGGTGGGGAATATAGTAAGTAGAACCAATATGTCTAGCTCCACCAGTTCCACTAAGTCCCTATTAATCTTATTCCCAAGGTGATTTGCCTAGGTCTAGGCTAGGACTGAAGGTTGAAAGGAGTCTCCTTACCACAAATTCACCCAGTTTTTTTTTTTTTTGCAATTTTTCTGAAGTAGAATTTCCAGGATGATTTTTGGGGATGGAGAGTGGCAACAGAGGAGTATAATCAATCAATCAACAAGTACTTATTAAGTGCCTACTATATGTTGGGCTCTGTGCTAGATTTTGAAACCAGGGATTACCAAAGAGCTGAAATAGACTTAGGGCTACGAGCTAAAAGTGCAGAAATCCTAGCAGTCACACAGTCAATTCAGGAGAGATACCAGAAGACCGCTACCAAAAGGAGCTCATTGAAACATCAAAGTTTCATGGATGTAGAGGTAGAAAGGGGCTCCAACTCCTTCATTTGGAATTTAACCTTGGGTTCAAGCTTGGGCTTTTGCATAAGACGCTCCTCATTATTGGAGAGAATGACTGATTCCCCAATGACTCTGTACCTGTGTGAAGTTAATGAGTACACAACTGTAGCTTTCAGAGAGGATGCAAAATGTTCCAGGCTCTCTTCAAACTCTACCCCTCTTATAGGTAGGAAACATTGATTAATACAATCCACCAAATAAGAAGAGTCTTATCGAAATGGGTAGGCTTGAATTCTTTCTGGGTTATATTTTAATGAGAAAACAGAACCTGAGAAAAGTGGAGTGACTTGCCCAGTCTCACACAGTTCATGCCAAAGGCTGAATTCGAGCTAGTCTTCCTGACTTCAAGTTGGGTGCTCTATCCACTATGCCATGTTGCCTCTCAACAGGTAAGAGAGCAGCAGAGAACCCTAGCTCACTGGAAAGGCAATTGGCTCAATTGCATTACCAGAGCATATCAGAGGCTCTGCGTAGCCACTACCAGCTACATTGAATGTGAATTCAACAAACATTCAGTAAAGAATGGTTCCGGTGGGTGCATTGTTTTTAGAGTGTGTGTATTTGTATTTTCTTAAGGCCATAAATAGTCTGCACATGGGGCTCCCCTATATGTATTTTTTGGCCCTTTGTGTTCTCAAGGTGTGTCTACTCTCAAAATGGTAAGCTATGAAAGTGTGTACTCCTGTGTGTATGGGATGGTGGTGGTGTTTTTGGTCATTTTTGTTATGTTGCCTAAGGTCATGTATTTGTTTTGAACTAACACACACGTACACATAGCGTAATATATATAACTGGCTGGTAAATGACACACTGATGGAAGCTTTTGAACTATCGTTTTGAGTATACATGCAAATAGTTTTCTTTTGAGAATAAATGCAGTTAACTTTTCTGTCCCCATTTGGGGAAAGCAGGGACATTTTAGCATTATTTTTGTACCTTTTGTACCTTATGCATTCACATACTTTAAATTCTATTTCAGCTATTGGCCTATCTCCCTTGCTAGACTAGAGGGAATACAGAACTAGGTGGTTAGAAGACCTATTTGAGTTCTTACCAGAGGCATAACTAGGTCAGTGGGACTGGAGCTGTGTCCCAGGCCACAACAATTTAGAGAGTATAAAAAGGTAAAATAATGAATGCAAAATATTGTACAATTTCAACATTATTTGTTAGACCAACACTTGAACTTCTTCAGAATTGTTGAAACAAATGACCTTGGTACCTGCTTAGCATGAATTATCAGTTTAGATGTGGAGTTACCAGAAAGTATCCCAACCCTTGATGAGTTCCTCCCTAACTTCTCTTTTATCTGCTACCCTCTGAACCCCAAGGTTCAGCCTTCCTAGAAGCTGCCTTAAAATATCCTGGGTTCTGAAAATTGGAACACTAATTCATTGTCAGTGGAGTTGTGAACTGATCCAACCATTCTGGAGAGCAATTTGGAACTATGCCCAAAGGGCTATAAAAATGCGCATGCCCTTTGATCCAGCAATACCACTTCTAGCACTGCATCCCAAAGAGATAAAAATGGGAAAAGGACCCACATGTACAAAAATATTTATAGCTGCTCTCTTTGTGTAGCCAAGAACTGGAAGTTGAGGGGATGCCCATCAACTGAGGAATAGCTGAACAAGTTGTGGTATATGAACGTAATGAAATACTATTGTGCTATAAGAAATGATGAACAGGCGGACTTCAGAAAAACCTGGAAAGACTTATATGAACTGATGCTGAGTGAAGTGAGCAGAACCAGGAAAACATTAAACACAGTAACAGCCACAGTGAGCAATGACTGACTTTGATAGACTTAGCTCTTCTCAGCAATGCAAGGACCTAAAACAATTCCAAAAGACTCATGATGGAAAATGCCATCCACATCCAGAGAAAGAACTATGGAGTCTGAATGCAGATCAAGGCAGACCATTTTCTTTTTTTGTTTTGTTTTTCTTTATCATGGTTACTCCCATTCATTCTATACAATATGAGTAATGTGAAAATATGTTTACTAGGAATGTATATGTAGAGCCTATATTAGATTGCATGTCATCTTGGGGAAAGGGAGAGGTGGAAGGGTGAGAAAATTTAAAACTTATGGAAATGAATGTTGAAAACTAAAAATAAATAAATCAACTTATTAAAAAAATTTCCTGAGTTCTGTCTCCATGGACAACAGGGTCTCTGCCCATTTCAGGGGGTCAGCATGGGAAGGATTAATATCCTAGAAACTCTCCTCCTGCTCATCTGAATTGGAATTACTAATATTCTATCATATCTAAGCATATTTCATATTTGTGACCTTGGTCAAGTCATTTAGCATCTCTGAAGTTATGTCTTCATCTGTAAGATGGACATAATAATACGTGCATAGGATTGCAATAAAGCAAGTGGGGAGGGAGGGAAATAAGCATTGTGCATAGCATTTTTTATAAATTTTATCTCATTTGATCCTCACAACAGCCTCATGAGGTAAATGCCATTATTGTGCTATTTTACAGTTGAGGAAACTATGGTAGACAAATTAATTGACTTGCTAAAGTTACACAGAAAGTAAATGTCCAAGACTGGATTTGAACTCAGGTCTTCTTGACTCCTGGACTAACACGCTATCCACTGCACTATCTTGCTGCCAGATAATATACCATATGGGAAGTCAGTCAGTTCAGTCATTTTTCAGTCATGTCCAACTATTCATGACCCCATTTGGGGTCTTTTTGGCAAAGATACTGAAGTGGTTTGCCATTTCTTTCTCTAGGTCATTTTACAGATGAAGAAACTGAGGCAGAGTTAAATAACTTGCCCAGGGTCACACAACTAGTAAGTGTCTGAGGCCATATTTGAACTCAAGAAGATGAATCTCTAATTTCAAGCCCAGCACTAACCATTATGCCACCTAGCTGCTCCTAATACAAGGGAAACTGGTTAGTAAATTATAAAAAAAAGCAAAACTGCATAAATGTAAACTTCATTATCATCAGGAATGAGCATGATCTTGCATGTAGCCAGTATTCAATATTTGGCTATTTTTGGTTGTTTGCTTGAATTGTTAAATTATGATTCCTAGTCAAAATATATATATATATATGTATGTATGTATGTATGTATTTATACAAGTACAAGAAACAAGGAAAAATTTAGAAAATTAAAACCCAATGAACCACTCCAAATACTGGGAATACTGAGTTCTGAATATTTCTCTTCATATTTGGAACAACTAACCCTAGGGTGGAGGTGGAAAATGATAGTAATAATAATGATGATAGCTAATATTTATATGAATTTGAGTTTTGTAAAAAATACTTTACATATATTTGATCTTCATAACAACCCTGTAGATACTATTATTGTCATCCCCATTTTACTTGTGCACATACTGTGGGAGAGACGTTCAGTGGCTTGCTCAGTGTCACACAGCTAGTAAGTGTCGGTTCTAAGATTTGAAATGTAGTTCTTCAGTGCAAGTCCAGCACTCCATTCATTATACCACACTTCCTCATGAAAGTCTTCCCTTGAATATTTTGGAGATAGTATAAACTTTTATTCCCTGCACTAACAAATGTAGACATTTGGTATGGAAAATGGGGAATTGTTCTTAAATGAGCTATGTTGAAAGGAAGAAAATCCTTTGAGTGGAGGTATCCTATTTCAGAATGAGGCCTTGCCCCTTGACACTAAAATTTAGAGGGCATTGAGAATGCTTGCACTCCCTCATCACCTAGTAAGCAAGAACTATTGATTAAATTAGGATTACTGCCTTGAAGATGCATTCCTTCCTGACCTGTACCCCATGGTTTCTCTTTTCAGCCTGAGCTCCATAAGTTGTGCTCCTGGGATTTCTTCCCAAGAGATCCTTGTGTCCCAAGATATCTTTCTTTCTCTCCTAACTGAATTTTTCTTTGAAAATTGGCTTGATGGAATGTTTTGTGTTATTTGCTTCTGGTATAAAAATGACTTGTTATGACTTTTATTTTTGTTTCCTATGGTAGAGTTTTGAATTTTCTTATAAAATGGAACCTCAGATTTAGATCACATATGAATGAGCTCCAATATGTAATTTAGAAGGAAAGGAGAACAAAGTTTTGCACACCTAAAAAAAAAAGACCTGTCCTAAATTAAGCATTAGAAGTTAGAAACTATGATTAAAACATCATTGAATCATGGGCTAAGTCCTTTCAGAGGAGGTTTTGAAGTTTAAAGATAATCTCCTACATTATACATCACTACATAAAAAAAGAATTGGCAATGGAGAGAATTTTCTATTTGTCTTAGATTTATTGTTTTGTCTTTTAATCATCATTACATTGGAAAAGGGATTTTGTATATTTGGCAATATTCTTCATCCAAATGCGTATTCCTTTTCTGCTATCCATATGGTTTTCAGGCCCCTATTTTGTTTTCTGCTCATGGAGGTAACATACTTAGCAACATGGTAATATTTTTGAGTCGCCCTAAATCCATTAATCTGTGTCCAGAGATTATAACTTCCTCAGTGAACCACAAAACACATCTGCTGAAGCAATTAAGGTCACCCATAACTTTATGGGGTTAAGACATGATTGAGGTTTCAGGGCAAGTACTTTCCCAGAGAAGCTTAGTAAGGAGCCTCTTGATTCACTGAAGGGACAAATGTTTTGCAGGATTGGATACAGGGACTTTCTTCCAACTGAAAACTTGTCCATTTTTTCACCAATGATTTACTGAAAATATGTGATAAAAGTGACTCACACTCGTATAAGTACCTTAAGGTTTACAAGGCATTTTTCTTAAAACAATCCCGTGAGGTAGGTAATGCAAATATTATCCCCATTTTATATACAAGGATACTGAGGCTCAGAGAGGTTAATCAAATATCTATTAAATATCAGAACCAGGAACTAAAGACCAGAGCTCCTTAAATTATATCACACTGTAGTTTGGAGATCCGTTCAGCTCCTGAGCAATGGGAATAAAACCAAAATAAAAGGAGGTTTCTGCTTTTTCTTTCTTTCATTAAAACCTTACCTCTTCTCTGTTGTCATAGAGCTACGGAATTTTAAGTCTGGAAAAGACCTGAAGTAGAGATCCTCCAGTCCAAACCCCTCATCTTATAGATGAGGAAACTGAGGCCTACAGTGGATGTCTCCAAATGGGGGTCCTATGGTGTGATCAGAAGGGGTGTTTGATCAGCCATTTGGAGGGTGGGATGATGAATCTCATCCTGCCTTCCCTGCAACAGCCAGTCATGGGACTTATCTCCAGTAAAACTACTGTCATCCTTCACCCATTTCACCTCCACTGAGTATAGTTTGATTAATTCCAAATGGACTCTTTGTTTTGGTGGTTTCTCTTTCTGTGGATGACTCCCTCTTTCCCATCTGCTATTCCCTCCATTGTTGCTGCTGTTGCTCTGGTAACCCATACCCCACTATTTGGGTGTCCATGAAGGGGTGAAGATACTACATACTTTTCAAGATTTCACAAAGTCCTGTACCAGGCTTACTCTACATCACCATTTATGAGACTTCCCAGTCACCTGAGGGCATAAATGAAGTGCCCTTCATAGTTGATGGATGTCCCATGTCCATTTGAGTCAGTATCACCAGTCCTGCTGACTAGATTTTTTTTCTGTGTGGAGAGGAGGGAGGTTACATCTATCTTATCTAATCTGAACTGCCACATTGAATGTATCTATTGCATTTGGCATAGTTGGTGGGATTGGAATAAAATGAGAAACTTGTGTTAACAGTTAGTAGTTACCAAAAGGAGTTTCACTTAGTCATAGCATGGAAAGGATACTCATTACCAATAGATCATTTGGCTTGGGTAGATACAGACCCAGTCAGAAATGCAAGTCCTGTGGTGAGAGTTCACATGGTCATGGGGTGTTAGCCAAGTTTGAAGGACACAGATTTCATGTGCACTGGTCTCTTTAGACCTTTAGGTGACAAGGAAGTCATCTAAAGGGAACATGGCTTGAGTCTTAGCTCCTTGGGCCAACTAATCCTTAGGGAGAGCTTCCTTGCCTTTTAAAGAAAGAACTAAACTGGCCTGCATGATAGAGTACATTGATAGATATTGCTCCTACCATATATCATGATACACCACACTGAGGACCTTGGGCTACAGTCCCAGCTCTGTTTTCCACTGCCTATGTAACCATAATCATGTCACAGCTTCTTCAGGTCTGTTTCTTCATTTGTACAAGCAGGGGGTTGGATAAGATGTCCCCTAAGATTCCTTCCAACTCTAAATCTATGATCCTGCGTTGTGCAACAGCAATCCTAATTGGCCACAAGGGGAACATTCTAGATCAGTTTGAGACATTCTGGAAAGTAGGTGGAATTATAGGGTATAGACAAGTGGGATAAAAGGAACCAACTTTTTGGGAAGATTAAGATTTTCTTGAGTCCCTGGGATAGTCTCTTCTAGCCCTGCTGCATATAAGTTATGGAGCAAAATTATTTCCATGCCTTCTTCTCTTCCCAAGGTGAACTTTTGAATGTTTCCAGTATACTCCCAGAAAACTTCTCATCCTGGAAGATTACTTCACCCTTGGACTTCATACCTCAGAAGCATCCTTACATCTCTTTGACCTCTCCCTCTGATTGGATGGTCCTTCCCAGAATCTCAACTTAAGGAGAGCATCCAGGCCAGCTATCTCTTCATTTCTTACCAGGTTGCAATCCAGAATTCTCCATATGACCTTTTCCCCACTTATTTTTTAGCTTCCTTTTATGTGTTGTCTTCCTACTTAGAACATAAGCTCTTCGAGGGAAGGGATTTTTAAAAATATATATTTACATGTATATATGTATATATACATACCCACACACATATATCTATCTGTCTATCTATCTTTCTATCTATCTATCTAATTTTCTATCTATCTGGCACAGAGTAAGTGCTTTATAAATGCTCATCAACTGAATCTAATAACTTTCATTTTCTAGGAATCTGCCTTCTTCAGAACTTCCAGGGGCAATAACTCAGGAAGGGGGAAATGACCCCATTTAGAACCTTTAGCTCATTTAATTCCATTCATTTATTAACAGCTTTATAAAAAAATAGCTCAGTAAGGTTCTAAACTCATATTTAATGTCTCCCCCAAGTCAGGAGTTTAAAGGTATTCTGTGCAATGCAAATCAAGTATGGAGCAATTGTTTATTTCTTAAACACAAAAGAAATGTGAAAGGATGCAAAAGACTCACAAAATGCCTTGACAAGACTTAAGCGATCAGTGACTTCTACCTTAAAATATTGTAACAGTTTTTCAGGAAGTTGAGTCATAAACATTAGAACATTAAATAATTTGTGGGGCTAGAGAATAAGCATACCATATTTCATCTAGGCTCTGCACTGTCCAAACAAATCTCAGTTCATGTCTTCTGCTAATCCCGGCCATGGCTCCTCCTGCTCTCATTCATTTTCTCTGATGAAACTCTACTTGCTGCCAATCAGCATTATCTGATGTACTGAAGGCCTCTCACATTCACAAGGTCACCTATAGGTCTGGATATATTCATCCTGAGAATAATAGAAAGGAAGCACAAAGCAGAAAAGATATTAGTATGCCTAGGTGTAAGTTCTCCTAGTTGAGTCTTGCTCTTCTAGTTGCTGTGTGACTAGGGTGTTGGGAATGAATACTGAGCATTCTTTGTGCCTTTGTTAGAAGTCTAGTGTAAGAGATACTTGGACCTTGAGAGGAGCAAAGGAAGAGAGTGCCAGAGGCAGAGTCACTCCCCTTTCAAAGGTCCTATATGTGGCAGACATTTTGGTGATATATGCAGATATATGGTTCATAAGATTTAATGGAGGGCTGAAATGGACTTGAGTGATCATTTCATTGACCCCCTTCATTTTACAAATGAAGAAACCGATTCATAGAAGTTAAGTGACTTGTCCAAGTATGGAAAAAGACTTAGAGTTTGAATCTAGGTTCTTTGTCTCCAATACTGTTTCTACTCTATCCTGATGCCTCTATACTTGCCTTTTAATAGCATTTAATAGATACTTTTTTGGTGGCTATGCAGTATAATGATGATAGTGACAAAAAAAAGACATGGGTTTAGTAAGTACACAAGAGGTTATGGTTAGGTTGTATAATTTTGTTTTTTCACATTTATTGGGGGTGTTGATGAGGGTACTCTTAACAAAGTGAGTCCCTCTAATCAATTTAATTAACTTATAAAATGTAATGGTCAGATAAAAAAGACAGCAAGATGAGGTCTCACTCCTTTCAGACTTTAATTGGCTAGTGTAAATGAAGTGTGAAGAAATGTTTTTAGGAAGTGTGAAGAAGAGGGAGAGTGTGGAAAGATGGCAAGCATGCTAATATTTAGAGAAGCCAAGATCCCTCACAAACACCACCAGTAAAGTTTAAAAAATTCACCAGTTAAAAAAGAAAGAAAAAGAATAACCTGTAGATTCCTCCATCCAGCACAAGGATGCACAGAAGGACTGCAGGAATTCTGTTTGTCTGAAGTAGAAGAAAACTGGGCACAAAAGGAAAGGGCACCAGGAAAATTGGAGAGAGGCTCTAAGAGAAATTCAAGTATGGAGCAGACTGCTCCCACCCTAGTGGCAGGAAAAGTGCACTAGACAAAGGCCAGCTTGGGATAACCCCAAAACTCCTTGGGGGAGAGAGATAAAGATACATAAGAAGAAGAATATTTAATTATGGAGGAAGAGGTGGGGGGAATGCACATCCCACAAACCTAACTTTCATCTGAACAAGACAAAGGCAGATTAAAAACAATTACACCCACCTCCCCATACCAACCTTACAAATATAAAGAACTTAGTATAGAAATATATTCAACTCAAAAAGGAAAGAAAAAGGGATAGGAACAAAGGAAGGTGAGAGAGAGAATGGGATAGGAAATGGATTAGTGAAGAGCAAAATTGCCTTGAATGTTAAAGGAATGGATGTGGAATAGGGAGGCCGGGCTGCATTAAAAGGAAAGGAGGCAAGAGCAAAAACCCAGAATCAAGGGAAAGAAAGCAAGACAAAGAAAAGAACTACAAATGAATGGAAATAGGCAATTTAATTTATAGATTGCATGTCAGAAAATTCCCTTTCTTTTATGATCTCTTTCCTATTTGTAAGAAGGGATGGGAGCAAAGAGAAGAAAAAGTACAAAAGGACAGGATGGAAGGAAATGTACAATTAACAGTAGTACCTGTGAACATGAACAGGATGAGTTCACTCAAAAAATGGTAGTGGATAACAGATTGAAGAAAACGGAATCCAACAATATGTTGCTTACAACAAATACATTTGTAACATAAAGATTCACATAGGGTAAAATATGTAGTTGGAGCAAAATCTATTTTGCTTCATGTGAGGAAAGAAAAACGCAGGAGGTATTAGCCATGATTTCAGATAAGCCTACAGTAAATATAGATATAACAAAAAGAAATAAGCAGGGAATTACATTATGCTTAAAAATACTATAATGTGTTCACATCAATACTTAATTTATATGCACCAAATAACATGGAATTGAAATATTTATAGGAAAAGTTAATCTAATTGGAGAGAGAAATGGTAACACTCTAGTAGTGATATCTATCCTCACTGTATCCCATTCAGATCTAGACAAGTCTAATCAAAAGAGAAACAAGAAAAACATTAAGAATCTGAAGGGGGGAAAGGGGGTGGGGCAGAGCCAAGATGGCCACTGGAAAGCAGGGACTTGCTTAAGCTTTCCCCCAGATCCCTCCAAATACCTGTAAAAAATGGCTCTGAACAAATTCTAGAGCTGCAGAACCCATGAAATAGCAGCGGGAAGCAGGGCTCCAGCCCAAGAAAGCTTGGATGGTTACTGGGAAGGGTCTATCGCACATAGCTGGGAGTGGAGCGGAGCACAGCCCAGTGTGGGCCATGCCAGGACCAACCAGACTGGGAGCCAGGTGGAACAGGCCGTAGGGCCCTGAATCATTGAGTTGTGGCAGTTACCAGACTTCTCAACCCACAAACGCCAAAGACAACAGAGCAGGTTAGTGGAAAAACTGCCGGACCAGAATGAAAGGAGTGTGCAGTCAGCCCCAGCTGTGGGGGTGGGGGAGGTGGTGTAGCTCTGGGGCTGCTTGCAGAGCTCCAGCTGTGGTGGCTTTTGGCCCCAGGCCCACCCGGTGGGAGGAATTAAGTGGTGGATCAGAGTGGGAGTGCAGAACCTGCTTGGATCTGGGTCACCGTCCTGGTTGGTGGTTCTTGGGGGAGGAGGAACACTACTGTGGCAGAGATTGCTGTGTAGAAGTAGCTCTGAAAACAGTGGTGCAGCCTCTAAAGCTTGGGACACAGCACTCTGTACTCTACAAGCAGTCATACCCTGACAAAAAGCTCAAGGGTCAAGTAGTTGGCTGGGAACCCGAACAGGCAGTGAAAATGGACTCAGATTCAGACTCAGACTTTAAAATCTTTTTTTGATGACAAAGAAGATCAAAACATACAGCCAGAAGAAGTCAACAAAGTCAAAGAGCCTATATCAAAAGCTTCCAAGAAAAACATGAATTGGTCTCAGGCCATGGAAGAGCTCAAAAAGGATTTGGAAAAGTAAGTAAGAGAAGTAGAGGAAAAATTGGGAAGAGAAATGAGAGTGATGCAAGAAAATCATGAAAAACAAGTCAGAGACTTGCTAAAGGAGACCCAGAAAAATACTGAAGAAAACAACACCTTAAAAAATAGACTAACTCAAATGGCAAAAGAGTTCCAAAAAGCCAATGAAGAGAAGAATGCCTTGAAAGGCAGAATTAGCCAAATGGAAAAGGAGGTCCAAAAGACCACTGAAGAAAATACTACCTTAAAATTAGAATGGAGCAAGTGGAAGCTAGTGACTTTATGAGAAATCAAGATACTATAAAACAGAACCAAAGGAATGAAAAAGTGGAAGACAATGTGAAATATTTCACTGGAAACAACACTGACCTGGAGAATAGATCCAGGAGAGATAATTTAAAAATTATTGGACTACCTGAAAGTCATGATAAAAAAAAGAGCCTAGACATCATCTTTCAAGAAATTATCAAGGAAAATTGCCCTGATATTCTAGAGCCAGAGGGTAAAACAGAAATTGAAAGAATCTACCAATTGCTTCTTGAAAAAGATTCCAAAAAGAAAACTCCTAGGAATATTGTCACTAAATTCCAGAGTTCCCAGGTCAAGGAGAAATTACTGCAAGCAGCCAGAAAGAAACAATTTGAGTATTGTGGAAACATAATCAGGATAATACAAGATCTAGCAACTTCTGCATTGAAGGATCAAAGGGCTTGAAATATGATATTCCAGAGGTCAAAAGAGCTAGGATTAAAACCAAGAATCACCTACCCAGCAAAACTGAGTATCATGTTCCAAGGCAAAATATGGATTTTCAATAAAATAGAGGACTTTCAAGCTTTCTCAGTGAAAAGAGCAGAGCTGAATAGAAAATTTGACTTTCAAACACAAGAATCAAGAGAAGCATGAAAAGGAAAACAAGAAAGAGAAATCATAAGGGACTTACTGAAGTTGAACTGTTTTGTTTACATTCCTACATGGAAAGATGATGTTTGTAATTCATGAGACCTTTTGAGAATTATTAGGGTAGTTGAAGGGAATATACATATACATAAACAGAAGGCACAGGCTGAGTTGAATATGAAGGGATGATGTCTAAAAAAATAAAATAAAATTAAGTGATGAGAGAGGAATATATTGAGAGAGGGAGAAAGGGAGAGATAGAATGAGGTAAATTATCTCACATAAAAGTGGCAAGAAAAAGCAGTTCATTGGAAGGGAAGAAGGGGCAGATGAGGGGGAAAGAGTGAATCTTGTTCTCATGGGATTTGACTTGAGGAGGGAATAACATACACACTCAATTGGGTATCTTACCCCACAGGAAAGTAGGGGGAAGGGGAAAAAAGGGGGAACGATAGAAGTGAGGACAGATGGGGGAAGAAGTAATCAAAAGCAAACACTTTTGAAAAGGGACAGGGTCAAGGGAGAAAATTGAATAAAGGGGGACAGGGTAGGATGGAAGGAAATATAGTTAGTCTTTCACAACATGAGTATTGTGGAAGTGTTTTACATAATGATACATGTGTGGTCCATGTTGAATTGCTTGCCTTCTTAGGGAGAGTGGGTGGGGAAGGGAGAGGGGAGAGAATTTGGAACTCAAATTTTTAAAAGCAGATGTTCAAAAAAAGTTGTTTTAGTATGCAACTGGGAAATAAGATACAGGCAATGGGGCATAGAAATGTATCTTGCCCTACAAGAAAGTGAGGGGAAAGGTGATGGGAGGGAGGAGTGGGGTGACATAAGGGAGGGCTTACTGGGGAATGGGGCAATCAGAATATATGCCATCTTGGAGTGGGGGGGGGAGCGTAGAAATGGGGAGAAAATTTGTAACTCAAAATCTTGTGGAAATCAATGCTGAAAACTGAAAAATACTAAATAATAAAATATGGAATTCAAACAAACAAAAAAAAAGAGTCTGAACTGAACTTTAGAAAAATTAGAGGTGGTAGAATTCTAGTGATTATTGAATGGGAGTAGAATGGAATTAACATACTACTCAGCTGTAATGGTATCTTTACAAAAACTGATTATATATGAGGGCAGAAAGAACCCACTGAAAATTGCAGAAAAGCCAAAAATATTAAACACATTATTTACTTATAACAATGAAAATAGAATTATATTTGATAAAGGGCCCTTTAAGAAAGAATTAAAAAGTATTTGGAGACTAAAAACCTGTACAATTCTATAGAAATGGTGGTACAAAAAACAAGTGATAGAAACAATAGGCTAATTAAGGGAGATGACAATAAAATTATGTATAACCTTTGACAGAACAATAACACTACTAGATCTCTACCCCAAAGAGATCAAAGAAAAAGGAAAAGAGACCCACATGTACAAAAATACTTTGAGGTAGTAACAAACTGATATATGAGGAGATGTCTGTCAATTGAGGAATGGCTGAACAAGTTATGTTATATGAATCTGATGGCATACTATTGTGCTATAAGAAATGATGAAGGCGACAGTTTCAGAAGAACCTGGGAAAATTTATATGAACTGATGCAAAGAGATGTGAGATCCAAGAGAACAATTTACACAGTAACAACAATACTGTAAAGACAATCAACTGTGAACAACTTAGTAACTGATCAATATAATGATCCACCACAATTCCAAAGGACCTATGATGAAAAATACTATCAATGCCTAAAAGAGAGTGGAGGGACTCAGGGTATAGATTGGCACATTTTTTTCTTTCTTTTTCTTGTTTTATTTTTTTCTTTCAGAACATGGCTAATGTGGAAATGTGTTTTGCATGACTTTATATGTATAATGGGCAATGTATTTCTTGCCTATTTTAATGGGTGCAAGAGGGGGTAGAGGGAGGAGAGAATTTAAAATGGAAAATAAAATAAGATTGAATAAAAAATGAAAACGACAACAATGAGACAACTTATCAAAATATATGGGATACAGGTACAGAAGTTCTTAGGGGAAATTTCTATCTCTAAAACTTTAATCAGCAAAAAGAGAAGAAATTAATGAATTGGGAGTGCACCTAAAAAAAACAACTTGAAAAACCACAAATTAAAACCCCTTGACTAAGCAATAAAGTAGAAATCCTGAAAAATTGAAGAAATGATTAATAATATTGAAAGCAAAAAAACCTATTGAATTGATAAATAAAACCATGACAAAAAGATCCAATGAAATAGACAAATAGTTAATCTGATTGAAAAGAGAGGAAAAAAAATTGTTTGTATCAAAAATGAAACAACAGAATTCATAACAATTGAAGAAAAACTCACAGAAATTGTCAGAAACTATTTGGCCCAACAATATGCTAAAAAATTATAGAGGAAATGAGTGAATGCTTACACAAATATAAAACACCCAGGTTAGTAAAAGAAGAAAAAACTATTTAAATAAATGAATATCAAAAAAAGAAATTGAACAAACCATAAATGAACTCACATAGAATGAAACTTCAGGTCTAGATATATTTGTAAGTGAATTCTATCAAGCATTCCAAGTAAATTAATTCCACATCATACAATATTTGGAATAATAGAAAAAGAAGGCATCTTCTCAATCTCTTTCTATGATGAAAATGTGATGTTGATACCTAGAACAGGCAGACATGAAGCAGAGAAAGAAAACTATGTACCATAATGAATGCTGATGTAAAAATTTTTATATTAAATATTAGTTAATATTCTACGACAACATATTAGAAACATTACACACTATGACTAGGTTGGATTTATACCAAGAATGCAGAGATGACTCAACCTAAGGATGACTATAAATATATTAAATTATGTTAATAATATGAATAACAAAAATTACAAGATTATAATGGTAGATGCTTTAGATAAAAAATGTTTTTGCAAAAGCTTTTTGACAAAATCCAATACCTATTTCTGTTAAAAAAAAACTATAGAAAGCATAGGTCTAAACGGAATTTTCCTTAACATCATAGATACTATCTTAATAGCTGTCTAAAACCAAGAGCAAATCTTATATGAAAAAGAGAAAAATTAGAGACCTTTCCAATATAATCAGAGTAAAGCAAGTAGATGCTCATTATCACCACTACTATTTAACATAGATATAAAAGGTGATATCATAAGCAGATCAGAGGAATAAGAAAAAAATACCCTTTAGATTTATGGATGGGGAAGAATTCACGACTAAACAAGTGATAGAAAAGATCAAAGAAGATAAAATGGATAATTTTGATTATTGGGAAAAATCTTTGAAGTAAGTCTCTCTTATATCCAGGCTATATAAAGAACTGATTGAGATTTATAAGACTAGGAGCCATTTTCCATTTGATAAATGGCCACAGAAATGAACAGAAAATTTTCAAAGAAAAAAGTCCAAGCTGTCAACAACCATATGAAATAAATGCTCCAAATTACCAATAATCAGAGAAATAAAAATTAAAGCAACCTTGAAGCTTCATATCACACATTTAGATTGGCAAAGATGATGACTATTGGAAAGATTATGGGAAAAGAACCACACTAATGCACCATTGGTGGAGCTGTGAATTGGTCCAGCCATTCTAGAAGGCAATTTGTAACTATATCCAAAAAGTTATTAAACTGTGTATACCTTTTGATCCAGCTATATTGCTACTAGGCTTATACCTCAGAGAGATTAAAGAAAGAAGAAAAGGATCTATATGCATAAAAACATTTATAGTAGCCCTCTTTGTGGTAATCAAAAATAGAAAACCAGGAGCTGTCTTCTTATTGAGGAATGGCTAAATAAATTGTGATATAAGAAAGTAATTGAATATTATTGATTATATTTTATTTATATAGTATAATTATGCCACAAGAAATGACAAAATGTACATTTTCAGAGGAAAATGGGAAGATCTTTATTAACTGATGTAGAATTAAGTGAGTAGAACTAAAACTATTTATGCAATGCATTGAGAAAAACAATTTAAAAAGATATCAAAATGGAATGACAAACCAGAAATCCAGAAGACTGAAGGTGAAACACGCTACCCACCTCCTGCCAGAGAGTTGATGGACTTAAAATGCAGAATTAGACATATATTTTTAGACATAGCTAAGTGGGTAGGAGATTTGTTTTGCCAGTATACACATATACACACACACACATACGCACATATACACTCACACACACACATGTGTGTATATATGTATATATACATATACATATATATATATATATATACTATCAGAGTTTTATTTTTCATTTTTTATTGTTCAATTTGGGGGAGTTTTAAGAGGGAGAGATAGTAAATATTTCTAATTTTTTGGAAAGTTTTGAATAAATTCCTCAATCTTTGAAATGGTCTATTTGCAACTTGCAAAGGGTAATGTCTCTTTCAGATTTATTGGCCAATAGAAAAGGAAACCTATATAACATAGTTATAACTCTTTGTCCTTCAGGAGGCATGGAAAAATTCCTCAAGCAGCTTGATTAAATTATATGGTGACTAGTCATTGGCTGTTTGAAGCCATGATCCTGTTGGCCTTAAAAAGCAAGAGCAATCTCTAAGGAGTGAGTATTCTATGGTAGTCAAAAAGAGTATCATCTATAGCAGAAGAATCCAGCTCTTGAGAGGGAATTTCTCTTCACTTTTCCCTTTATACTTCATTTTCAGCACAGCACGGGATGGTAGGTAGCATGGGATTTCTCTCTCCTCTCCTCTACTGCCAACACTGTCTGGAAGTAGAATTATTCTGTAGAAGAGAGTAGGTTCAGAGAGTCCATCTCTGGCATTAGGTGGAGCTGTGGAAAGGAGCAGGCACACGGAACCTGGTTAGCAAATCACCCAGTAGGGAATTTCTACGTAGAGGAAACAGTATGAGGACGATACTAGAAAAAACAAAACAAAACAAAACATAAGGGCTCTATAGTGCTGGAGGTGTGTGTTGTTTTGGCCACATGAGTTTGCCATGTATGTGCCTTTCTACTAGTGCACTCTTTGTGTACACCCACTTTTCCCACTGACAATATGTATGTATATTTATGGGAGAGTGCCCCCTAAGTTTATGGGGGGGTGGAATTTAAATATTACTTTTTATGCTATGTCATTTCAGTAAATGCCTTTGCTTTGAGCTAATAGTTAAAATGGCAGACTATTAAAGGTCAATGCACTGATTGGGGCTTGCAACTTATGGTTTTAGTATCATGGACCCACAGAGAAGTTTGAACCTAGGTTGTTGTACTCCCCACCCTCCATGGGGATCCAACCTGCATGTGTGAGCTGGGGAGAAAGTGGCCCAGAGGGGATGCTACACATAAAAGTGGAAAGAACAAGAACAAGTCTTAGTCACAAACAGTAGCAGGTATAGCATAGTGGGACTTGCACCATATTTATAATCAGAAAACTTGTGTGTTGGTCTCAGTTCTGCCACTTTCTATCTTTATAACTTTGTATAAACTCTAGGCCTCAGTTGTCTCATTGATAAAATGAGGCTAGTACCTGCCTTAGCTACCTTACATAGTTGTCAGGACTAAATGAATGAACATATGAACATTTCTTGCCAACTATAAAGCACAGTAAAAGTGTTTGTATTATAAAGGGGAAAATGGGCTTGACATATAGTAAGCAGACTGGATACTTCTGAACCTTGAGCTGGGGAAAACTATTATTTTTCTTGCCTAAATCTTCTTTTGAATACTTCTGTGAAGTTACAGAGCTTTGTTCTCATGTTAAGAGTTTTAAATTTGATTTTTACTTAAGAATTTTTATCTGTAAAAATAATATTTAAGTCATTAATTTTTAAATTCTAAATTAAAGATTTAGATAATACCCTTGCAATTTCATATCATAAAATTTTTACAATGGGGATTAAATTATATCGATGGGTTTTTCTAACCCCTCAATTAACTATTAACATTAATATATCTCATGTGAATACCGGTAGACACATCATCAAATTATTTATATATTGTGAATTTTTTCCCTCATTCAACCTTCATTTATTAAACACTAGAACTTGGGTTCAAATTCTGTATTTGTTATTCATTGCTTATGTGATGTTGGGCCTCCTCGGTAGGTTTCCATTTCCTCATCTATAAAATTAAGAAGCTGGACCAAATGGACTCTAAGATCCTATCCACGTCTAAATCTATGACATATGACCTACTACGTGTTCAGCATTTGCTAGGTGCTGAGGATACAGAGACAAAAACAAAGTACTCCCTACTCCCAAAGAGCTTACATTCTATTGTGGGAAATAATTTGAACACAGGTAAATAGCAATTTCTGGGGAAAGGGGAAGCATTGACAAATAGGACAGTTTTTGTGTAGGAGGTAGTAGATTGTAAAGGGTGTGGTTGAGAAGGGAATGTATTTTAGGCGTTGGGGTTTTAGTCTGCGGAGAGGCCTGGAGATGGGAGATACAAAGGAGTGTTCATAGAATAGTGTATAGGCCAATTTGGCTTGAACATAGACTTTGTGATAGAGAATACTGTGCGGTAAGCCAGGAACACCAGGGTAGGCTGGACCCAGATTGTGAAGGGCTTTAAACACAAAAGGAAGTTTGTATTTTATCCTACATGTAATAAGACAATACTAGAAGCTTCTTAAGCAGAGGAATAGTTAGATCATTGCTTATTATATAATTACTATATTAATTATATATTATTATATTATTTATTGTTATGCTATATTAATTTGGCATGTTAGTAGAGGAGATGGAAGAGACGGGAGGCCAAGGGACTAATTAGGGAGGCTACTATAATTCTCCAGGCAAGAGGTGATAAGGACTTGAGTGAGTGGAGAGAAGGGGGACAGATGGGAGAGATGCTGTGGAGGGAGATATAGCAAGACTCATCTTTTATATCTCACTTTCTAGCTTACAGATCCTTTGCTTCCTTATCCTTCACAACAACCAGATGAAGAAAGGAGGCAACCAAAGCTCTGAAAAATTAAATGACTTGCCCATATAGAGTGGTAGACACAGGGTTGGAATCTGTGTCTTCTGATTCAGTCTGACACCTTCTCTACTTAGCCTCTCATATTTCTCCTGGAAATCCAGAGTGAGTTTCCTTAGGTCAGTCTAGTTCAGACTTGGGCCACAGAAAACTCATGAATGTGGGGAAGGGAAGAAGAGATGATTTCGAGGAAGGAAACAGGGAGGGAGTCTAGGACTTTTTTCCTGAGATAAGATGAGGAATTAGACCTGTGATTTCACTGGTGTAAGGGAAGGCCTGGGTGAGGGCAGATTGACACCTTTTTTACAGGTTATAGTGTTGGAGAGTTTCCGTAGCACACGGAGATTCAAAGTAAGTTTGTCCAGGCTCAGACTTACAGTATGTGGCAGAGGAGAACCCAAAAGTCTTATGGAGGCCAGTTTTCTATCCATTATCTCAAGCTGCCTCTCATTCATTCTTGAGAAAGATCACTTAACTCTCATCTTCTGATTGGAAGAGCTTCCTCAACTTTTGATCAAATCCTGATTGGGCTGGAACAAGCAGTCATCCTGAGAGCAGAAGCCAGGCTAAGAGTGGAAAGGCCTTGAGAGAGCTTTCTCATCCTGCCCCTGAGGGTTGTAGGGGTGCTTCAGAGTAACCTATAGAACATTTAGCATAGAAATGACCAGATTGTAACTGACTTCTAATGTATTCCCTTAAGACCATGGCTGAGTAAACCTCCTTGCGTACATCTTTGTTCTCTGTTGCCACTTAATTACTCTGAGCCTTGGCCTGAATAGTAACCATTCCTGTGGGGCTGGGAGGCCAGCTGTGAATTTCTTCATCATTATCCTAAGGCTGTTGCTTGGGGGATAAGGGCTGTTTGGCTCTCTGGGAGGGCTCTGTGGCAGACTTGGTTCCTAGTGCAAGGAGGTAAGCCCCCGACAGAAGGAACTCCTGCCAGGTGGGCTCAACTCACATTTGAATCATTAGCATTGTTATTTTTTGAGAGAAGCCAAGGGCTTCAGAACACTATAATTAGTTTTTTTTTTTTTTTTGTGAGGCCTGCACTTAATACCGTGGAATTTCAGTTGCGAGGGGGCCATTTAGTCTATAGACCATATTGTGGGCTCCTGAAACCATGGCAACTGTGATTTCTGATCATTTGTAAGCAATTTAATTTGGCTTAAACATTTACAGGCATTATTCTGCCAGTTATTTCTGGAAATTTTTTTTAAAGAAATATTTCAACCGCCCTAAGTTTTATTGTCCACAAAAGGGGAACAATCTTCTGGAACTTTCTTTCCTTCTAAATTATTAACTTGCTCTCTCTCTCTGATTCTAGAGGCAGATAATGATTTATAATGTTCCAATCTTTCAGGATTTTCAGGTAGCATTTTGCTTAATCTTTGAAATTAGGCTTAAAGAATTCAGTCTATGGCTGGCACCAGCTGTTAAAGTCATTTACTACCTTTTTTTGGTGGGTGGGGGTGGGGCTGATATTTAGCTTTTTTTTCTTAAACCATTACCTTCCTGCTGTAGGAAAACCCATCTAATTTCTATCATAATGACTTTCTATTGG
Organism: Trichosurus vulpecula; assembly: GCF_011100635.1. NCBI lineage: Eukaryota > Metazoa > Chordata > Mammalia > Diprotodontia > Phalangeridae > Trichosurus > Trichosurus vulpecula. The sequence goes on along the minus strand of NC_050574.1, from coordinate 200,414,109 downwards.
ATCTCATTTTACCTGTTTTAAGTGCATTAGTGCAAAGATCTATAGATTGCCAAGAGGAGTGTCATCCTGATACAGGGCTGAGTGTCAGTCATAAAAGCTTAATAACTAATGTTCTTTACATTTCTCTAGCAATTGGAATTTAAAAGCCTTCACTCAGTTAAAATGACTCAAGATAATTTTGTCCCATTTGTCATAACTTTTGGATACATATGGGAGTTTCCTTTCCTACAACTTGGGGAAGATACAGCTCTTTTGTTATCATTGGGTGCGGAAGAACAGACATTTCCCATTGATAAAATATTTACAAGGCAGATTTTTCAGAGTTGAAAAGGGATTGTAAATATAGGGTTTTTTTTGAGGAAAGTGAGGGAAATATTGAATCAGGATGTAAGGCAGCATAGTGTAGTGGACAGGCCAACACTGAGCTAAAAAAGATGGGTTCAAATTCTGTACTGACATATACAAGTTATGTGACTTTGAGCATATTACTAAAATGTTCAGTGTCCTGGGCATTTTTCTAAGGCTGTAAATTACAGATGAAGCTAGACATTCCCCAGGCCATTGCAATCATAGGTTCAGGCACTCCCCCTAATACAGCATATGTACATACATATATATATATATATATACATATATATATATATATATATGTATATATATATATAATATGTATATATATATATATGTATATATATATATATAAAAGAAACATATATATGTACATACACATATATGTTTCTATTCTTTTTTGCTGCTTTTTATACGAGATGAAGATTATAGCTGATAAGAAATTAGGTAAACTATTATCTGGTAACAGTGTTTATAATTACAATTGCTAATACATACAAGTAATACAATTTTTAGTATTATTCATATTGATTTGATAGGTTTACTATTTTATATAATGTCCCTTTGTCTTTTGGGGGGGCTACTCAGTGTTGTTCGTTTTGGTCAGACATTTCTGTTAGGATATACATATCCTGAGTTGTTAGTGACATCATGTTTTTAGATGATAACAAAAAACTGAATAATATGAAAATCTTTTTTTCCTTGCCTATAAATAGCCAGTGTGATAGCTTCTCCTCTTCAATATGTCTAATTGTTCTTCTGCATAGTTAAATTAAGCCACAAGGTTGAGTCATTTTTTTCAGATGGTATTTTAATATATAATGCAGATAATTGTGGCTCAACCTTAATCATTATATACTTTGAATATTCCAACTAATTGTTCAACTCTCTGCTTACCAATATCTGTATAGACATGACCTCAGAAGCAGAATACCAGACATGAGGTACTCATTATGATATTCCATCTGCTCTGCAAAGGCCTGGTTGGCTCATTTCATTAGTGCATAGTACTAATGAGGCCAAGGTCATAAGATCAATCCCCATATGGGCCAGTTAGGTTTTTTTCTGTTTCATGGTCAGAGCCTGCACCTGAACCTTGTCCAACCATCTCACAAATGTGTGCAATTGGTTCTGGAGCCTGACTAAGAGTGTATGGATAATATGACCAAAAGACCAATGGTATCCCCAGACAGAGGGCAGATCCCATTGTGTTCAAATGTGGACTTGTCTGCTGTCATCACTAGAAGAATAAAAAGGAATTTTCCTCTTTAGATTGCAATCTTGGGACCATAGCTTGACTTCTTATACCTATTTGGTATCCATCCTCTGTAATGAGTATGATTGATATATATCATAAAATAATATATTTATTATTATATAATAATATAATATTGATAATATAATATCAATATGTAGATAATGAGTATAGTATATAATGAATATGTATGATTCATAGAATCATAGAAGCTTGGAGTTGGAAGAGACTCCTGACCATTCTGACTAACCTTCACCTAAAGTACGACCCCTCCCACAACATCCTTGAAAAATCTTCATCCAAGTTCTGCCTAAACACATCCAGTGATTGGGAATATACCTACCTGAGGCATTCCATTTCCCTTTTAGACAAATGTTAGTAAGTTCTTACTTATCTTGAGTTGAAATCTTCCTCCATAAGATCATAGATTCAGGGCTAGCAGGCAGCCTTCTTTTTATAAATGAGGAAGCTGAGGCCCAAGAAGGTTAAGTGATTTGCCCAAGGTCACAGAATCAGTAAATACCAGAGGTGATTAGGCATTATCTCTACTGAAGCCTAAAGTTCTTATGTTGAAGGAGGATTACTATCATCACCAGCAGCATCAAGGAAGATAGACTGGAGATCTACTAGTTTGGGGACAGACATAATCCCTTTTCTCTCTGGCTAGACATTTGGTCTTGGAGTCAGAAAGCTCTGGTTTTGAACACTGCGCTGGATGCGTACTAGCTGTGTGACCTTCATCTTTCTTGGCCTCAGTTCCTCGTTTGTAAAATGAGAAGGATGGACTCCATGGCCTCTAAGGTCTTTAATAGCTTTAAGTCTAGGAACCTATGAGTTTACAAGATACTATCTATTAGACCCACGTGTCATCCTTAGAGATTGTCTAATCCATCTTCTCATTGTGTGGAAACTAAGGCCATACAGCAAGTCAGTGGCCAAGCAAGGAGTAAAATAAAGATCTCTCCTACATCTTAGTTCAATAGTTTTTTCTGTAGTGTTATACAGGCAAATGCATATGCAAAGTTCCAAGTGAGATACAAACATGTTATAAAAGAAGTATTTGGTTGGTTGTTTTGGGGAAGGCTTGTTGGAGGGGATAGGAATTGAACTGGACTTTAAGTAATGGACAAGACTTGAATAAGTTTTGCACATGGAGAAAACATTTTAGCCAGGGTGAGCAAAGGCACAAAAGTAGCATTGGGGTTTTAATGGCTGTGTTAGGAAGAGACTGAATAGAACAGTTTGGATGGAGTGGAGCAAGAGTGGGAAATATTGTTACAGGAGAAAGTAAGTGCCAGATTTTGGAGGGCCTTTAATGCTAGGTTAAGGAACCTGATATTTTAGAGGCAATGGGGAGACACATTGGCATTTTTTGGCAAGAGTGAAGGTAGAGTGAGGAGATGTGAGAAGTGATCCTTTAGGAAGACTAGTCTAGCACTGTTTTCTAGAATGGACAAAATGGGGAAGAAACTGAGTGGTCACTAATTTTTAGCTTGCAATACTAAGTATGAGATATAACTTTTACTTAACCTATGTATGGCCTTAAAAATAAGTGTCTTTGGTACAATGGGTTGTAAGGGCAAACAAAGCAGGACTTTTTGTGTTTTTTCTTTTGGAGTGCTTCTCAGTACTAAGGCAATCAAGTGCCTTTGAGTCTTGCCTTTGTTTCAATCAAGAGTCTTTGATTGAATCAGGAGTCTTTGATGACCTGCTTAAGTCATAAGAAAGCCTACGTGACATGGTTTTGAGTTGTATAGTTGTGATGCCCTCTGACACTGAAGAAGCATATATATATATATGCTTGGGAATTAGCATTTTGCTTTTGGGGGCACACTCATTGAAAGAGTGTTGGGGGGCAGAGCTAAGATGGCAGCTGGGAAGCAGGGACTTGCTTAAGCTGTCCCCCAAATCCGTCCAAAGACCTGTAAAAATGGCTCTGAACAAATTCTAGAGCTACAGAACCTATGAAATAGCAGAGGGAAGCAGGTCTCCAGCCTAGGACAGCCTAGATGGTCACTGGGGAGGGTCTATCGCATGGTGCTGGGAACAGAGCGCAGCCCAGTGTGGGCCGCACCAGAACCAACCAGACTGGGAGTTGGGTGGAGCAGCCCTGAGGGCCATGAATCATTGGAACTGTGGCAGTTATCAGACTTCTCAACCCACAAAGGCCAAATGCCAAACAGCAGCTCAGTGGGAAAACTTCTGGATCCAGGTGAGAGCCATATGGCCCCAGCCCTGGAGGTGATGAAGGTGGAGTGGTAATGGTGGAGGCAGGAGCAGGAAGCTCCTGTGGCTGCTTCCAGAGCTCTAGCATCAGCTGCTTCTGGAGTCCCTGGCTCACACAGTGGTAGGAATCAAGTGGCCAATCAGAGAGGGGGTGCAAAAAGCACTTTGCTGGCACAGAGGCAGGTTCTCTCTCTTTGACCTGCTTGGATCTGGGTCACGGTCCTTGTTGGTGGTTCTTGGGGGAGGAGGAGTGCTGCTGTGGCAGAGCTTGTGGTAATGGTAGAGTATAGATATCTCTGAAAACAGCAGCACAGCCCCTAAAGCTTGGGACAAAGTACTCTCTACTCTACAAGCAGTCATACCCTGACAAAAACTCAAGGGTTAAGTAGTTGGCTGGGAACACGAACAGGCAGTAAAAATGGACTCAGACTGTAGAATCTTTTTTTGGTGACAAAGAAGATCAAAAAATACCATCAGAAGAAGTCAACAAAGTCAAAGATCCTACATCAAAAGCCTCCAAGAAAAATATGAATTGGTCTCAGGTCATGGAAGAGCTCAAAAAGGATCTGGAAAAGCAAGTAAGAGAAGTAGAGGAAAAATTGGGAAGAGAAATGAGAGTGATGCAAGAAAACCATGAAAAACAAGTCATCAAGTTGCTAAAGGAGACCCAGAAAAATACTGAAGAAAATAACACCTTAAAAAATAGACTAACTCAAATGGCAAAAGAGCTCCAAAAAGCCAATGAGGAGAAGAATGCCTTGAAAGGCAGAATTAGACAAATGGAAAAGGAGGTCCAAAAGACCACTGAAGAAAATACTACCTTAAAAATTAGAATGGAGCAAGTGGAAGCTAGTGACTTTATGAGAAATCAAGATATTATAAAACAGAACCAAAGGAATGAAAAAATGGAAGACAATGTGAAATATCTCATTGGAAAAACCACTGACCTGGAGAATAGATCCAGGAGAGATAATTTAAAAATTATTGGCCATGATCAAAAAAAGAGCCTAGACATCATCTTTCAAGACTCTGGTTAGCCATTAAGGAACCCACCCAGCTTTGAAAATCCAGATGTTGGTGCTTGAGCTCTCTCTAGTAACTATGTATGTAATGCCTTGGTCAGACAGATAGAAGCCTGTCTGCAGATTTGTGTTTATTTGCTCTGTTTATATAATTTCTGCTTGTAATTTCTGTTTGTGTTTTCTCTGAAGTTCAGGGTGCTGTCTTTTCCCTCTGAACTAAGTGAATAATATATGTATATTTAATTAAAGTAAGATTGTTAACCCCTTAAAGTTGCTTTCCTTAGAAAAAGCAGATCAAAGAACTTGTGCTAGCAGCCCTCCTGTGTGCTGGTATTGTTGGTCTTGTCATTGATCTTTCACCTCCACAACAGCTGCTAGCAACATTGTTGTTACATGGGTTCACTTTAATCATGAGTTTTTTCCATTACTGCTAAGTGTGGATGGTCAGGAATGATACATTTATCTATAGCCAACAAAGGCATCAGGTCTGCTTCTCATACTTTGTGAACTGACTTGAGCTAACATGGGAACTACTGTATAATGTACATGTCTCAGAATTGGCAGGAGCCATCCACTAAAGCTATCTCTCTACCAGGGGCATGGAACCTACAGCCTTGTTCTGTGAAGTTTGGATTCAGTCAAAGGGCCCCACTTAAGGACCTAGAGGGCCCCTAGGCTGCAGTCATCTGTGATCTATAGACTTGTGGTCTATACCATGACCTTGAGATCTGGGAATACATGGTTAGGGTAGAGATCATATAACTTATTGCCTGAAGGCAATAGTTGAGTCAGGAGGAAATCTGACAGACCAAATGCATGCTCAGGCTGACATGAAAAGACCAAAGCTTAGGGAGTCAGGTAAGACCTGATGTGGAAATTCTTAACACACATCTTGGCTCTAGCAATTTTTTTAACTGCTCATTTCAGAACTCTGAATTTTAGTTCTCTGTGGATACCATGGAACTATTAGGTCAACCTGACATTTAAATTTTTGCTTACTTTCCTCTAACTTAGATCCTCCCTTCTCTTCCCTGGATGGGAATTATCTTTCCTTTCTCTAGTGGATTTGCTGAATCACTGGTATGTGTTGGCTGTCTTGGTCAGGATAGAGTACAAAGTCTGGGCTAAGAAAAATGATTTTAGTCATAAGTGAGCTAACAGAAATGTTAAATGTCTTCTAGCTGTTATTGAGTACAAGGAGTAAACTATAAGAACCTCTGTAATTATGAACTCATAACTTTGTCAACTGTCACTATAATTACCCATTCCAGGCCATTGCCAGTTGCCTTAGCTTTTGTCCTGCCACTGGACTTCGATGACTCAGGAAGAGAGAGTAATGCTGATGACTTTGCACAATTCTGCCTCGTTTGTATCCAATTCATGAGCAAGTCAAGACATCAGCCTTATGATTTCATTGGTCCTCTTCAAGGATGAAGGATTAACAACAACAACTACCACCCACATCTTCTTTGTATGTTTTCTTTCAGCGTTCATAATAAAATTCCTTTAAGTACCTAAGGGACTGGTGTTCTGTTATTAGGGACCATGAATGGGATGGTGTAAAAAATTTCCTTTAGACAATTTTCAGGGCCCCAGAAAACTCAAATGTATGGTGAAAAGAAGGCGGGCTCTAGAGTCAAAGAACTGGGGTTGAAATCCCACCTGTGACACATATTAGATGATCTTGGGCAAATTACCTAACCTCTGTTTCATCATCTGTAAAAGGAGGTGGTTGGACAAAGGTCCTTTTAAGCCTCTTCTGGCTCTAGTTCCATGAACCAATGAGAACACTGTAGCTTAAACTATGAAGGGAAGAGAAAAAAATCAAGAGTTTGCTGTCAAAAAAAGAGGACTTAAAAGGATGTAAGAGGTCTGTTGAGCCTGGTGACATCACAGTTCCCTGTGTAATTCTTGCCCAGGTCCAGGACTAATCTCAGATTTTGGTGGGAGCTAATTGGTGGACCTGGCTAGGGTGTTGAGCAAAAGACTAGAAAGTAAGGCAACCCTTAAAAACATACTGATCATTGGTTATGCAAATGATATACTCTCACATTCTAGGATGCAAAATGATGTGGAAGCAAGCAGATCCACAAATGCTCTGCAAAAGTCACATGCACTATGTCCTTATAGAAGTAGTGAGGTGGTGCAGTGAATAGAGAGCTATAGGTTTGGAGTTAGGTCTCAGACATTTACTACCTGTGTGACTTTGGGTGAGTTACCTCATCTCTGTCCCGCCTCATTTTCTTCATCTGTAGAACAGGGATACTAACAAGGTCTATTTCAAATGCAGATCTTTGTAAAGTGTGACATGAATGATAGCTATTATTATTAATCCCAGCCAGCTCATCTGACTGTGGTGTTAATGTGATTAAAGATCTTCCCCGTCCATTAATACCATTAACAGGTCTCAGGTGGAGCTAGTTAAGGGAAGCTTGATTAGGAGAGGCTTGTTTGTAGGAAGGCCTACATCCTTTTCTAATTAGGTCACAAGGGTTGTGAAGCCCTTGAGCTCTAAAACAGATATACATATACTCTGAGGGTAGCTGGTAAGCTCTCTCTCAGACCTTCAGGAGGAGAGGATGCAGTCAAGCAAACAGCTAGGATTTGTGAGTGAGTGTTTATGGGAAGGCCCCAGCAGAGGGGAAGGTTATGGGATGGCTTGGCTCCCTGCTGTGATATTGTGTTTTAAGTTCCTTGCTGTTATGATAAAGTGGGCTTACTGGTTTGGGAATGTAATTGCTGCTATGTTGAATTGGAGTTACTAGTTTTGGGATTTGATCCTCTGGTGTCTGAATAAATGTTTTACTTCTTCTGGCTTCTATATGGAGAGTATCTTATATTCTGCAATACAGAACTATACAGGCATATTCATGGTCACCATTGATATTGTGACACTTGCTTTACTGATACACTGACTTACGTTAAATGTGGCCAAATTGAGAAAGCTCAAGTTATTAGATTTGTGTAGCTGGGATGCATGCTCATCAACTGCCTCCTTCATGAGAAATAGTTTTAGTTTATAAAGGTTTATAAAATTTTTAAAAGATCCTTCTGGTGCTGGAGATCTATTCTAGTACTTTTGACTCTTCTGTATTGTCAGCCTTTCTTTGCTCTAGGGTAGGCTTGCAGCTTAGGGCAGTTAAGAATTTTTTAAGGTGGTTAAGGCAGATTGGGGAAGCTGAGGGGAGACAGAATCTGAAAGACTCAGAGGAAAAAGGAAGCATCCATATAACATACTGTTTGGTTGACAAGCAGAGCAACTATAAGATCTAGGGGTATAGACAACAGTCACAGTGAAAGTACAAAGCAATAAATCATCACAATAGGACATAAGGCCAATGAAGCAAAGAGATCTAGTCACCCAGAACCTAAAACAACTTGGTATATTCAGTTACTACAGTGTCATTGGGCTCTTGTGTTTGTCCTTAGTTTTTGAAGAGGACCATGACATCAGGGAAATGATATGACTGGCAGTTGACTTTGATTTGTGAGAAGGAGGGCTGTGCAAGGTCACCATTCTTACTTTCTCTTCCAGAGTCATCTGGATCCTTCTCAATGCACTTTTTACACCTAGTTTAAAACCTACAACTGACTGATTGAGAACTGTTCTCAAGGTATCAAGACTAAAAACAATGATGGTTTTGACCCCACCTTTACATGTCAAAGGAGGATATTGAATTGGGTGACCTCTGAAGTTCCTGTTATTCCTAGAGAACTCTGATCCTAAGATAACTTCTTATCTGTGACACAATGGAGTTGGACTAGATCTTCACTAAGGTGTCTCTCAGCTCTAATATGTTATCCTATTCTACATAGGCTTAGTTCCACTTTGAACTGGTTTTCTGGGTTGCTTTTTTTTTAAACTGTAAGGATGGAGTAGAAATGTGGTGTGGAGAAAACTGGTTCTATTCATGATGCTGTAAAAGATAACTTTATAGGTTTGGCTTTGTTTGCAATTTTGCAAATTAGTGCAGTTCATAATAGTTTCTGGTTTGATTAGAATTTCAAGTTAATTAGGTATACAAACCAAAGAAATTTAGAACTACAACAATGTGATGCTATGGAAGTTAGGAACCATCTCTCTCTCTCTCTCTCACACTCTCTCTTTCTCTCTCTGTCTCTCTGTCTGTCTCTCTCTTTCTCTCTGTCTGTCTGTCTCTCTCTTTCTCTCTGTCTGTCTGTCTCTTTCTCTGTCTCTCTCTCTCTTTCTCTCTCTCTATCACACACACACACACACACACACACACACACATGAATGCACACATATATTTTGGTATTTCCTTCCACCCCCAAAACAGAGTGTTGAACTACAGCAGGTGTTCAATAAATACTTTTTGATTTATTGAAAAATCAATTTTGAGACCTGGATTATTTAGTTTATATAATTGGATCAAATTACTGTAACTGGATAACTGCCAAATCTCCATCTGCAAAGCCTTAGGGTAGAGTGTCTTTGTAGTTCATTATTTACCAATTCCACCTAATCTAAGTTGCATCCCTTTCCTCTTCCTAGTCAACTGATTTAAAGGCTCAGTCTAACACACCTTTAAATCCCCAGTCCCACTCTGTTATAATTGTTACTGGACCCACTCCATATACCAAGTTGGGCATTTTTTCTCAATTGGTTGAGCCCACTATGGGATCATGGAATGATAGGAAGATTGAAGTATTTTTTTTCTGTTCTGTTGGTTGATTCTGCAAGCCAGAAGTGCCTCAGGCAGAGTCTTTTGTTCTTACTGTTGAAAGTTTTCAATGTTACCTCAATATAAGATGCATTAGGAAGAAAGAAGAAAAAAAGAACTAATAAATCATATGTAATTTGAAGATACTTCCTATCCAAATATTAGGATTGCTTCCTTTATGTAACCCACAATGCAAAAGTAAACAAGTTCCAGCCTCAATTTTAACTTTCATTCACACTTCAGGGGTTTGGCTAGAAGAAGAAAAATATTTGGTAATAAACAAAGTTTTCCATTATAATTTAACATGCACACACTTTTTTATTATTATTCTCAGGTGTGTTACAAAATCAGTTTGAATGTCAGCCATGATTTTACCCTATTGTTGTTTATGGGCTCCCCTTGAATTTTGGTAAGCTATAGTTGCATTAGGGGACTAATGGAAGGATTTGGCTGTAAGACATGGATTTTAGATGAATGGCATGCTGTGCCTTTAATTAAGGTAGGACCAGTTATGTTTAGCAAGGGGTAACAAATGGGCCATTGTGAGGTTCAGAAGGTCTGTATCCCCCATACTCAAGGGGGCAGTGGGTACAAAATGCCAGGCTAAATAGCATAAAGGAGCCTCAGAATGTAATGATTTTATAAGGAGCAGGAATGCACAATTCCCCATGGACACATCAACAGAGGCTACAGTATGGAATTTATCAGCACTCCACTAATTTCAAACCCTTTCAACTCCTTGCTAGAATGAAATATTGGACCCTTTTTAATAATGCCATTAACATCCTGTGAGTCTGGTGATTATGCCAATGCACAAATTCCACCACTGAATATGTAGCCAAGTATAGCTAGTGGAAGCTTCTTTTTCCTGAATTAGTAGCCTGCCTTGTCACTCAGGCTTTGGGAACAGATAACACTGGGATTTCTCTTGTGAGAAGTGAGGTCAAGAAACATATTGATCAGTGTAGTAGATCTTACATGGCCCACATCACCCAGAAACAACAAAAGAACCAATATTGAGAGTGACTGGCTTGGGCACTGGTATGTGAAATGCCATAACCACATTTTCAAACATTTGGTATGAATTTTTCTAGATTAGGTGATGAGAACACCAATTTATATGTGGCCCAGAACCCTATGGTCTGAGTTTATGTAGATCATATTCAAACTTGGAGACTTTCCTAGTCAGTTGTTTTTTGTCTTATGCTACTACCTGGGGTGTCCTCTGGGAAAATTGGAATTTGAATCCTTCCTAAATCTATCTAGGACATGTAAGAGTCTCTCAGGTCCCATGCAAGTATGTAGACTCAAATATATTGAGACAATATAAGGACAGTATTTATTTTCCCCAACAAAACTGCAAAAAACAAAGTCCTTCCACCCAAACCCATAAACAGTCAAGTAACTCTCCTCTCTCTGGTGACCCCCCCACTTTTCTTAGGGACTTCTGCTCTTCTTTATGCTTATAGCAGTCCTTAAGGTTGAAAATCCCCTGAAAGGAGAGAAAGTGTTTGGCATCTTATTGTTATGGTACATGCCAGCATGTTCTGATTTTCCCCTACTCTTTGGCTTAGGGAGGGGCATTGGCCCCAGTTAACTAATGTTGATGTTGGATTATATGGGCAAAAACCAAGTCTCAGTGAAGTAGTGTTAGTGACTCCTGGCTAGTTGAGGGTTGAGCTTGACGAGCATCAAGTTCCACTGGGTACAAAGAGGAAACAAGGCAACAGATAAGCAGTATGCTTTCATTGGGGGCAGCTAGTGGGGGCAGTGGTTAGAGTGCTGGGCCTGGAGTCAAGAAGATTCATCTTTCAGAGTTTAAATCCATCCTCAGACACTTATTAGCTGTGTGACCCTGGGCAAGTTACTTAACCACATCTGCCTCAGTTTCCTTATCTGTAAAATAAACTGGAGAAGGAAATACTCTGGTATCTTTGCCAAGAAAATCCCAAATGGGTTCATGAAGAGTCAGACCCAACAAAAATGACTGAACAACAACAAATACTTTCATTGTAGAGAACTGTCCCTTGATAGGAAAGCTTAATTTTAAACATCATACAGATAATCAGTATATATGAAATGACTGGAAATAGCATCTCTTCAAAAGAATTTGATAAGATTCCTGTGAAGGGAGCTGGA